>NC_091950.1:5204301-5509301 GCF_031021105.1 Erythrolamprus reginae | reverse complement strand
TTTCCTAAGGAATCTGGCTTGATCAAATGGATTCATAACATAGAAATAACCGATGAAAGCGATTTGACAAGTCATTATTGCTTTTATCATTTTTATTATCTTGACTTCCTAATCATTGAAAAGAAGGAACTTAGTGTAAAGTTTCATGAAGACATTTTCACCTGTCCTATTTCCACCTCCAATCCCTCATATTGTAATTCACAAGTTACCATTTTCTCTTCACTCTCTGCAGCACTGAGAAGACGCTGTGGTGCTTCTTTACCCAAGAAGAGGCAGTTTAACAATGTTCATGTTTCCCCTTCCAAATTTCTCATAAGACCATTTGAAAAGGCAAAAAGTAGTCAGGGTGAGGATGCAATGTTCCCTCTAATTTTTTTTCGGTGTGGGCGGAAAATTATAGTGTCTGAGCGACAGTCCCTTTGGGACTGGGCGGCATAGAAGTATAAATAAATGAATGAATGAATGAATGAATGAATGAATGAATAAATAAGAAAAAATTCCCTTTTTTATTAAAAGAAATTAATAATAAAACAAAACCAAAATCTATTACTATTATTACTATATTCTCTTTTTCCATCCCTGTCTCCTCCCCCCTTGTGTGTGTGTGTGTGTATGTGTGTGAACTCTTGAACCATTTCCAATAACAGGTGAGCTATTGGAAATTGTTCAAGAGTTCACACACACACACACGGCTGGTTTTTTTTTTCTCTTATTATTTGGGTGCTTTTTACCATATGCTTTAAATCAAGAGTCATTTCTCTCTCTTTCTCTCTCCCCCTCTTGCTCTCTCTCTTTTTCTCACTTTCTCTCTCCCTCTCTTTCTCTCTTGTTTTCTTTCTCTCTTTCTATTGCTTTCTTTCTTTCTCTCTCTTTCTTTCTATCTCTCTTGCTTGCTTTCTCTTCTCTCTCTTGCTATCTCTCCCCCCTTTCTCTCTCTCTCTCTTTCTCACTTACTTCGAGGGGGCTGCAATAGCGCTTTCTCCGAGCATTTCGGGAACGCCTGCCCTGCCTCTACTGCAGCCCCATTGCTGGAAGTCTGGGACGAAAGCGCTCCCAGCGAAGGGGCTGTGAGAGGGGCGGGGCGGGCATTCCCGAAACAGACAGAGAAAGCCCTCTCTCGCAGCGAAAGCGCTCCCAGCCAGGGGACTGCGAGAGAGGGCTTTCTACGTCCGTTTCGGGAAAGCCCGCCCTGCCCCTCTCACAGCCCCCTGGCTGGGAGCGATTTCCTCCCAAGAAGCCGAAGTCGCAGCCGCCGCAAGAGAAGTCGCATCCCAAGACAGGAGGCGGTAGAGGAGGAGAGGGGGCGAATCGGGTGGGCGGGGGGAAGGGCCGAGAGGCCAAGAGCGCGAGGGGGCTGGAGGCACCATGGAGAGGCAGGGGCGGCAACGGCTCACTTCTACTGCCCGTGCCTCCCCTCCCGCCCCCCCCCCCGCTGGCTGGCAGGGGGATGGGGAGCGCGCGACCAAGGAAAAGGGTGCGTGGGGGGTATTTTGGAGCACACGCACGCAGCTTACAGGGATCGGTGTGAGGATGTGAATAAAAATAAAAGGGAGTTAGTTAAACACAAAATAAACTTAATAGAACAAGAACAGCTAGCAGAAAAAATTAAACAGGCCAAATAGGAATATTTTGAACATGCCAATAAACCAGGACGTTGGTTAGCATTTAAATTAAGAAATCAAAAAGAGGCTAGAATAATAAAAAAATTAGAAGATAGTAAAGGCATACTTAGACACAGAATTGATGAAGAAGGACATAGCGTTAGAATTTTATAAAAATTTATACCAAAAAAAAGATTTAAATGAAGATAAGGCCTTCAACTTTTTAAGTTCAATAGACTTACCTATCTTAACAGAAGAACAACAGAAACTTAATGCTCCATTCACTATGACCGAATTACTTTGAATATTTGAATTTAGTAGTTAAACTGCATTAGAGGGTGACTATTTACAACATAAACGTAAATTCTTCTTTCTTCTCTTAAAATTTTATATATATATATCTTAATAAATTCTTAGATATGTTTTCATTCACTATGTTACAATTTATATTTTCATATATCTTATAGATGATGTTAAATAATAAAATGACTCTTTCCTTTTTCCTTTTTTATTACAGTGATGACTTCCACTTTGAGCGGAGCGACTGTAGCTCCACTAAATGTTATATGTCATGTTTGTTATGTTGGTTTATGAAAAATAATAATAAAAAAAAAAATTAAAAAGAAAAGGCTTTATTGTTGCTGTTAGCCGCCCCGAGTCTCCGGAGGGGGGCGGCATACAAATCCAATAAATAAATAAATAAATAAATAAATAAATAAATAAATAAATAAATAAATAAATAAATAAATAAATAAATAAATAAATAAATAAATAAATAAATAAATAAATAAATAAATAAATAAATAAATAAATAAATAAATAAATAAATAAATAAATAAATAAATAAATAAATAAATAAATAAATAAATAAATAAATAAAATGAGAAAGTGCTGAAGAAACATGGAAGCCAACTTTATCTCTAAAAGTGTCTTGAGATATAGAAACAACATGATTGCTGTAACTTTGCTGCAATTCAAGAAACTGTCAGTTACCTTTTGTAATGAGTGTGGTTCACAAGGGTCATGAGGAAACCTCAGGGACAAACTGACTCGATGTTTAGAAATCACATTAAGTAAGGTCATGGAAAATGAATCCATGGTATAAGAGGTCACAATGTTTGGATTCCATATGTTTTACTGCTTTTTAGTATTATCAATCCTTTCCTAAGGAATCTGGCTTGATAAATTGGACTCATAACATAAAAATAACCCATGAAAGTGATTTAACAAGCCATTTTTGCCTTTATCATTGTTATTATCTTGACTTCCTAATCATTGAAAAGAAGGAACTTAGTGTAAAGTTTCATGAAGACATTTTCACCTATCCTATTTCCACCTCCAATCCCTCCCATTCAACCCACAAGTTATCATTTTCTCTTCATTCTCTGCAGAACTGAGAAGACGCTGTGGTGCTTCTTTACCCAAGAAGAGGCAGTTTAACAATGTTCATGTTTCCCCTTCCAAATTTTTCATAAGACCATTTGATTTGATCTCTCATTATTCATCTGCAGTGCACAGAAAACAAAGAGGAGATTATAAACCTATCAGTCCTGAAATGTTCTTCGTCCATTTAACCTATATGAGAGTGAATTCATTTAGTGGTTTCTTTTAAAAAAATAGTCTGATAGGAAACTGACTATCAAAACAGTGTGGCAGAATTCACAATGATCTCTCTTTAACACTGTGTATTCTCTCCCTTTTTTTCTGGGTGCCATTCCTTGTGCTGGAGAGACCTTGCTGTTCAAGGATAGAATAGAGAGAAGGGGAGGTGGAGTAGCCATTTATGCTAAAGAAAGTCTAAAAACAACACTAATTCAAAATACATGTAAAGATCTGGAGACTCTCTGAATTTGCATGCAAAATAAAGATGGTTCTGTCATTAGAATTGGGGTGATCTTCTCTGTTTTTATTCCGCCTTGTCGGGATTGAACTTGAGCCTGTCAGGACCCATTCAAACCCTAACAGCCTCCAGGAATCGGCACATCACTTCCACTCCTTCACTGAGTGGACACTGGATGGAGATGTACAACTGGGTGTCATCAGAGTATTGATGACAACTCACCCCGTGCCCTCGGATAATCTCATCCAGCAGTTTCATGTAGATGTTAAACAGCAGGTGGGAAGAGGACCGAGCCCTGAGCAACTCCACAAGGGAGGAACATAGGAGTTGACATTTGAGCCCCCACTAAGACCGATATAAAGCTTATGATCATCAGCATATTGATGGCATCTCACCCCATGCCTGTGGATGATCTCACCAAGTGGTTTCATGTAGATATTGAAACATAGAAGACTGACGGCAGAAAAAGACTTCATGGTCCATCTAGTCTGCCCTTATACTATTTCCTGTATTTTATCTTACAATGGATATATGTTTATCCCAGGCATGTTTAAATTTAGTTATTGTGGATTTACCAACCACGTCCGCTGGAAGTTTGTTCCAAGGATCTACTACTCTTTCAGTAAAATAATATTTTCTCATGTTGCTTTTGATCTTTCCCTCAACTAACTTCAGATTGTGTCCCCTTGTTCTTGTGTTCACTCTCCTATTAAAAACACTTCCCTCCTGGACCTTATTTAACCCTTTAACATACTTAAATGTTTCGATCATGTCCTCCCATTTCCTTCTGTCCTCCAGACTATACAGATTGAGTTCATTAAGTCTTTCCTGATACGTTTTATTTATTTATTTTATTTATTTTGTCCAATACACAATGAGGGTTTTAGTGGGTATATATATATACACACATAGTAGAATACATGATGAAGGTTATAGAGGAGATACTCATAGTAAAATATATCTAAGAAAGAATAGAAAAGAAGATATAGTAATAGAACATATCAATGAAAGAATAGAAGAAGAGATATAGGAATAGAAGAAAGGTATAGGAGATATAGGAGAGCAAAAGGACAGGGGATGGAAGGCACTCTAGTGCACTTGTACTCGCCCCTTACTGACGTCTTAAGAATCTGGATAGGTCAAGCATAGATAATCTAAGGGTAAATTGTTGGGGGTTTGGAGCTGACTCTATGGAGTCCGGTAATGAGTTCCACGCTTCGACAACTCAGTTACTGAAGTCATATTTTTTACAGTCAAGTTTGGAGCAGTTAATATTAAGTTTAAATCTGTTGTGTGCTCTTGTGTTGTTGTGGTTGAAGCTGAAGTAGTCACCGACAGGCAGGACGTTGCAGCATATGATCTTGTGGGCAATACTTAGATCTTGTTTAAGGCATCTTAGTTCTAGACTTTCTAGTCCCAGGATTGGAAGTCTAGTCTCGTAGGGTATTCTGTTTCGAGTGGAGGAGTGAATGGCTCTTCTGGTGAAGTATCTTTGGACATTTTCAAGGGTGTTAATGTCTGAGATGCGATATGGGTTCCAAACAGATGAGCTGTATTCGAGGATGGGTCTGGCAAAAGTTTTGTAAACTCTGGTAAGTAGTGTGAGATTGCCAGAGCAGAAGCTACATAGGATTAGGTTTACAACTCTTGAAGCCTTCTTGCTTATGTTGTTGCAGTGGGCTTTGGCACTTAAATCTTTTGTTATTAGTATACCGAGGTCTTTAACCGAGTGGGGATTATCTGTGATAATTTGATTATTCAGTTCGTATTTGGAGTTCAGATTCTTTTTCCCAATGTGTAGGACAGAGTACTTGCTAGTTGAGATTTGGAGTTGCCATGTGTTGGACCAATCAGAAACAGAGTTCAGGTCTTTTTGGAGAGTAGTTGTGTTATCGGTGGTGTTGAAGAGTTTTACATCATCGGCGAACAGGACACTTAAAACTTAAGACTTTCCACCATTCTTCTGGCCTGTCTTTGGACCCGTTCAATTTTGTCAATATTTTTTTGTATGTGAGTCTCCCGAGAGGGGCAGCATACAAATCCAATCAATCAATCAATGAATAAATAAACTGAACACAATATTCCACAGCAAAGCCCTTGATACGGTTCCACATAAAGAGCTGATAGATAAGTTAGTGAAGGTTGTACTTGATCCATGGATAGTTCAATGGATTTGCAGCTGGCTGAAGCATAGACACCAGAGAGTTTTTAATGGCGAGTATTCTGAGCAGAGACAGGTTATAAGTGGTGTGCTACAAGGGTCTGTTATGGGTCCTATTCTTTTTAATATGCTTGTGAGTGACATAGGGGAAGGTTTGGTAGGGAAGGTTTGCCTCAATCTGAGTATTGTATTGGCAGTTCTGTGTTAGAAAAAACCTCAGAAAAGAAGGATTTAGGGGTAGTGATTTCTGACAGTCTCAAAATGGGTGAACAATGCGGTCATGTGGTAGGGAAAGCAAGTAGAATGCTTGGCTTCATAGATACAGGTATAACAAGAAAGAAAAGGGAGATTATGATCCCGCTGTATAGAGCGCTGGTGAGACCACATTCGGAATATTGTGTTCAGTTCTGGAGAACTCACCTACAAAAAGATATGGATCAAATTGAATGGGTCCAAAGACGGGCTACAAAAATGGTGGAAGGTCTTAAGCCTAAAACGTATCAAGAAAGACTTAATGAACTCAATCTTTATAGTCTGGAGGACAGAAAGAAAAGGGGGGACATGATTGAAATATTTAAATCTGTTGAAGGGTTAAATAAGGTTCAGGAGGGAAGTGTTTTTAATAGGAAAGTGAACACAAAAACAAGGGGTCACAATCTGAGGTTAGTTGGGGGAAAGATCAGAAGGAACGTGAGAAAATATTATTTTACTAAAAGATTAGTCAATGCTTGGAACAAACTTCCAGCAGACATGGTTGGTCAATCCACAGTAACTGATTTTAAACATGCTTTACTGAAGGCAAATCATGTCAGACTAATGTCATTGATTTCTTTGACTATGTCACAAAGGTGTTGGATGAAGGTGGTGCCGTGGATATTGCCTACCTGGACTTCAGCAAAGCCTTTGATACAGTTCCACATAAAGAGCTGATAGATAAATTAGTGAAGATTGGACTTAATCCCTGGATAGTTCAATGGATTTGCAGCTGGCTGAAGCGTAGACATCAGAGAGTAATTGTTAATGGCGAGTATTCTGAGCAGAGTCAGGTTACAAGCGGTGTGCCACAAGGGTCTGTTCTGGGTCCTATTCTTTTTAATATGTTTGTGAGTGACATAGGGGAAGGTTTGGTAGGGAAGGTTTGCCTATTTGCCGATGACTCTAAAGTGTGCAATAGGGTTGATATTCCTGGAGGTGTCTGTAATATGGTAAATGATTTAGCTTTACTAGATAAATGGTCAAAGCAATGGAAACTGCAGTTTCTTCTCTCTTCTCTGCTCTTGAAAAGCTGTGCATTTGCGACTTTTCTGCAACAGCTTCTCTTTTTTATAGATTGAATATCAACACATTCACTACAGAATTAATATTTAGTTTTTATTCATTTTATCTCATCCTTATTACTTAAAACAACTCAAGTAGCAACTGTATCTAATACTCCTTCCACTTCCTTTTTCTATGACCACCAAGTAGCTGTCATAAGACATGTTGAAAGCTGTTTAAATTCATAAGCATATGGAGAGATTTAACCGTACTTGTAACTGGGAAACTCTGATCATCCCAGACCAGGTCAATTCGAAAAATAGTAGAGAATTTCTGGAAGATGGGCATTCTGACAAATTGGCTATCGATAGACATATATATTATTTTATATTAATACCAAATTTAACCTCAGATCAAAAATCCAGAAGTAAGCAATACCCCAATCAATGAAGTGACAAAAATTATTAATAAACAGTACTACCCAAAAACTCCCAAGACCACTCCTAACATACAAATAGGGCAGATCAATAAAATATGAATTGAGAGCAAACTTCATTTCTTAATGATGTTACTTAGTTTGGCAATGAAACAACTTTAAGGGGGAAAACCCCCGAGAGAATACCAAGGGTGCCTTCTCCTATTTTACCAAAAAATCAACCATGTCAGGTGCTTTGGGCTGAGAAAATCCAAATTTACCCCACCAACTCTCATGCCAAACGTGGGACTAGAACAGTCTCCTGATTTCTAACTTGGTGCTTCGACCACTAGAGCAAACTGGCTCTTTATTGTCCCTCAAACACATCATAATGTCTTTTGTTGAAATGAACCGACCAATAACCTACAATAATAAAAACTCCAGTGAAGCTTTGTAGAGAATAGTAAATCGTGTAGGATTCTTTGACAAAGTGACAAAATTAGACATCAGAGAGTTATTGTTAACGGCGAGTATTCTGAGCAGAGTCAGGTTACAAGCGGTGTGCCACAAGGGTCTGTTCTGGATCCTATTCTTTTTAATATGTTTGTGAGTGACATAGGGGAAGGTTTGGTAGGGAAGGTTTGCCTATTTGCCGATGACTCTAAAGTGTGCAATAGGGTTGATATTCCTGGAGGCGTCTGTAATATGGTAAATGATTTAGCTTTACTAGATAAATGGTCAAAGCAATGGAAACTGCAGTTTAATGTTTCCAAATGTAAAATAATGCACTTGGGGAAAAGGAATCCTCAATCTGAGTATTGTATTGGCAGTTCTGTGTTAGCAAATACTTCAAAAGAAAAGGATTTAGGGGTAGTAATTTCTGACAGTCTCAAAATGGGTGAACAGTGCAGTCAGGCGGTAGGGAAAGCAAGTAGGATGCTTGGCTGCATAGCTAGAGGTATAACAAGCAGGAAGAGGGAGATTATGATCCCGCTATATAGAATGCTGGTGAGACCACATTTGGAATACTGTGTTCAGTTCTGGAGACCTCACCTACAAAAAGATATTGGCAAAATTGAACGGGTCCAAAGACGGGCTACAAGAATGGTGGAAGGTCTTAAGCATAAAACGTATCAGGAAAGACTTAATGAACTCAATCTGTATAGTCTGGAGGACAGAAGGAAAAGGGGGGACATGATCGAAACATTTAAATATATTAAAGGGTTAAATAAGGTCCAGGAGGGAAGTGTTTTTAATAGGAAAGTGAACACAAGAACAAGGGGACACAATCTGAAGTTAGTTGGGGGTAAGATCAAAAGCAACATGAGGAAATATTATTTTACTGAAAGAGTAGTAGATCCTTGGAACAAACTTCCAGCAGACGTGGTAGATAAATCCACAGTAACTGAATTTAAACATGCCTGGGATAAACATATATCCATCCTAAGATAAAATACAGAAAATAGTATAAGGGCAGACTAGATGGACCATGAGGTCTTTTTCTGCCGTCAGACTTCTATGTTTCTATGTTTCTATGCCTGGGATAAACATATATCCATCCTCAAATAAAATACAGGAAATAACATAAGGGTAGACTAGATGGACCAAGAAGTCTTTTTCTGCCATCAATTTTCTATGTTTAGCAAAGCTTTCGACAAAGTTGACCACCATCTCCTAATCAACAAATTAGAAAAAAGTGGAGTAGACTACAACACATGCAGATGGATCAATAGCTGGCTGACCAACCGCACCCAATGAGTTGTCCTCAGCGGTTCCAAATCCACATGGAAGAACGTAGGCAGTGGGATACCACAGGGTTCAGTCCTGGGCCCTGTGCTCTTCAACATTTTCATCAACGACTTGGACGAGGGAATAGAAGGGCAACTAATCAAATTCGCAGATGACACCAAGCTGGTGGAGGTAGCCAATACCCTAGAAGACAGGCTCAAATTACAGAAAAACCTAGACAGACTAACACAGTGGGCCCACACCAACAAAATGATGTTTAACATCGACAAGAGCAAAGTCCTTCACCTAGGCAGAAAAAATCCTGGACACACATACAACCTGGGAGAAACCCCTCTTAGCAGTAGCGACTGCAAAAGAGACCTCGGAGTCTTGGTGGACAATCAAGTAAACATGAGCCAACAATGTGCAGCAGCAGCTAAAAAGCCAACACAATCCTAAGCTGCATCAACAGGGGAATACACTCCAAGACCAGGGAAGTCTTAATGCCACTCTACTACGTCCTGGACCAACCACACCTGGAGTACTGTATTCAGTTCTGGTCACCACACTTCAAAAGAGACATTGAAACTCTGAAGAAGGTGCAAAAAAGAGCAACCAAGATGATTAAGGGATTGGAAACCAAGACTTACGAAGAGAGACTGAGGGAACTGGGCCTGGATATCCTAGAGAAAAGGAGGGCCAGAGCGGACATGATAGCAGTCTACAAGTATACAAGGGGATGTCAAAGTGAGGAGGGGATCACTTTATTCTTCAGGGCACCAGAGGGCCGGACGAGGAACAATGGCTGGAAGCTGACCAAGGACAGATTCAACATGGAGATAAGGAGGAACTTCCTGACTGTCAGAGCGATCAACCAATGGAACGACCTACCAGCGGACGTTGTGAACTCCAACACTCTGGACATTTTTAATAGAAGATTGAACTGCCACTTGACTGGTGTACTATAGGGTTCCTGCTTGGGCAGGGGGTTGAACTCGATGGCCTTCATGGTCCATTTCAACTCTAACAATAAATAAATAAGTAAGTAAGTAAGTAAGTAAGTAAACAAACAAACAAACAAACAAAAACACACACATAAATACATAAATACATAAATACATAAATACATAAATACATAAATACATAAATACATAAATACATAAATACATAAATACATAAATACATAAATACATAAATACATAAATACATAAATACATAAATACATAAATACATAAATACATAAATACATAAATACATAAATACGTAAGTAAGTAAGTAAGTAAGTAAGTAAACAAACAAACAAACAAACAAACAAACACTAAATAATAAAAGACCAAGTGAGACTGAATATGGTAAAATTGGCAGCTCTGGAAAGAAAGGAAATCAATATTTAATCATGTGGTTCTTTGCTCAAAAACCACAGAAAACAGTTAATGATGAGGAAACTGGCTAAGTCAGCTGCATCTATGAAAGTGTCTTGAAACCTCTAAATAGTGTTGAAGTGCTGCTATTACCCAAGAAATGGACAATTACCTTAAGTAATGAGAGGGTGAGGAATGAGGACACCTCAGATACAAACAGTCTTGGTATTTGGTAATCAAGTTAAGCCATGTAAAGAATAAGAAAATAAATGAAGACTATTACTGATATTTAGGTTTAGAAATAGAGAAGCACTTTTTGGAAAGAAGCTGCTGACATTTCTCTTAGAAGAAAATGACATTATTGATATTATCGGCAAAAAATATTATTGAGACCACATTTGCAATACTGTGTCCAGTTCTGGAGACCTCACCTACAAAAAGATATTGATAAAATTGAACGGGTCAAAAAGACAGGCTACAAGAATGGTGGAAGGTCTTAAACATAAAACGTATCAGGAAAGACTTAATGAACTCAATCTGCATAGTCTGGAGGACAGAAGGAAAAGGAGGGACATGATTGAAACATTTAAATGTGTTAAAGGGTTAAGTAAGGTTCAGGAGAGAAGTGTTTTTAATAGGAAAGTGAACCCAAGCACAAGGGGGGGGGGCACAATCTGAGGTTAGTTGGAGGAAAGGAACCTGAGAAAATATTATTTTAAGGAAAGAGTAGTAGATCCTTGGAACAAACTTCCAGAAGACGTGGTTGGTAAATCCACAGTAACTGAATTGAAACATGCCTGGGATAAACATATATCCATCCTAAGGTAAAACAAAGGGAATAGTATAACGGCAGACTAGATGAACCATGAGGTCTTTTTCTGCTGTCAATCTTCTATGTTTCTATGTTTCTCTTCCTGAAACATTCTGTTTGGACAGACTAGCAGATGTATCCTATTAATTTTAGACAACAATTAAAGAAATTTATCAGGCAGTGGATATGTTAGTATCTACAAAGAATATCAGACTATATATACCACTAATAAGCACCGTAACCAAGAGAAACCAAGTACCCACATCATTAAGGAAGCTACAATCCCTCCGAAAAACTCCTTCTAGTGAAAAAAGAGAGCAGGGTATGTAACTTCAGTTTCAGGAAAAAAATATCCTGCAATCTACAACTTCTACACTACAAAAAGGATACAGATCAAAGGATACAAACTATTCAAAAAAAAAACAGATCACACAAAAAAGGAGGTGGATTTGCACTGTACATAAAAGATCACTACAATGTCACTGAGATACAAACCACAAAAGAAGAAAACCTTCTAGAAAGCTTATGGGTCAACATCAAAGAAGAAAAAAAGTGCAACACAACAATTGGTGTGTACTACAGACCACCAAACCAAACAGAAACAATGGACAGCCTTTTCAACAACCAACTGACACAGATATGCAAGAAAAACAACACAGTAATAATGGGAGACTTTAACTACACGGAAATAATTTGGAAAAATAATTCCTCACCAAGCAAAAAAGCAAACAAATTTCTGACATGCCTAGCAGACAACTTCATAGCCCAAAAAATAGAGGAAGGAACTAGAGGGGCAGCCACACTGGACCTAATTCTCACAAACAGTTGGGGTCGAAACAGTTGGAGTGCTGGGTGAAAGTGACCACAACATTCTCAAATTCAATATAATATCAACACAATCAATTGGACCCAACAACACCAAAATCCCAGATTTTAAAAAAGCTGAATTCAATAAACTTAGAGAAAACTTGAGAGTGAACCCTTGGACAACAATCCTAAAAGGCAAAACCACGCAAGAAGCTTGGGAAATCTTAAAAACCACGATCACAAAAGCCCAAAACAATGCTATCCCGATGAAAAAGAAACACCCAAAATCCAAAAGGAAACCAGCTTGGCTACACAAGGACCTAACAAGCAAACTGTTCTGCCAGGCTCTCTGGTAGAATCCTCCCAAAAATTCACAGGTACAAATTTCAGACACACAAACGTTTGAAAAATCAAAACAACGTTCTTTATAATGAAAATTCACTTAAACTAAGCCCTCTTTTCTTATAGCAAGAGCACTTGTCTCCAAGCAAACTGGTAATTTATACAAGTCCCTTATCAGTCCTGTGATACTTAGCTTGCAGATGTGAGGTAATTCAAAGTCCTTCTTTCACAAAGTGAAACACACTTTGCTCTGGTTTAGTTTCAAAGCAGGGAAAAATCAGCACACAAAAAGTCAAAGTCAGTAAAGCAGTCATGAAACACAACGATCAGATAATCCTCCACAATGGCCAAACCCACACACTGCTATTTATAGCAGCCTCACTAATGACCACAGCCCCAACCAACCACAGGTGGCCTCATTTTCTTTGATAATAATCTCTCAGTTGTTGTTGCCTATGCATCACTCTCCACATGCGTGGCTGTATCATTAACTCTTGTTCTGAATCCAAGGAGGAGCTAGAGAATTGATCTCCTTCTGAGCTGTCTGCCACACTCTCCTCCTCCCTGTCACTCATGTCTTCTTGGTCAGAGAAGCCTTCATCATCAGACTCCACCGGGGGCAAAACAGGCCTGCAGCATGTGGATGTCTCCCCCACATCCACAGTCCTTGGGGCAGGAGCTTGGCCAGAGCTTACCACAACACAAACTGAATGAAAAAAATGACAAATACAAAAAATGGAAAGAAGGGCACATAACCAAGGCAGAATACCAACAAACGGCCAGAATTTGCAAAGAAAAAATCAGGACAGCAAAAGCCCAGTATGAACTAAGCCTAGCAACAAAGGTCCAAGACAATTAAAAAAAGCTTCTTCCAACACATAAACACCCCCCAAAAAATCAAGGAAGCAGTCGGTCCGCTAGAAAGAGGAGACGGACAATAAAGAGAAAGCAGAACTGCTCAACACCTTTTTTGCATCTGTTTTCACGCACAAAGAGACAACAAAACAACGAGCTTTTATCACAGCTGCAGAAATCAAAATTGGAACAAAACACTACTTTAATAGAAATACAGTAAGAGACCACCTATTGGAACTGAATGAGTACAAATCACCAGGACCAGATGGCCTGCACCCCAGAGTCCTAAAGGAGCTAGCCGATGTCATCACTGAACCTCTGTACCACATCTTTCAAAAATCCTGGACCTACCAGATGATTGGAAACGAGCCGACGTGGTCCCTATTTACAAAAAAGGCAAAAAAACAGACCCAGGAAACTATAGACCGATCAACCTAACATCTATTCCCGGGAAAATATTGGAAAAGATCATCAAGAAACAGATCTGCCACCACCTTGAATCGAACAACGTAATAACCACCAGCCAACACAGATTCGTCAGAAACAAATTATGCCAAACCAACCTCATTTCATTTTTCAACACTGTGACCAAGTCAGTTGACCAGAGAAATGCAGTGGACATAATATACTTAGACTTTAGCAAAGCATTCAACAAGGTGGACCACAACCTTCTACTCTCCAAAGTAAAGAAGAGTGGAATTGACAGTAACACAACAAGATGGATTGAAAACTGGCTGACCAATCACACCCAACGAGTAGCCCTCAATGGGACTAAATCCACATGGAAAGAGGTAGGCAGCGGGGTACCACAGGGATCAGTCAACATATTTATCAATGACCTAGATGAGGGAATAGAGGGGGAATAAATTAAATTCGCAGATGACAACAAGCTGGCAGGAGTGGCCAACACCCCAGAGGATAGACACAGAATTCAGAAAGATCTAGACAGACTTATACAGTGGGCCGAAATGAACAAAATGAAGTTCAATGTAGAGAAGAGTAAAATCCTGCACCTAGGCAAAAAAACCCAAAAACATGCATACAAATTAGGCAAAACCACACTCACCATGAGTGACTGTGAAAGGGATCTTGGAGTCTTAGTGCATAACCAGCTAAACATGGGCCAGCAATGTGCAGCAGCGGCTAAAAAAGCCAACACAATCCTAAGCTGCATGAACAGGGAGATACACTCCAAGACCAGAGAGGTAATAATACCACTCTATAAGGTCCTGGTCAGACCGCACCTGGAGTATTGCATCCAGTTCTGGTCACAACACTTCAACAAAGATATAGAGACTCTAGAGAGGGTGCAGAAAAGAACAACTAAAATGATAGTCTAGTAAAAAGAAGGGCTAGGGGGGACATGATAGCTGTATACAGGTACTTAAGGGGTTGCCACAGAGAGGAGGGGGACACACTGTTTTGCAGGGTACCAGAGGGCCGGACGAGGAACAACGGTTGGAAACTGACCAAGGAAAGATTCAACATGGAGATAAGAAAGAATTTCCTGACAGTGAGAGCGATCTACCAGTGGAACGGCCTGCCAGCAGAGGTTGTGGACTCCCCAACTTTGGACATTTTCAAGAGGAGATTGGACTGCCATTTGGCTGGGGTGATGTAGGATTTCCTGCTCAGGCAGGGGGTTGAACTTGATGACCTATAAGGTCCCTTTCAACTCTAATAATAAATAAATGAATGAATGAATGAATGAATGAATGAATGAATGAATGAATGAATGAATGAATGAATGAATGAATGAATAAGTAAGTGAGTGAGTAAGTAAATAAGTGAGTGAGTGAGTGAGTGAGTAAGTAATTAAGTAAGTAAGTAAATAAATAAACAAACAAACAAATAAACACTAAATAGTAAAAGACCAAGTGAGACTGAATATGGTAAAATTGGCAGCTCAGGAAAGAAAGGAAATCAATATTTAATCATGTGGTTCTTTGCTGAAAAACCACAGAAAACAGTTAACGATGAGGAAACTGGTTAAGTCAGCTGCATCTATGAAAGTGTCTTGAAACCTCTAAATAGTGTTGAAGTGCTGCTATTACCCAAGAAGTGGACAATCACCTTAAGTAATGAGAGGGTGAGGAATGATACAAACCTCAGATACAAACAGTCTTGGTATTTGGTAATCAAGTTAAGCCATGTAAAGAATAAGAAAATAAATGAAGACTATTATTTATATTTAGGTTTAGAAATAGAGAAGGACTTTTTGGAAAGAAGCTGCCGACATTTCTCTTTGAAGAAATTGACATTATTGATATTATTGGCAAACATATTATTGAGACCACATTTGGAATACTGTGTCCAGTTCTGGAGACCTCCCCTACAAAAAGATATTGATAAAATTGAATGGGTCCAAAGACAGGCTAGAAGAATGGTGGAAGGTCTTAAGCATAAAACGTATCAGGAAAGACCGAATGAACTCAATCTGTATAGTCTGGAGGACGGAAGGAAAAGGAAGGACATGACTGAAACATTTAAATATGTTGAAGGGTTCAGGTGGGAAGTGTTTTTAATAGGAAAGTGAACACAAGAACAAGGGGGACACAATCTGAGGTTAGTTGGAGGAAAGATCAGAAGGAACGTGAGAAAATATTATTTTACTGAAAGAGTAGTAGATGCTTGGAACAAACTTCCAGAAGACGTGGTTGGTAAATCCACAGGAACTGAATTGAAACATGCCTGGGATAAACATATATCCATCCTAAGGTAAAACAAAGGGAATTGTATAATGGCAGACTAGATGGACCGTGAGGTCTTTTTCTGCCCTCAATCTTCTATGTTTCTATGTTTCTCTTCCTAAAACATTCTGTTTGTACAGACTAGCAGATGTATTCTATTAATTTTAGACAACAATGAAAGAAATTTGTCAGGCAGTGGATAAGTTAGCATCTACAAAGAATATGAGACTATAAGTACCAATAATAACCACCGTAACCAAGAGAAACAAACTACCCACATCATTAAGGAAGCTACAATCCCTCCCAAAAATTCCTTCTAGTGAAAAAAGAGAGCAGGGTATGTAACTTCAGTTTCAGGAAAAAAATATCCTGCAATCTACAAAAGGTAGAGGAAGGAACTAGAGGGGCAGCCACACTGGACCTAATTCTCACAAACAGTTGGGGTCGAAACAGTTGGAGTGCTGGGTGAAAGTGACCACAACATTCTCAAATTCAATATAATATCAACACAATCAATTGGACCCAACAACACCAAAATCCCAGATTTTAAAAAAGCTGACTTCAATAAACTTAGAGAAAACTTGAGAGTGATCCCTTGGACAACAGTCCTAAAAGGCAAAACCACGCAAGAAGCTTGGGAAATCTTAAAAACCACGATCACAAAAGCCCAAAACAATGCTATCCCGATGAAAAAGAAACACCCAAAATCCAAAAGGAAACCAGTTTGGCTACACAAGGACCTAACAAGCAAACTGTTCTGTCGGGCTCTCTGGTAGAATCCTCCCAAAAATTCACAGGTACAAATTTCAGACACATACGTTTGAAAATTCAAAACAATGTTCTTTATAATGAAAATTCACTTAAACTAAGCCCTCTTTTCTTATAGCAAAGAGCACTCCTCTCCAAACAAACTGGTAATTTATACAAGTCCCTTATCAGTCCTGTGATACTTAGCTTGCAGCTGTGAGGCAATTCAAAGTCCTTCTTTCACAAAGTGAAACACACTTTGCTCTGGTTTAGTTTCAAAGCAGGGAAAAATCAGCACACAAAAAGTCAAAGTCAGTAAAGCAGTCACGAAACACAACGATCAGATAATCCTCCACAATGGCCAAACCCACAGGCTGCTCTTTATAGCAGCCTCACTAATGACCACAGCTCCAACCAACCACAGGTGGCCTCATTTTCTTTGATAATAATCTCTCAGTTGTTGTTGCCTATGCATCACTCTCCGCATGCGTGGCTGTATCATTAACTCTTGTTCTGAATCCAAGGAGGAGCTAGAGAATTGATCTCCTTCTGAGCTGTCTGCCACACTCTCCTCCTCCCTGTCACTCATGTCTTCTTGGTCAGAGGAGCCTTCATCATCAGATTGCACCGGGGGCAAATCAGGCCTGCAGCATGTGGATGTCTCCCCCACATCCACAGTCCTTGGGGCAGGAGCTGGGCCAGAGCTAACCACAACACAAACTGAATGAAAAAAATGACAAATACAAAAAATGGAAAGAAGGGCACATAACCAAGGCAGAATACCAACAAACGGCCAGAATTTGCAAAGAAAAAATCAGGACAGCAAAAGCCCAGTATGAACTTAGCCTAGCAACAAAGATCCAAGACAATAAAAAAAGCTTCTTCCAACACATAAACACCCCCCAAAAAATCAAGGAAGTAGTCGGTCCGCTAGAAAGAGGAGACAGCACAGAAGTAATGGACAATAAAGAGAAAGCAGAACTGCTCAACACCTTTTTTGCATCTGTTTTCACGCACAAAGAAACAACAAAACAACGAGCTTGTATCACAGCTGCAGAAATCAAAATTGGAACAAAACGCTACTTTAATAGAAATACAGTAAGAGACCACCTATTGGAATTGAAGGAGTACAAATCACCAGGACCAGATGGCCTGCACCCCAAAGTCCTAAAGGAGCTAGCCGATGTCATCACTTAACCTCTGTACCACATCTTTCAAAAATCCTGGACCACAGGAGACCTACCAGACGATTGGAAACGAGCCGACGTGGTCCCTATTTACAAAAAAGGCAAAAAAACAGACCCAGGAAACTATAGACTGATCAGCCTAACGTCTATTCCTGGGAAAATATTGGAAAAGATCATCAAGAAACAGATCTGCCACCAGCTTGAATCGAACAACTGTGACCAAGTCAATTGACCAGAGAAATGCAGTGGACATAATATACTTAGACTTTAGCAAAGCATTCGACAAGGTGGACCACAACCTTCTACTCTCCAAAGTAAAGAAGAGTGGAATTGACAGTAACACAACAAGATGGATTGAAAACTGGCTGACCAATCGCACCCAATGAGTAGCCCTCAACGGGACTAAATCCACATGGAAAGAGGTAGGCAGTGGGGTACCACAGGGATCAGTCCTCGGCCCAGTTCTCTTCAACATATTTATCAATCACCTAGACGAGGGAATAGAGGGGAATTAATTAAATTCGCAGATGACAACAAGCTGGCAGGAGTGGCCAACACCCCAGAGGATAGACACAGAATTCAGAAAGATCTAGACAGACTTGCACAGTGGGCCGAAACGAACAAAATGAAGTTCAATGTAGAGAAGAGTAAAATCCTGCACCTAGGCAAAAAAAACCCAAAACATGCATACAAATTAGGCAAAACCACACTCACCATGAGTGACTGTGAGAGGGATCTTGGAGTCTTAGTGGATAACCAGCTAAACATGGGCCAGCAATGTGCAGCAGCGGCTAAAAAAGCCAACACAATCCTAAGCTGCATGAACAGGGGGATACACTCCACGACCAGAGAGGTAATAATACCACTCTATAAGGCCCTGGTCAGACCACACCTGGAGTATTGCATCCAGTTCTGGTCACCACACTTCAAAAGAGATATAGAGACTCTAGAGAGGGTGCAGAAAAGAGCAACTAAAATGATAGGGGGACTAGACACCAGGTCATACGAGGAAAGCTTGCTGGAACTGGACATGGATAGTCTAGGAAAAAGAAGGGCTAGGGGAGACATGATAGATGTATACAGGTACTTGAGGGGTTGCCACGGAGAGGTGGGGGACACACTGTTTTCCAGGGCACCAGAGGGCTGGACGAGGAACAACGGTTGGAAACTGACCAAGGAAAGATTCAACCTGGAGATAAGAAAGAATTTCCTGACAGTGAGAGCAAACGATGGAGGAAGAGTAAGTCCTAATCCGATCGAACACTTGTAAGAGCTCATATTAAGACTTACAAAGTGGCGCTCAAGGCGGCAAGATGCGCGTATCATGCCGCCTTGATTGCATCAGCGGAATCCCGCCCAGCCGCTCTGTTTAGGGTAACCCACTCCCTTCTTAATCAGAGGGGAGTTGGGGAGCCCTTGCAGAGTAGTGCCGAAGATTTTAACACGTTTTTCGCTGATAAAATCGCCCGGATCCGAGCGGACCTCGACTCCAATTGTGAAACAGAGTCGACTGACAATGAGTCAGTCGAGGTGACTGGGGCTAAACGTCTTTGTCCATCTGTCTGGGAGGGGTTTGACTTGGTGACACCTGATGAAGTGGACAAGGCCATTGGAGCTGTGAGTTCCGCCACCTGTTTACTGGATCCGTGTCCCTCTTGGCTGGTTTCGGCCAGTCGAGGGGTGACACGGAGCTGGGTCCAGGAGATTGTCAACGCCTCCTTGGGGAGGGGGTCCTTTCCGCCCCTTTATAAGGAGGCGGTTGTGCGCCCCCTCCTCAAGAAGCCTTCCCTGGACCCAGCTGTGCTTAATCACTACCGTCCAGTCTCCAACCTTCCCTTCATGGGGAAGGTTGTCGAGAAGGTGGTGGCACTTCAACTCCAGCGGTCCTTGGATGAAGCCGATTATCTAGGTCCTCAGCAGTCTTGATTCAGGCCCGGCTACAGCACGGAAACTGCTTTGGTCGCGTTGATGGATGATCTCTGGCGGGCCCGGGACAGGGGCTTGTCCTCTGTCCTGGTGCTCCTTGACCTCTCAGCGGCTTTCCATACCATCGACCATGGTATCCTTCTGCGCCCGCTGGAGGGGTTGGGAGTGGGAGGCACTGTTCTTCAGTGGTTCTCCTCCTACCTCTCCGGTCGGTCGCAGTCGGTGTTAGTGGGGGGGCAGAGGTCGACCCCGAGGTTTCTCCCTTGTGGGGTGCCTCAGGGGTCGGTCCTCTCCCCCCTGCTATTTAATATCTACATGAAACCGCTGGGTGAGATCATCCAAGTGCATGGGGTGAGGTATCATCAATATGCTGATGATACCCAGTTGTACATCTCCACCCCATGTCCAGTCAATGAAGCAGTGGAAGTGATGTGCCGGTGCCTGGAGGCTGTTGGGGCCTGGATGGGTGTCAACAAACTCAAACTCAACCCAGACAAGACGGAGTGGCTGTGGGTTTTGCCTCCCAAGGACAATTCTATCTGTCCGTCCATTACCCTGGGGGGGGGAATTATTGACCCCCTCAGAGAGGGTCCGCAACTTGGGCATCCTCCTCGATCCACAGCTCACATTAGAAAAACACCTTTCAGCTGTGGCGAGGGGGGCATTTGCCCAGGTTCGCCTGGTGCGCCAGTTGCGGCCCTATTTGGACCGGGAGTCATTGCTCACAGTCACTCATGCCCTCATCACCTCGAGGCTCGACTACTGTAACGCTCTCTACATGGGGCTACCTTTGAAAAGTGTTCGGAAACTTCAGATCGTGCAGAATGCAGCTGCGAGAGCAATTATGGGCTTCTCCAAGTATGCCCATATCACTCCAACACTCCGCAGTCTGCATTGGCTGCCGATCAGTTTCCGGTCACAATTCAAACTGTTGGTTATGACCTATAAAGCCCTTCATGGCACCGGACCAGAATATCTTCGGGACCGCCTCCTGCCGCACAAATCCCAGCGACCGGTTAGGTCCCACAGAGTTGGCCTTCTCCGGGTCCCGTCGACTAAACAATGTCGTCTGGCGGGATCCAGGGGAAGAGCCTTCTCTGTTGGGGGCCCGACCCTCTGGAACCAGCTCCCCCCTGAGATTAGGATTGCCCCCACCCTCCCTGCCTTTCGTAAACTCCTTAAGACCCACCTTTGCCGTCAGGCATGGGGGAACTAAAACACCTCCCCCTTGCCCATGTTGTTTTGTTGATTGATTGACTGTGTGCCTGTTTTTTATATATACTGTTTTTATGAGATTATTAATTTAAATTGTAACTAGATGGGTGGGCATTGGATTTGGTATTATGTACTGTACTGTTTTTTATTATTGTTGTGAGCCGCCCCGAGTTTGCGGAGAGGGGCGGCATATAAATCCAATAAACCTAAACCTAAACCTACAACCAGTGGAACGGCCTGCCAGCGGAGGTTTTGGACTCCCCAACTTTGGACACTTTCAAGAGAAGATTGGACTGCCATTTGGCTGGGGTGATGTAGGATTTCCTGCTCAGGCAGGGGGTTGAACTCGATGACCTGTAAGGTCCCTTTCAACTCAATAAATAAATAAGTAAGTAAGTAAGTAAGTAAGTAAGTAAGTAAGTAAGTAAGTAAGTAAGTAAGTAAGTAAATCAATCAATCAATCAATCAATCAATCAATCAATCAATCAATCATGTGGATGTCAAAACGTGACCAGGGCAAAACAATAGATAGAATTTACATAGACTCCTATAAAGCTTAGACTCAATGGTCCATGATAAACTACTTCTAAAACTGAAATCCTACAGCCTCTCTGCACCCCTACAAGACTGGATAACTGAGTTCCTGTCAAATAGGGAGGGCCTTATCAAACCCCGTTCCTGTTAACAGTGCTGTACCCAAAGGCATGGAACCAGGAACAACACTCTTTATACTTTATATAAATGACCTTTGCGATCACATTATAAGCGATTGCGTTCTTTTCGCTGATAATGTAAAAATCTTCAACATCACTGACAACACTGCTACCCTCCAAAATTTTGATATTTTTTTTCTTTTTTTCCCTTCTGGGCTCTGGGTCTGTTTTTCCTATTGCAGTAAATGAGATTGAATGTGTATCATTTTAGAAGAGGTGTGCGTGCGTGTGTGTACATACACTTTCTCTAGTAGATCATCTGGGGTGGGCTATTGCCTGGGTGGGGTAGCGAAAATGGAGCTGCACCCCAGAACAAAGACAGGCTACATGAATGGTGGAAGGTCTTAAGCATAAAATGTATCAGGAAAGACTTCATGAACTCAATCTGTGTAGTCTGGAGGACAGAAGGAAAAGGGGGGACATGATCGAAACATTTAAATATGTTAAAGGGTTAAATAAGGTTCAGGAGGGAAGTGTTTTTAATAGAAAGTGAACACAAGAACAAGGGGACACAATCTGAAGTTTGTTGGGGGAAAGATCAAAAGCAACATGAGAAAATATTATTTTACTGAAAGAGTAGTAGATCCTTGGAACAAACTTCCAGCACACATGGTTGGTAAATCCACAGTAACTGAATTTAAACATGCCTGGGATAAACATATATCCATCCTAATATAAAATACAAAATATAGTATAAGGGCAGTCTGCATTGGTTGCCGATCAGTTTCCGGTCACAATTTAAAGTGTTGGTTATGACCTATAAAACCCTTCATGGCACCTGACCAGATTATCTCAGGGACCGCCTTCTGTTGCACGAATCCCAGCGACTAGTTAGATCCCACAGAGTGGGTCTTCTCCGGGTCCCATCAACTAAACATTGTCGCTTGGCGGGACCCAGGGGAAGAGCCTTCTCTGTGGCGGCCCCGACCCTCTCGAACCAACTCCCCCCAGAGATTAGAATTGTCCCCACTCTCCTTGCCTTTCATAAGCTTCTTAAAACCCACCTCTGCCACCAGGCATGGGGGAACTGAGATACTCGTTCCCCCTAGGCCTTTACAATTTTATCCATGGTATGTCTGTCTGTATGTTTGGTTTTATAATAAGGGTTTTTTAATTGTTTTAGTATTGGATTATTATATTCTGTTTTTATTACTGTTGTTAGCCGCCCCAAGTCTACGGAGAGGGGCAGCATACAAATCCAATAAATAAAATAAAATAAAATAAAATAAAATAAAATAAAATAAAATAAAAATAAATAAAATAAAAATAAATAAAATAAAATAAAATAAAATATTAAAATAAAATAAAATAAAATAAAATAACATAAAATAAAATAATAAAATAAAATAAAATAAAATAAAATAAAATAAAATAAAATAAAATAAAATAAAATAAAAAGATTAGATTTAGATTAGATTAGATTTATTGGATTTATATGCCGCCCCTCTCCGCAAACTCAGGGCGACTCACAACAAGGTAAAAACAATACATAATAACAAATCCAATACCCACCAATCCAATTACAATTTTAAACTAAAAAATTCATAAAAAAACAGCCCCAGAATATTAAAAAACACGCATACAATCAATCTAACACCAAAACAACAATAAATAAATAAATGGATCATGAGGTCTTTTTATGCCGTTGGTCTTCTATGTTTCTATGAACACCCGATTTGCACTGAAACATTGAAACGAAATGCATAAGCTATGCCCACAGTGTGGTAGTAAAAATTTTGGTAGCCCATCACTGTGTAGCGGCGAATTATATGTGCCGATCCCAGTAAAGTGGCCTTTTGCAATTGACAGATGGAGATTTTGTCAATTCCGATGGTTTTCAAATGTCCACTGAGATCCTTTGGCACTGCGCCCAGATGCCAAGGACCACAGTGACCCCTTTCACTGGCCTCGTATTTTATTAATTTCTCTAGCTGCTTCTCCTCAATTCTGCTGTCTCCTGGGATTGTGATGTCGATGGTCCATACTTCCTTTTTCTCCACAATCAGGATGTCTGGTGCATTATGTTCCAAAACTCAGTCAGTCTGAAGTCAGAAGTCCCACAGTAGTTTTGCTTGCTTGTTTTCAATGGCTTTTTCAGGTTTATGGTCCCACCAGTTCTTTACCACTGATAGATGGTAGTTCTGGCACAAGTTCCAGTGGGTCGTCTGTGCCACAGCATCGTGTCTCTGCTTGTAGTCAGTCTATGCAATCTTTTTGCAGCAGCTGAGTATATGGTTGATTGCACTTTGGATTAGAAACATAGAAACATAGAAGACTGACGGCAGAAACAGACCTCATGATCCATCTAGTCTGCCCGTATACTATTTTTTGTATTTTATCTTAGGATGGATGGATGTTTATCCCGGGCATGTTTAAATTCAGTTAATGTGGATTTACCAACTATGTCTGCTGGAAGTTTGTTCCAAGGATCTACTACTCTTTCAGTAAACTAATATTTTTTCATGTTGCTTTTGATCTTTCCCCAACTAACTTCAGATTGTGTCCCCTTGTTCTTGTGTTCACTTTCCTTAAATGTTTCGATCATGTCCCCCCCTTTCCCTTCTGTCCTCCAGACTATATAGATTGAGTTTATTAAGTCTTTCCTGATATGTTTTATGCTTAAGACCTTCCACCTTTCTTGTAGCCCGTCTTTGGACCCGTTCAATTTTGTCAATATCTTTTTGTAGGTGAGGTCTCCAGAACTGAACACAGTATTCCACATGTGGTCTCACCAGCGCTCTATATAGCGGGATCACAATCTCCCTCTTCCTGCTTGTTATACCTCTAGCTATGCAGCCAAGCATCCTACTTGCTTTCCCTACCGCCTGACTGTACTGTTCACCCATTTTGAGACTGTCAGAAATCACTACCCCTAAATCCTTCTCTTCTGAAGTTTTTGCTAACACAGAACTGCCAATACAATACTCAGACTGAGGATTCCTTTTCCCCAAGTGCATTATTTTACATTTGGAAACATTAAACTTCAGTTTCCATTGCTTTGACCACTTATCTAGTAAAGCTCAATCATTGTCTGTTGATTTTTCAATTCTGGCTTTGACAGCATTTGTTCTAATGCCCTGTTCTTGTGCCGCCAGTGTTAGTCCTTCTGTCTCCTTTTTGATTGTTCCACTTGTAAGCCATGACCAGGTTTTTTTCTTTATCCACTTTGCCTTCAATCTTCTCCAAGAACTGGCCATGCAATGCTTTGTTCCACCAGCTGTCCATCCAGCATTGAGTTACAGTTTCCCTTACTGGTCCTTGGTTTGCTTCACCTTGAGAAGTTTCCTGTTGTTGACCTCTATCAACGCTGACTCTTTGTCTGCAATTCATGTCCTTCCAGTATCAGTAATCTATTGATTTTTTATTGTTATCCATTTAGTAATCCATTGTAATCCTGCTGCATGATAATATACTTCAAGATCTGGCACTCCAAATCCTCCTTGCCTCCTCCTGTCTTGTAAGTACTTTAATTTCACCCTTGACTTTTTATTTCACAAATAAATTTTAATATTATTTTATTTACATTTTGAAAGTATTTTCTAGCCAATGTTACTGGGATCATTTGAAAAAAGTAGAATATTTTAGGGAGCAGGGACATCTTGCTAGCCGATATTCTTCCTAATAATGAAATGGGTAGTTTCTTCCAGTTTTCCAATTCTTTCTCTATTTGTTTGCTTAAGGTCATATAATTTTCATTTTTGATTGTTGAATATCCTGGGTTTTTTGACTATTGGGATTCTCAATTTTCTCGCCAATTCTTAATGTTGTTGATTAGACATATTTTTAGTTATTATTTTAGTTTCATTGATTTTCAAGTCTGTTACCTTTCCAAATTTACTTATTTCATCTAGATATTTCTCCCCCATGGGCTAAGTGGGATCGGATACATTCCTACCAATGAATGGAATAATTGTTATCTGACATCTCTTTAGCCTTGATAACATGCAAAATTAGAAATCAATTAACCCCACATACACTAAATAGTAAAAGACCAAGTGAGACTGGAAATGGTAAGATTGGCAGCTCAGGAAAGAAAGGAAATCAATATTTAATCATGTGGTTCTTTGCTCAAAAACCACAGAAAACAGTTAATGATGAGGAAACTGGCTAAGTCAGCTGCATCTATGAAAGTGTCTTGAAACCTCTAAATAGTGTTGAAGTGCTGCTATTACCCAAGAAATGGACCTTATGTAATGAGAGGGTGAGGAATGAGGACACCTCAGATACAAACTGTCTTGGTATTTGGTAATCAAGTTAAGCCGTGTAAAGAATAAGAAAATACAGTGGTACCTCTACTTAAGAACCGTGACCAGGTTCTTAAGTAGCAACGTTTGTAAGTAGAAGCAATTTTTCCCATAGGAATCAATGTAAAAGCAAATAATGCGGAAAGTAAAAGAAGCTCAGAATTTGGGTGGGAGGAGGAGGACAGTTGCCGCCCAGAGCAAAGGAACTGTTTCTTTTCTCTGGGCGTTGGTAGAGGTTTATTTCCTCTCCAATCGCCCAGAGAAAGGAAAATGCTTCATTCATTCTGGACTGCCAAAACCTCCTTAAGTGCCACCGAAAGGCTCCTCTGGCAGCCGAGAAAAGCCCAAGATAGCCAGGATTAAAGGGGGAATGGTAGTGTTTTTAATAGGAAAGTGAACACAAGAACAAGGGGACACAATCTGAAGTTAGTTGGGGGAAAGATCAAAAGCAACGTGAGGAAATATTATTTCACTGAAAGAGTAGTAGATCCTTGGAACAAGCTTCCAGCAGACGTGGTTGGTAAATCCACAGTAACTGAATTTAAACATGCCTAGGATAAACATATATCCATCCTAAGATAAAACACAGGAAATAGTGTAAGGGCAGACTAGATGGACCATGAGGTCTTTTTCTGCCGTCATTCTTCTCTGTTTCTATGTTTCTATGAAACTGGCCGGGCCTTCGTGCCGCTCTTAAATTTCCTGGGAAAATTTTCCGGGCTCAGGTTCTTAAGAAGAAAATGGTTGTTAAGAAGAGGCAAAAAAATCTTGAACACCCAGTTCTTATCTAGAAAAGTTCTTAGGTAGAGGTGTTCTTAAGTAGAGGTATCACTGTAAATGGAGACTATTACCGTATATACTCGAGTATAAGTCGCTCCGACTATAAGTCAAGGCACCTACTTTTGCCACAAAAACTGGGAAAATTTATTGACTCCATTATAAGTCGAGGGTGCAGCGGCTACTGGTAACTTATAAAAATGGAAACCAATAAAATTACATCAATTGAAGCATTAGTAGATTAAATGTTTTAGAATATTTATTTCAAAGAAATCCAGTAAACTAGCTCTGTAAGTTTAAAAGAGGGTAAACAGGTATATGTCCACCCAAGGGAGGCATAGGCAAAAAAAATGCAAGTAGCTACTTACCTCAATCCCCCACTGCTCCTGCTGGTTTGGGTTAGGGTTAGGATACTTGGCCTCTCCTTGCTTCAAAGAGATACAATTTCCCTCTCTATTTACTATCACTTCAAAAGAGACATTGAAACTCTGGAGAAGGTGCAGAAAGAGCAACCAAAATGATCAGGGGTCTAGAAACCAAGACTTACGAAGAGAGACTGCAGGAACTGGGCATGGATAGCCTAGAGAAAAGGAGCGCCAGAGCGGACATGATAGCAGTATAAGGTAGAACCCCGACTTACAAGATTAATTGGTTCCGGAAGGAGGCTCGTACGTCGAAAAGCTTGTATGTGGAAACATTGTTTCCCATAGGAAACAATGGAAAAGCGATTAATGCGTGCAATCCCGAGGGCTGAGGCGGCGGTAGCGGCGGCGGCGGGGAGTCCAGCGCTACCTGAGCTGTGAAGGTAAGGGCCAGGGAAAAGGGAGCCAGGCTGCTTTTTCTTTCCCGGGGGAGCGGGCGGGAAGGGCGAAGCCTCTAGGCTGATCTTTGCGGGTGGAAAGTGTGGGATCAGGCAGGGCATAAGGCTGAAAGCCTCATTTTTTTTGAGGGGAAAAGACGTCGGCTGAGGGGTGCCTGGTGCTTCCCGGCGAGGAGGAGGAGGAGCTGGGCTCCGGAGGGGCGCATGGGGAAGGGTTTGAGCCGCCACCTTCTCCTTTCCTGCTGCGTCGGTGGCTTCCCTCGCAAAAGGCTGCGCCCGGTGCCGGCTGTTTGCCCCGCGGCTCTCTCGCCTCAGCGAGGGATAAGCAGCACGCGAGGCTGCGGCGAGAAACAACAGCAGCAGGAAAGGAGAAGGCGGCGGCTCAAGCCCTTCCCCGTGTGCCCCTCCGGAGCCCAGCTCCTCCTCCTCCTCGCTGGGAAGCACCGGGCACCCCTCAGCCGATGTCTTTTCCCCTCAAAAAAATGGGCAGCACTACCGCCGCCGCAGGGAGAGGCGGGCATGTGGGCTGGCGGCATTGGGCTTGGTGAAGTCTGGGGCAGCTCCAGCGACTCCCCTCCCGTGGCTGCTGTTGAGGCGGCAGTGAGAAGCCCGGACAACGCCGGAGCGCTGGGCAGCACTACCGCCGCCGCCGCCGCGGGGAGAGGCGGGCATGTGAGCTGGCGGCATTGGGCTTGTGGAAAGTCCGGGGGCAGCTCCAGCGACTCCCCTCCCGTGGCTGCTGTTGAGGCGGCAGCGGCGTCCGCCTCCGGCGCGCGGCTCTCTCTCCATTCTTCTCTTTCCCCCTCTCGGGCTCCGAATGCGGCGGCAGGAAGAGGAAACGAGGTGCAAGGCAACGCGTCTGCAGGAACGGGTGGTGGGGCGCCGTTGTTGTCCTCACGGCGCAAAGCCACACAGTCCCGGATCGCTTGCTTCCCCGGCCAGCAAGCCGGCTGCCTGGGAAAGCAGCGCATTTGAAAAACGCTTTCCCAGGCAGCCGGCTTGGTGGCCGGGGAAGCAAGCGATCCGGGACTGTGTGGCTTTGCGCCGTGAGGACAACAACGGCGCCCCACCACCCATTCCTGCAGACGCGCTGCATTGCACCTCGTTTCCTCTTCCCGCCGCCGCATTTGGAGCCCGAGAGGGGAAAAGAGAAGAATGGAGAGAGAGCCGCGCGCCGGAGGCGGACGCCGCTGCCGCCTCAACAGCAGCCACAGGAGGGGAGTCGCTGGAGCTGCCCCCGGACTTTCCACAAGCCCAATGCCGCCAGCCCACATGCCCGCCTCTCCCCGCGGCGGCGGCGGCGGTAGTGCTGCCCAACGCTCCGGCGTTGTCCGGGCTTCTCCCGCCACGCGCAGCCCAGCAGCTCGCTCCAGCTGGCGGCGGCGGAGGAAGGCGAATGCGGCTTGGAAGCTGGGAGGGGGGCGGAACGTCTTTGGCCACTTAGCTCTTCCTCCGAAAGGAAAGCGTGGAGGCTGCCTCTCTCCTCCCATATTCCAGCTCCTCCCAGCTTCCAAGCCGCATTTGCCTTCCTCCACCGCCGCCAGTATCCAGCTCTTCCTCCGCTTCTTGCTTCTCTACAAAATGACAGCCGGGCGGAGCCTGGCGGCGGCGGAAGGAACACTCATACCCCGAATTTGGGCTCGTAAGTAGAATCAAAATATCTCTCCCCTCCTAGCTCGCATCTCAAAATGCTCGTATATAGAGCAGCTCGTATGTCGAGGTTCTACTGTACAAGTATACGAGGGGATGTCACACAGAGGAGGGGATCACTTTATTCTTCAGGGCACCAGAGGGCCGGATGAGGAACAATGGCTGGAAGCTGACCAAGGAGAGATTCAACCTGGAAATAAGGAAGAACTTCCTGACGGTCAGAATGATCAACCAGTGGAACAACCTACCAGTGGATGTTGTGAACTCAAATACTCTGGACATTTTTAAGAGGAAATTGGACGGCCATTTGGCTGGGATGCTATAGGGTTCCTGCTTAGGCAGGGGGTTGGACTTGATGACCCGCATGGTCCCTTCCAACTGCCCCAGCCCTCTGGAATCAACTCCCCCCAGAGATTAGAACTGCCCCCACCCTCCTTATCTTTCGTAAATTGCTTAAGACCCACCTATATCGCCAGGCATGGGGGAAATTGAGACATCTCCCCCAGCCTTTTATAGTTTTATTTATTTATTTGTTTGTTTGTTTGTTTGTTTATTTGATTTTTATGCCACCCTTCTCCTTAGACTCAGGGCGGCTTACAACATGTTAGCAATAGCACTTTTTTAACAGAGCTAGGCTATTGCCCTCACAATCCGGGTCCTCATTTTACCCACCTCGGAAGGATGGAAGGCTGAGTCAACCTTGAGCCGGTGATGAGATTTGAACCGCTGACCTTCAAATCTACAAGTCAGCTTCAGTGGCTGCTGTACAGCACTCTACCTGCGGTGCCACCCGGCTTTATGTATGGTATGCTTGTGTTTCATGGTTTTAAATGTTGGGTTTTTAATGTGTTTTCTTTTAAACATTAGATTTGTGACATTGTACATTGTTTTATTATTGTTGTGAGCCATCCCGAGCCTGCGGAGAGGGGCGACATACAAATCTAATAAATTATTATTATTATTATTATTATTATTATTATTATTATTATTATTATTATTATTATTTGCAACCCCTCCCCAGTGGTTAGGTGGGAGGAGTGCAGGGCCTATCCTTTTTAGCACAAAATGTATATACTGTACCAGTAATGGGCAGCCATAACTTTTACTGCCACACTGTGTGGTGTGGCTTATTTTGTGGGAGTGGCTTAATGGTCATGTGACTGGGTAGGAGTGGCTTGCCAGCCATGTGACCAGGTGGGAGTGGCTTGAACTATCATCATCATTCAAGTGAACTGTTAAGTCCTCGACTTACATCCTTACCAGTGTCGCTCGCTGGGGTGACAATTTGCTTCGTGTTTCCCACACTCCACTTCCTGGGTCGCCCCTCTGCCTCAGGCTGGGTAGCTAGGCGAACGGGTGCTGCCAGAAGCATAAATGCTGCCAGCGCTGCTTCCACCCAGGCCTTCTGGAGGTGGCCGTGTGAGGCTGGAGGGGAGCCGGGCAGGAGAGAGGGAAGCTCGTCCGAGGCCAGGAAGGAGGAAAGAGGAAAAAAGCAAGTAGCGCAGACGCAGCAGCAGCAGGGAAAAAAAGCACAGCCGAGCCGAGGCCAGTAACCCAGGAAGTGACAGCCACCAATCAGCTGGAGTTGTGCACGCATCTTCATTTCTGCCTGAGGAACTGCGTTCCACCCCATCCTGCCTGCTGCCCACCCCTGTACTGTACACACAAAGAAAGACACACACAAACACACACAGAGACCCAAAAAAGCAAAGTTTTCTGTTTTCAAGAGGCCCCTAAATCTGCGGTTGATGCCCGTTGGATCGTGCAGAAGCCAAAAAATACTCCAAATAACTCAATAGTAGTTGATGGAAAGGGGTAGCACAAAGAAAAAGAGGTTTTTGAATATATAAGATATGATATGTTTTTACAATTACTTTGTGAAAGAAAGAGATATAAGAGCTCCCTCCCTGAGTGAGCAGCCTGACTCGCAAGTTTATTATTTATAAGTGTATAAGTTTCTTGTGTATACAAATATAAAGTATTCATTCGCTACTTAACCTAGTGACAATGTGAATGGTTAATATGTGATGTATAACATACAGACGTATCCTGTCAATGTGCGGCTACTAAATAAAAAAGGAAATTTAAATGGAGGCAAAGAGAAAGGAACTGTCTGTGGGTTTTAAGGCACTCCTCAATCTGGCCACAAGAGGGCAGGGCAGGCTCTCAGATGAACCGGCTGCTTCAGTCTTTCCAAGTTCTTCCATCACCATCAGTCAATTATCACAAAATATGCTGCTTCAAAAAGATCAGAATTCTGCAAGCCACGGAAGGGAAAGTTGGACTTTAAAGAAAGAGGAGAGGAAGAACAGAACAGAATAACAAGAGGGGGAAGGGACCCTGTAGGTCATCTAGTCCAACCCGCCCCTCTCCACCCAAGCGGGAGACCCTACCTACACTGTTTCTGACCAATGGTTGTCCAGTCTCTTCTCAAAAGCCTCCAGTGATGAAGCTCCCACATCTTCCGAAGGCAACTTCTGTTACACTGGTTGGCTATTCTCATGGTCAGAAAAAAAAATATTTCTAGGTTGAATCCCTCCTTGATCAATTTCATTAGATTAGACTAGACTAGACTAGACTAGACTAGACTAGACTAGACTAGACTAGAATAGAATAGAATAGAATAGAATAGATTATAGAAACATAGAATCATAGAATCATAGAAGATTGACGGCAGAAAAAGACCCCGTGGTCCACCTAGTCTGCCCTTATACTATTTCCTTATGCAGAACATAAGAATGCAGTCAAAAAAGAAGAAAAAACTTCCTCCCTTGTCCAGCACATTAAAAAAACGGCACGAAATTGACTTTGAAAAAACTAAATTACTTTCCAAAACAGAAAATGTATATAGAAGAATAATTATGGAAGCCATAGAGATAGAAAAGCACCCCCTCAGCATGAACAAACGAGATGACACATCCCGCCTACCAGAGATTTGGAAACCAGCCTTAATCTAGGGCTTTATAGGTCATTACCAAAATTTTAAATTGTGTCTGGAAACCAATCAGCAGCCAATGCAGTCCAGGAAGTTGTAGTGAACCATGGGCATATCTAGGAAGGCCCATGACCGCTCTTGTGGCTGCATTTTGCACAATATGTAGTTTCCGAAAACTCTTCAAAGGTAGCCCCATGTAGAGAGCATTGCAGTAGTTGAATCTCGAGGTGATAAAGACATGAGCGACTGTGAGTAGAGACTCCCTGTCCCAATATGGCCGCAATTGGTGCACCAGGTGAACCTGGGCAAACGGCCCCCTCGCCACAGCCGAAAGATGATGGTCCAAAATGTGGACTTTCCTGTCTTCAAAAGAGTGGCTTTTATCTTTGAAATGCAGATGGACTGATGAATCTTGTCCTGATGGGTTTGTTTTACATTGTGCCAGCATTTGTGAAGTGGTTGTTTTGTTTCTACAATGTACAGATAAGTTCAATGTACAGATTTTATTTATTTATTGGATTTGTATGCCGCCCCTCTCCGAAGACTCGGGGCGGCTAACAACAATAATAAAACAGCACATAATAATAATCCAATACTAAAAACAATTAAAAACCCATTATAATAAAAACCAAACATACATACAGACATACCAGGCATAAAATTGTAACGGCCTAGGGGGAAAGAGTATCTCAGTTCCTCCATGCCTGGTGGCAGAGGTGGGGTTTAAGTAGTTTACGAAATGCAAGGAGAGTGGGGGCAATTCTAATCTCTGGGGGGAGTTGGTTCCAGAGGGCCAGGGCTGTCACAGAGAAGGCTCTTCCCCTGGGTCCCGCCAAGCGGTATTGTTTAGTTGACGGGACCCGGAGAAGACCCACTCTGTGTTACCTAACTGGTCGCTGGGATTCGTGCAGTAGAAGGCGGTCCCAGAGATAATTTGGTCTGGTGCCATGAAGGGCTTTATAGGTCATAACCAATACTTTGAATTGTGACCGGAAACTGATCGGCAACCAATGCAGACTGCGGAGTGTTGGTGTAACATGGGCATATCTGGAAAAGCCCATGACTGCTCTCGCAGCTGCATTCTGCATGATCTGAAGTTTCCTAACACTTTCCAAAGGTAGCCCCATGTAGAGAGCGTTACAGTAGTCGAGCCTCGAAGTGATGAGGGCATTAGTGACTGTGAGCAGTGACTCCCGGTAAAAATAGGGCCGCAACTGGTGCACCAGGCGAACCTGGGCGAACACACACCCCTCCGCCGCAGCTGAAAGATGTTTTTCTAATGTGAGCTATGGATCGAGGAGGACGCCCAAGTTGCGAACCCTCTCTGAGGGGGTCGAGGATTCTCCCCCCAGAGTAATGGACGGACAGATGGAATTGTCCCTGGGAGGCAAGACCCACAGCCACTCCGTCTTGTCTGGGTTGAGTTTGAGTTTGTTGACACCCATCCAGGCCCCAACAGCCTCCAGATACAGGGGAAACAAAACACTGAGCCAGAGATAACAAGCAAACAATTACTCAAACAAAAGGGAAAGATTCCTGGCTGATGGATCTATTCATCCTCTGTGATTCCAGTTTAAGTGGAAAAGGAAAGCAGGACATTTCTCTCATGCTGAAAGCCTCAGTGGTCAGAGATTTGCAATCAAAGGCCTTTAACCCCACTAACCTCCATTTGACATGATCTTATTTATTAATAAGAAATGTTTCTCTACAAGTTAACAGAGGGTATTAGAATGCTTCTAATAAGTTAATAGAGAATAAAACAACATGTCTTATTGAAACTTTAAAATTACAGTGATACCTCTACTTAAAAACGCCTCTACTTAAGAACTTTTCTAGATAAGAACCGGGTTCAAAGATTTTTTTGTGCCTCTTCTTAAGAACCATTTTCTACTTAAGAACCCAAGCCTGGAAATTTTTTTCAGGAAGTTTGAGAGCAGCATGAAGGCCCGACCAGTTTCCTGCCATCTCGGGCTTTTGTGGGCTGCCAGAGGAGCCTTTTGTTGCTGCTTAAGGAGGCTTTGGCAGTCCAGAGTGAATTTTCCTTTTTCTGGGCGCTTGGAGAGGGAATAAACCTCTGCCTGCACCCAGCGAAAAGAAACGCTCTCTTCGCTCTGGGCGCTTGGAGAGGGAATAAACCACTTCCCTGTGGTGACTCCCTCACGCTGCCCCCCATACACCTGGTGCAAGGTTGCCTCCTGTAGTGTCTGGCAAAAAGGGCTATTAGGTGGAACAGAGGGAGCGCCTGTGCCTTTGATATAAACGGAGCGCGTAGACTCACTCCATTTCAGTCTGGCATGCACACGTCGTGCAGGTGCACTGGCGCGATTCCAGTAAAATGCATGCGCAGAAGGAAAGAAAATGGCAATTTTTCCTGCCGGAAAGAGATTTCAGCTGCTGCGCATGTGCAGCAGCTGAATCTTGCTGCCACGTCTAGAGCAGCAGCTGAGGCCAGCAGCAAAAGTGCCCTGCCCCAGCTTCGGCTGTGTGGCCTGCTCTTTGATCTCCCTGGTTGCAGGAGAGATGCCTGTGACATGGGAGAGCACAGAACAGGCCGCACGGCCAGAATTCAATTCAATTCAATTCAATTTGTTAGATTTGTATGCCGCCCCTCTCCGAAGACTCGGGGCGGCTCACAATAATAAAAACAATATTCCATATGTACAAAAAGAAAATGAAATAGACAAAATATTGACAGGATCTGACAAAAAATTCATAACCAAAATGTATAATTATCTATTAAATTACAAAAATATTGAAGAAATAGTTAAACCTAATATGATAGCTTGGATGACCAACTTTGGCTATGCGATTCAACTAGAAGACTGGGAAAAACTATGGTCAGTAAACTATAAGATGACAGTATCAACACCATACAAAGAAAATCTTTATAAAATGTTCTTCCGATGGCACTATGCGTCAGCGCGCTTAGCCAAAATAAATGTAAATGTAAGTAACAAATGTTGGAAGTGCAAAAAAGAGGTAGGAACATATTACCACATTTGGTGGCAATGTAAGGAAGCAAAAAAAATTTGGACCCAAATTCAGACATGGATGGAAGAAATAGTGGATTATAAACTTGAGATAAAACCGGAAATGTATTTATTAGGCATAATCAGAGGCAAACATAGTAAAGAAAACTACTACTTAATAAATCACTTAAATAGTTGAGCTAGTTTCAAACTAGATTTTGATTTTCTTTCTCTCTTCCTTACTCCCATTCTTTCTCTTTCTCTTTTCCTTCCTCTCTTTTTTCTATCTGTTTCTCTCTCTTCCTCTCTTCCTTTCTCTCCCCTTCCCTCTCACTCTTTCCCTCTCGGCTTCTGGGCAGGTTTGGAAAACTCTGAGTTGATGATGATTTTTAAGTGAGCGATTGCTCACTGCTCAGCTTAGAAGGAACTATGGAAGTGATGTGCCAGTGCCTGGAGGCTGTTGGGGTCTGGATGGGTGTCAACAGACCCAAACTCAACCCAGACAAGATGGAGTGGCTGTGGGTCCTGCCTCCCAGGGACAATTCCATCTGTCCGTCCATAACACGGGGGGGATTATTGACCCCCTCAGAGGGGGTCCACAACTTGGGCGTCCTCCTCGATCCACAGCTCACATTAGAGAAACATCTTTCAGCTGTGGCGAGGGGGGCATTTGCCCAGGTTCGCCTGGTGCACCAGTTGCGGCCCTATCTGGATCGGGACTCGCTACTCACAGTCACTCATGCCCTCATCACCTCGAGGTTCGACTACTGTAATGCTCCCTACATGGGGCTACCTTTGAAAAGTGTTCGGAAAGTTCAGATCGTGCAGAATGCAGCTGCGAGAGCAGTCATGGGCCTACCTAGGTATGCCCATGTTTTACCAACACTCCGCAGTCTGCATTGGCTGCCGATCAACTTCCAGTCACAATTCAAAGTGTTGGTTATGACCTTTAAAGCCCTTCATGGCACTGGACCAGAATATCTCCGCGACCGCCTGCTGCCGCGCGAATCCCAGCGACCAATTAGGTCCCACAGAGTGGGCCTTCTCCGGGTCCCGTCAACTAAACAATGTCGGTTGGCGGGCCCCAGGGGAAGAGCCTTCTCTGTGGCGGCCCCGACCCTCTGGAACCAACTCCCCCCGGAGATTAGAACTGCCCCTACTCTCCTTGCCTTTCGCAAGCTCCTTAAGACCCATCTGTGTCGCCAGGCATGGGGGAACTGAGACATCTCCCCCGGGCATATACAATTTATGAATGGTATGTGTGTATGTATGTGTGTTTAGAAATGGGGTTTTTAAATGTTTTTAGTACAAATTTAGATTTGTTATAAATTGTATTTTTTGCACTTTGTTGTGAGCCGCCCCGAGTCTGCGGAGAGGGGCGGCATACAAATCTAAATAAACATAAACAAACAAACAATCTCCGGGGGGAGTTGATTCCAGAGGGCCGGGGCTGCCACAGAGAAGGCTCTTCCCCTAGGGCCCGCCAAACGACATTGTGGGCCACCTGGCCTGCTCCCTGTGCCATGGCCCCTGCAGGAGGTGATCCAAGTAAGCAGGGGCGAGCGGTGTGGCAGGTAGAGTGAGAGCAAGCAGCACGGAGGGTGGAGCAAGGGCAAGCAGCACGACGAGGATGGGCAGCTCTTACCTTGTTTTGCCAGTCGCGAGCAACTCTTGTTTCCAATTTCCAGGGGGTTTTTTCCTTCCGCACATGCACAGAAGCAACCCTCCCCCTGGAAATCGCGCACGCCAGTGCATCTTCACACGAAATTTGGCTTCTGTGCATGCGCAGAAACTGAATTGTGCACCGGGCACGGGTGCACGCCAAGCGGTAGATAATCAAAAACGTTGGGGGGAGGTTGTCACTGGACTCGGGATGCAACAAGTCCTGCCCTTGGCATCCTCAGACCCATTTAAATCATCCCATGAAGGGGATCTTGTAGACTCCCCTAATGGAGGAGTTCTTGGTCTATCCCCCCCCCCCCCGACTCCCACAGACACAATATTCACTTGTGGGGCCACATTGGGAGGAAATGGGGTCAATTCCTCAACACAACAGGGTACAAGCAGCTCCATTTCTCTTATTGACTCCTTACTATATGGCAGTCCCAGGTTGCTGGGGCGGCCATGTAAGAATATTGGATTCCTCATGCTTGTATTTAGTGAGCCAAGGGGGTGGATTTTGGACCAATTTCAACCACATATCAATATAACCCCCCAGGGCTGGATGGAACACAATTCTGTGGACTTCAAGAACTATGGAAACATCAAATCTTCTCATGGGAAGCCAACCTACATTAAAGGAGGGCCACTCTTTAGTGCAAAAGTTTCTAAGTTTATGTTTACTCCATTTCATACCATAGGCCTGTGCCTTATTATCATAAACCGTATTAAAATGCTTCATTACAAACTCAAAAGGAGTAGAGGGTACACTTGGTTTTCCCACCTATTTTCCTTAAAATGGGCCTCCCACCTTTGGAGCCCTTTACCCAATAATGAGCCAAAACTAAGGTGATCAGTCTTCGCCTCTGTCCCTTACCGCAGGGAGATATAGACTCGCACCAGTCTCTAGAAAGTGCCTATAACTGAGGACTTGCCTTTTATCTTGGAGACTCGGCTACTCTTCCAGCCGGCGAACAGATGTCCTAGTCTTTGATCTCCCACTGGATGGTTCTTGGAATGCAAACCGGTGGTGCCGGCGCCCCCGTGTTAGCGGGAAAGTCCTCGGATAAAATGTCCGATGGCGCCTGGACGATTCCTCTCTCAAATCACAGGTCAACTGACACTACGGTGGGCATTCAGAGGGCCTCAGGACCCCTCGATTCCCCGTACGGGCCACCAGAAATGTTGCGGCAAAACTCAGTTGCCAGTCAAGGGAATGGAGACCACAAGGAGATTGCATAACTCAGGTTTATTTGATGCATGCATCAGGTTCAGAAGATATAAAAGCAATGTCTGAACAATGTGGATTGTTTTTCAGGGCTCTTTATACATTTCCAAAGGAGTACAAAAAACACACAATATCAGTCAATCAGATACTAGTTGTCAACGTTTCCTTATACAGAAAGTAAAAAAAGGGGTTATACAATGTAGAAGGTGCAGAATGTACCACAAAAAGGAACTTGCAGATAGTATGTGGGTTCATGCATGAAGCTATGTGCCTTGAGAGCAGGTGTCCGATCTATCTCTGCACCATCAAAGCCATGTCCTTTTCCTGTAGCACAGCTATGTTCTACCAGATGCAAGGCACAGATTATAAACACAAAATGTACTTTTGTACTCTAAATGTCAAGCATAACTCTATATGTGGGGCATAGGTCAAGGCTTAAGAAATGCAGAATTTGGGCTAGCACTAAATATGAATGTATATCTCAGGCTAGCTTCCTCAGCATCACACTGTGAAATATTGCAACTACTCTTAAATTTAACTGGAATTGTTGTATTTCCTTCTAATGAAACATTCCTGTGGGTTAATTATTGCAAATTCAGGACAGAAGGAAAAGGGGGGACATGATCAAAACATTTAAATCTGTTAAAGGGTTAAATAAGGTTCAGGAGGGAAGTGTTTTTAATAGGAAAGTGAACACAAGAACAGGGGGTCACAATCTGAGGTTAGTTGGGGGAAAGATCAGAAGGAATGTGAGAAAATATTATTTTACTGAAAGACTAGTAGATGCTTGGAACAAACTTCCAGCAGACGTGGTTGGTAAATGCACAGTAACTGATTTTAAACATGCCTGGGATAAACATATATCCATCCTAAAATAAAATACAGGAAATAACATAAGGGCAGACTAGATGGACCAAGAGGTCTTTTTCTGCCATCAATTTTCTACATTTCCATGGTTCTATGTTTCTGTTTCTCTGTTTCTGTCTGTCTGTCTGTCTGTCTGTCTGTCTGTCTGTCTGTCTGTCTGTCTGTCTGTCTGTCTGTCTATCTATCTATCTATCTATCTATCTATCTATCTATCTATCTATCTATCTATAAGGGATTGGAAACCAAGACTTACAAAGAGAGACTGAGGGAACTGGGCATGGATAGCCTAGAGAACAGGAGGGCCAGAGCGGACATGATAGCAGTCTACAAGTATACGAGGGGATGTCACAGAGAGGAGGGGATCACTTTATTCTTCAGGGCACCAGATTACCGGACAAGGAACAACGGCTGGAAGCTGACCAAGGAGAGATTCAACATGGAGATAAGGAGGAACTTCCTGACGGTCAGAGCGATGAACCAATGGAACAACTACCAGCAGACGTTGTGAACTCCAAGACTCTGGACATTTATTCAGAGAAGATTGAACTGCCGTTTGACTGGTGTACTATAGGGTTCCTGCTTGGGCAGGGCGTTGAACTCGATGGCCTTCATGGTCCCTTTCAACTCTAACAATAAATAAATAAATAAATAAATAAATAAATAAATAAATAAATAAATAAATAAATAAATGAATGAATGAATGAATGAATGAATGAATGAACGAACGAACAAACAAACAAACAAACAAAGAAACAAACAAAGAAACAAACAAATAATTTATTCGACTTCTTTGCCGCCCAATCCCAAAGGACTTACAACAATATAGAGTTTGAAACCTTTGTGCTACATCTTCCATTTTTTAAAATCAAAACTCAAGCTATGTTGATATGATGCCATCAGACAATACACAAATGCATAGGAAGAAAAATAGACATGTAGTAATATATATAAGAGTAAGAGTAAAGTGAACTTAGAGGAGAGGATATATGAGAGGAAGAAAATATATATGATAAGTGAGAGAAAAGAAAGACAATTGGACAGGGTACAAAAGGTACACCAGTGCACTTATGTACGGCCCTTACTGATCTCTTAGGAACCTGGAGAGGTCAATCATGGAGAGCCTAAGGGAGAAATGTTGGGGGTTAGGGGTTGACACAATTGAGTCTGGTAATGAGTTCCACGCTTCGATAACTCAATTGTTGAAATCATATTTTTTATAGTCAAGTTTGGAGCGGTTCGTATTAAGTTTGAATCTGTTGCGTGCTCTTATGTTGTTGCGGTTGAAACTGAAGTAGTCATTGACTGGTAGGACGTTGCAGCTTATGATCTTGTGGGCAATACTCAAATCGTGTTTTAGGCACCGTAGTTCTAGGCTTTCTAGGCCCGGGATTGTTAGTCTATTTTCATAGGATATTCTGTTTTGAGTGGAGGAGTGAAGGGCTCTTCTGGTGAAATATCTTTGGACATTTTCAAGGGTGTTGATGTCTGAGATGTGGTATGGTTTCCAGACAGATGAGCAGTAGTCTAGGATGGGTCTGCAAAAGTTTTGTAGGCTCTTGTGAGTAATGTGAGATTGCCTGAGCAGAAGCTGCGTAGGATCAGGTTAACAACTCTAGAAGCTTTTTTGGCGATATTGTTGCAGTGGGCTTTAGCACTTAGGACATTTGATATTAGTATTCCAAGGTCTTTTACTGAGTGTGGGTTGGCAGTGAGAGATTGTTTATTCAGTTTGTATTTGCGGTTTGGATTCTTTTTGCCGATGTGGAGGGTAGAACATTTGTTGGTTGATATTTGAAGTTGCCAGGTGTTAGACCAGTCTGAAACAAAGTCCAGGTCTTTTTGGAGAGTGAGTGTGTTGTCAGTGGTGTTGAAGTTTCACAACGTCAGCAAAAAGAACACAGTTGCTTTCGATATGGTCACAGAGGTCATTGATGTAGAGAATGAAGAGAGTAGGACCTAGTATGCTTCCCTGGGGAATGCCACTTATGGCAGGGACGGAGGTGGAGATGGCGCTACCAATTTTGACAATTTGTTGCCTGTTTGACAGGAATGCAGTAATCCAGTTGTGGAGGAGTCCTGAGATGCCATAGGATTTGAGTTTTAGGAGTAGTTTGTCGTGGACCACTGAGTTGAAGGCTTTGCAAAAGTCTATATAAATTGCATCAATGGATTTTCCTTGGTCGAGGTGGGTAGTCCAAATGTTTTTGCAGTGAAATAGTTGTAGATTGCAGGATAATTTCTTTCTGAATCCAAATTGTTTGTTTGAGAGTAGATTATTAGATTCTAAGTAGAGGGTGATTGATCGATTTATAATTGATTCCATGATTTTACAAGGGATGCAACAGAGAGATATTGGTTTGTAGCTGTCCACTAGTGAAGGGTCTCCTTTTTTGAAAATGGGGATGATTACTGCTTTTGACCACAGCTTGGGGAGCATGTTGGTCCTGAAGGATTATTGGAAGATAATGCTTAGGGGTTCAGCAAGAGCAGAAGAAAGTTTCCTTAGGAAGTATGCACAGAGACCGTCTGGTCCGGCAGATAGGGAAGGTTTCAGGTCACGGATTGCTTTTTCTATGCGGTCTACAGTGAAGACGATTTGGGTTAGGTATTTTAGTGGGTTTGAGGTGCGATTTGTGAAGATGGGGGAAGAGCCATTGCTGTTAAGAAAAACAGAGCCAAAAAAAGAGTGGAAGAGGTTGGCTTTGGATGGGTCATCGTGGTATTCTTTGTTATTGGGTCCTACGAGTGGTGGAATAGGTCTGGAGTCATTGAGTTTGTTGTTGACGAAGTTATAGAAAGCTCGGTTAGACTTGGTGTGAAGGGGGCTTTCCTCTTGTTTGCTGTGAGGGTTGAGGCATTCTGCTCTTATTCGTGGGCATAAGCTTTTGTAGCGGACTTTAAAGTTGGTTACTGGGCTTTTTTTGTTTCTACGCCAGAGGGATCTTTTTTTGGTTTGTAGTTTCTTTATCGAGACAGGTATACTATTGTGATGTGCTTCCTACATACCTTGGTTAGTGACATCAACTTGGTCACACCTGCCCACCCAGTCACATGACCACCAAGTGACGTCCATGGAGCTGGTAGAGAAAAAAATAGGATTTCTTCCCTACTCCAGACCCTCATGTAAGATGAACATGCAAAATCAGAAATTAATAAACCACAAGGGCATTAGTGGACCTGTGAGGTTGAAAATGTTAAAATTGACTGTTTTTATAATATTAATATTATAGTCAACATTTAGTTTGTAGCTGTTTGCTCAAAAAAATGCTGAAGAAACATGAAAGCCAACCTTATCTCTAAACGTTCCTGGAAATATAGAAATGACATGATTGCTCGAATCTTGACGTAATTCAAGAAAGTGTCTGTCTGTCTGTCTGTCTGTCTGTCTGTCTGTCTATCTATCGTTGGTTTGTTTCATTGATTTTTATGCCACCTTTCTCCTTAGACTCAGGGCGGCTTACAACATGTTAGGAATGGCACTTTTTAGCAGAGTCAGCCTATTGCCCCCACAATCCAGGTCCTCATTTGACCCACCTCGGAAGGATGGACGGCTGAGTCAACCTTGAGTCGGTGATGAGATTTGAACCGCTGGATTTCAGATCTACAGTCAGCTTCAGTGGCCTGCAGTACAGCACTCTACCTGCTGTGCCACCCGGGCTCTTTCAGTTACCTTTTGGGATGAGTGTGGTTCTCAAGGGCAATGAGGAAACCTCAGGGACAATCTGACTTGATGTTTAGAAATAGGTTGGGCTGAAGGAGAACTAGTTCTAAGCTTTCTAAGCCCAGGATTTCAAATCTAGTTGCGTAAGGTCTACTGTTGCGGGTGGAGGAGTGGAGGGCTCTTCTAATAAAGTATCTCTGGACACTTTCTAATGTATTTATGTCTGCTATGCGATGTGGGTTCCAGACAGATGAGCTGTATTCAAGGACTGGGCTGGTGAAAGTTTTTTATGTTGTGGTTAGTAGTGTGATAACACTGGAGAAGAAGCTACGTAAGATTAGGTTAACAACTCTTGAAGCCTATTTGGCGATGATGTTGCAGTGGCGTTTAGCACTTAGGTCATTTGATAGGAATATTCCAAGGTCTTTGACAGAGTGAGGGTTTTCCGCAAGGTCTTGTCTATTCAGCTTGTATTTGGTGTTCTGATTCTTTTTGCCAAGGTGTAGGACAGAGCATTTGTTGGTTGAGATTTGGAGTTTATTTATTTTTATTTATTTATTGGATTTCTATGCCACCTCTCTTTGAAGACTCTGGGCGGCTTACAATATATTAAAAACCAGTCGATTACAATAAAATTAAATCCAATTAAATTAAAAAGTATATAACTATCTAAAATCCCTGATTATATTGAAATCAATCACACCCATTCGTACAGCAACCAAGATCACCAAAAGCTCATGTGTGCAAGCCTCCTTGTGAGAGATTTTGGTGATTTTTGCCCATTTCGTTCCTTTTGCGCATCACACATGGAGCTGTGCAAGGCTGCACATATAGATGCGCACTTGTCACTGTTTCCACTAAAGGAACAGCAGTCTCAGGCATACTGGGAGCTCCCCAATACTGGTAATTGGTAATATTTAACTTTTGTTTTGTTCTGGTCAAGCAACCACATCAGCTGGAAGATCTCAATGGCAAAATAACTGTAAACAGTGGGGGAAGAATGAGACTGTGTGATAAATGTGTGGTTGAAGAGCCGGCAAATGGTGGGCAAGCCACTCCTACCCAGTCACATGGTTGACCAGCCACTCCCACCTGAACACATGGCCATCAAACCACACACACAAAATAAGGTATGCCCACAGGTTGGTAGTAAAAAGTTTGGGAACCTCAGCCTGGTGATTTGTTTTGTTCTGGTCAAGCAACCACATCAGCTGGAAGACCTCAATGGCAAAGTAACTATAAACAGTTGGGGAAGAATGAGACTGTGTGACTTTATGGCATAATGTGTGGTTGAAGAGCAGGAAACACCTTCCACACTGAAATGTAGCAAAGAGATATGACACACAAACAGACCGACACATTTGTGTAGTGAAATGAATATAAGGCTCCCAGCTCCCTGTTAAAAAGTTCCACAACATTTTCAATGCTCATTTAGCTTTATTAGAAGGAATATTTGCCAAATTTTATGTCAATGCATTCATGCTTTCGAGTTTGATAGAAAGCAATTTGAATCATGTGAAGAAAGAAAAAGCGATAGAAGGCAGGAATCTCAGGTCATTGGCCATATTGTGAAGACATCCAGGGTTGCAGATGTTATTTTCCTCCATAGCGTCTATACAAATGAGATAAAATAATAGTTTGATCATAATTAATTTAAGATAAAGTTTGTTATCTCAACCTCAAAATCTTTCCTGCCCTCCTTTATGCCCTTGAAACACCTGTTCCTCTTCAGGTCAATGCCTTGGAATGTGTTGGAGTATAAACAAGTGTACATCCGATGTACATCTGTGGCATCTTTATTAAAGAACCATTTACCTAACGTATACAGCACCTCTCTGCCCCTGGACAGTCCAGTTGCCCATGGCTACCCTTTGGACAGGGAGGGAGCTGGCAGTATCCTTTTGAATGACGACACGTGTGGTGGGCATTACCTTTGAAAAGAAAAACATTAGACATATAAGCATATGGAAATGATCAGTAAAGATACTTTGTTATTTAGATAATTTTTTCCATCTAAGACATCACTTTCTTCTACAGAATTGCTGGATTCCTATGAATTCAGGAAATTATCTCTGACCAAGGAATCAATTTCTGCCAATCTCCCTTCAGACATCCCAATATATCAGACACCAACACAGGTTTTAAACTTGTCCCAGAGCTGAATGGGCAGGTGTGCCTGTATCTATTAAGGTAGCACAGAGGGAAAAATCTGATTCACAACCAAGAAGACCTTGCTGTGATCTCTCTCTCTCCAATATTACTGTGGATCCTTGTTTGCTAAGAAATAATCCTGAATGATCATGGCTGGTTCTGCTGGGTGCTTCGGAAGGAGATTTTGAGAGAGAATATTTATCTTCCTTTGACCTCCAGAATCTGGTTTACCTTTGGCTTTCTTCCTCTTCTCTTAATGTTTCTAATGCTGCTCTTCTCTGCTCTTGAAAAGCTGTGCAAAAACTTCAGAAGAGAAGGATTTAGGGGTAGTGATTTCTGACAGTCTCAAAATGGGTGAGCAGTGTGGTCAGGCAGTAGGAAAAGCAAGTAGGATGCTTGGCTGCATGGCTAGAGGTATAACAAGCAGGAAGAGGGAGATTGTGATCCCCATATATAGGGCGCTGGTGAGACCATATTTGGAATCCTGTGTTCAGTTCTGGAGACCTCACCTACAAAAAGATAAGATATTGACAAAATTGAACGGGTCCAAAGACGGGCTACAAGAATGGTGGAAAGTCTTAAGTATAAAACGTATCAGGAAAGACTTCATGAACTCAATCTGTATAGTCTGGAGGACAGAAGGAAAAGGGGGGACATGATCGAAACATTTAAATATGTTAAAGCGTTAAATAAGGTTCAGGAGGGATAAACATAAATCCATTGTAAGATAAAATACAGGAAATAGTATAAGGACAGACTAGATGGACCATGAGGTCTTTTTCTGCCGTCAGTCTTCTATGTTTCTATGTTTCTATGCATTTGTGACTTTTCTGCAATAGCTTCTCTTTTTTACAAATTGATTAGCAATAGATACACTAGATAATTAATATTTAGTTTTTATTCATTTTATCTCTTCTTTATTACTTAAAACAACTCAAGTGGCAGCTGTATCTAATACTCCTTCCACTTCCTTTTTCCATGACCACCAAGTAGCTGTCATAAGACATGCTTAAAGCCTTTTAAATTCATAAGCATATGGACGGATTTAACCATCATTGTAACTGGGGTACTCTGATCGTCCCAGACCAGGTCAATTCAAAAAATGCAAGAGAATTTCTGAAAGTTTGGCATTCTGACAAGTTGGCTATCAATAGACATATAGACATAAACAATATATACTTCCTATTCAAATAATACAACCAACAAGGTAAAAAGTGAACAACAAACCAAAAATATCTTCCCACCAACAATCAATACCCAGATTATTTTACATTAATACCAAATTTAACCTCAGATCAAAAATCAAGAAGTAACAAAAAGTTAACAATAAACAATACTACCCAAAAACTCCCAAGACCACTCCTAACTCATACAAATAGGGCAGATCAATAGAAAATAAATTAAAAGCAAACTCCATTTCTTAATGATGATACTTAGTTTGGCAATGAAACAACTTTAAGGGGAAAAAACCCTGAGAGAATACCAAGGGTGCCTTCTCCTATTTCACCACAACATCAACCATGTCAGGTGCTTTGGGCTGAGAGAAGTCCAAACTTACCCCACCAGCTCTCATGCCAAATGTGGGACTAGAACAGTCTCCTGATTTCTAACTTGGTGCTTTGACCACTAGAGGAAACTGGCTCTCTATTGTCCCTCAAACACATCATAATGTCTTTTGTTGAAATGAACCAACCAATAACCTACAATAAGAAAACCTCCAGTTATGCTTTGTAGAGAATAGTGAATCATATAGGATTCTTTGATAAAGTGACAAAATTAGAGGACCAGGGGAATGCTCTTGCTGTGGTTTACTTGGACTTCAGTAAGGCTTTTGACAAAGTAGACCATAACCTACTACTAAAAAACCTAGAAAAATGTGGGATGGACAGCAACACCACCAGATGGAGAGAGAAAGAGAGAGGGAGAGAGGGGGGAGAGAGAGAGAAAGAGAGGGAGAGGGAGAAAGAGAGATGGAGAGAGGGGGGAGAGAGAGAAAGAGAGGGAGAGGGAGAAAGAGAGAGGGAGAGAGGGGGGAGAAAGAGAGAGAGGGAGAGAGAGAAAGAGAGAGGGAGAGGGGGATAGATAGCAAGAGAGGGAGAGAGGGAAAGAGGGGGGAGAGAGGGGGCAGAGAAAGAGAGAGGGAGGGAGAGAGAGGAGATAAAGGAAGAGGAGAGATAGAAAGGAAGAGAGAGAAAGAAAGAGGGATAGAAAGAGAGTGAGAGATGCTCAGTGAGCCTTTCTTTGAAGTTGCCTTTCTTTCTTTCTTTCTTTCTTTCTTTCTTTCTTTCTCTCTTTCTTTTGCTCTCTTGCTCTCTTGCTCTTTCATTCTTTTTTCTCTCTCTTGCTTTCTTTCTTTCTCTTGCTTTCTCTCCTTCCTTCCCTCCTTCCATTTCTTTCATTCCCCCTCTCTATTTTTATTTCTCTTTCATTCTCTTTCTTTCTTGCTTGCTTTCTTTCTTGCTCTTTTTCTTTCTCTCTTTTACCTTCCCTTCCTCTATTTCTTCTTTTCTTTCTCCTTCCTACCTTCTTCCCTCCCTCCCTTCCTTCAGTCTTTCCTCTCTTCCTCTCCCCTTTCATAAATTTCCTTGCTTCCTTCCTCTGTTCCTGTCCCTTCCCCCTTTCTTTCTTTCTATCTTTCTTTCTTTCCTTCCTTTCCTCCCTCCATTTCTTGCTTTCCTTTTCCTTCCTCCCTTCTTTCCTCCCTCATTCCCTTCTTTCACTCCTTCCTCTCTTACTCTCCCCTTTCACCCCTCCCCAAAGAAGGTAAATTTCATACATAATTGGTATGTCGCAAAATAAAGTAGTTTTAAAATGGCGGGGAGGGGGGCCCCCAGACACTTAGGCTGTATGGGGCCCCAAAATTCCTGATGGCGGCCCTGGCTCCATCCCTCCATAACCCCACCGCCATATGACCAAAGCCCCCCCCCCCACCGGGCCATGGAAAACTGGTCTAGCTTAAAGCCGGTCCCTGGTGCAAAAAAGGTTGGGGACCTCTGCCTTAGGGCGATGGATTATAAATGTGGGCAAGTGGATATAAAGTCTGCAGTTTTATGGCAGAAGAGAAAAGCAACAGGCTATTTTAAAAATGATGAACAAATCTTCTACATATGGTTCCATTATTGTAAAGGGACCCAAACAACGAGTCATTTCAGTCAGTATTTTGCATGGTTAACTGCTGAGCACAGGGCCGCCATCAGGAATTTTGGGGTCCCATACAGCCTAAGTGTCTGCCCCCCCCCGCCATTTTAAAACTACTGCCCCCCAAATCCCGTGCCATGCCACCATGGCCACACACCCTGGGCAAGCCCTCCCCCGGCCCTCTGAGGTCAAACACAGCCCTGATGTGGCCCTCAATGAAATTGAGTTTGACACCCCTGGCCTAGAGGCTAAATCCTATGACCAAGGGCTAAGAGAACGAGTATGTTTAGCTCAACAAATGGAAACCTAGGGGGAATAGAATAGTAGTTTCCCAATCCTTAAAGGGCTGCCACAGAGCAGATGGCATCTATTTATTCTCCATGCCACCTGAAGGTAGTACAAGAAGTAATGGGTGGAACCTCACCAAGAAGAAATGCAATCTGGAAATAAGGAAAAACTTGAGACTGGGCAGCATAGAAATAAATAAGTAAGTAAGTAAGTAAGTAAGTAAGTAAGTAAGTAAGTAAGTAAGTAAGTAAGTAAACAAATAAATAAATAAATCCCTTCTTTTTTATTAAAAGAAATTAATAATTAAAAAACCCCAAAATCCATTACTATTAAAACTAAAACAACCAGCAAAACTATTAATTAAAACAGGTGAGGGCTGGTTTTTTTCCTCTGTTATTATTTAAGAGAGCAAGAGGGGGAGAGATAGAGAAAGAGAGAGAGAAAGAGAAAGAAAGAAAGAGATGAGAGAGGAAGGAAGAGAGTGAGAGGAGATTGACATGTCAGCTGCCATGTGTTGTGGCTGGTCTATGTCCGGCTCAGATGGTCAAGGATTTCGAGGATTGAGAGATGGATGCATATTAGTATCCTAGCCTAGAGTTCTTGACACCTGAGAGTGGGAGTGATGAGGAGTTAGAGACTAGATCAATTAGAGACTGTAGTACCCCCAATTATGGTATTGAGTGAGTCAGAAGAGGAGGTGGAGGAGCCCATGTTAGATGATAGAGTGAGGAGAAATAAGTCCAGACATGAGTATTTGAGAAGGAAAGGGTCTTTGGATGAGTAGCTCTATGGAACACTTGGCCACGCCTTGTCCCTATATAAGTGACAGGCTTGGGAGAAGTTGGTGTGGTGAACAACTTTTGTAAAATCATGTGTGAGCTCTGAGGTTCAAAGAGCACCTTATGCTTTCAGATCACTCTAACTCATAATTTGGATCTTCTGAAGAACTCTGGAGAAACCGTAAGTCCAATTGAGTGGCAGAATCTCTTTTGCTTTCCGGCCAAGGACCTATTTTTATCTCAAAGACAATTAAGCTGGGAAGACTGCCAGAATGGACTAATTTTGGGTTGGAACTATTAACTATTTTTCACCTGAACATTTTGTAATCGATATACCTTTTCTCTAATTTGTTTGTATGTGTGTGACTTTTAATTTGGGTCATTGGCCTGTCTAGACAGAACACCATGGATGTTACAGAGATGTAGAGATTATTTCAAAGAGAAGCACAAGACATTCTCCCTGACTTCGTAACTTGAGATCTGTCACACAACACAATTTTGGGGGTTAGTTATACAGTTATACTTTTAGACAGCTGTTCAGTCATTGTTTTGGGCACCTAATGCTTTGGACTGCCAGCTGAAGGAATCTTGTGTGAGATGGGTGACAAAAAAATTTAAGAAATATATGAAAAATCTACTCACCTGGCAGAGCAACAGAGTTACACCATTTATTGTCAGAATTGCACATTCTTCACATCGACTCTCTGATTCAACTACAGGAAAAGTATTCTAAAAAAGGGACAATGTTTCAAGGACATTGGTCTCTCTTTTTCTCTTTTTCCTATTTGTGATAGAGTTGCTCTGAGAAAGGATCCTAAGAGTGAGAGATTTACTTGAAGATGCAGCAATTTCTGCATTATGTGGACTCTGCTGATAAAACTGGGGTGAGCAATCAAGATGCAAAAATTGGTGCAGTGAAAAGGCAAAATGAGAAAGTGCTGAAGAAACATGGAAACCAACTTTATCTTTAAAAGTGTCTTGAGATATAGAAACAACATGATTGCTGTAACCTTGCTGCCATTCAAGAAACTGTCAGTTACCTTTTGTAATGAGTGTGGTTTGCAAGGGTAAATGAGGAAACTTCAGGGACAAACTGACTCGATCTTTAAAAATCACATTAAGTAAGATCATGGAAAGTGAATCCATGGTATAAGAGGCCACAATGTTTGGATTCCATATGTTTTACTGCTTTTTAGTATTATCGATCCTTTCCTAAGGAATTTGGCTTGATAAATTGGACTCATAACATAGAAATAACCGATGAAAGTGATTTGACAAGTCATTTTTGTCTTTATCATTTTTATTATCTTGACTTCCTAATCATTGAAAAGAAGGAACTTAGTGTAAAGGTTCATGAAGACAGTTTCACCTATCCTGTTTCCACCTCCAATCCCTCAAATTAGAAATCAATTAACCCCACATACACTAAATAGTAAAAGACCAAGTGAGACTGAAAATGGTAAAATTGGCAGCTTTGGAAAGAAAGGAAATCAATATTTAATCGTGGTTCTTTGCTCAAAAACCACAGAAAACAGTTAATGATGAGGAAACTGGTTAAGTCAACTGCATCTATGAAAGTGTCTTGAAACCTCTAAATAGTGTTGAAGTGCTGCTATTACCCAAGAAGTGGACAATCACCTTAAGTAATGAGAGGGTGAGGAATGAGGACACCTTAGATACAAACAGTCTTGGTATTTGGTAAACAAGTTAAGCCATATAAAGAATAAGAAAATAAATTGAGACTATTACTTATATTTAGGTTCTCTTCTCTCTCTTCTATCCATCATCTATCTATTATATCTCTTTTACCTCTTATATTTTCTGCTATTCTCTCTAGTTATATTTTACTCCTGTATTTCTCTTCTGTACTCTCTTTGATACATTCTACTCTTATATATCCTCTCTAACCTTCATTGTGTATTATTGTGTATTGGACAAAACAAACAAATAAAAAATAAAGAAGTAAAAATAAATTAATAAATATTTACGTTTAGAAATAGAGAAGCACTTTTTGAAAAGAAGCTGCCAACATTTCTGGGTGAAGAAATTGATATTGTTCAGCAGTTATTAGAAAGGCATTTGAAGGGACCAGGGCTCTTATTTATTATTTATGCTGTTGACATTTTGTTATTTTTTATTTATTAATTAATAGGACTTAATTTATTATTAATTGGACTTTTATGCCACCCCTCTCCGAGGACTCGGGGTGGCTTAGAACATATAACGGAACAATATAAAACATCCTAAATCCAATTAATGTGAATTAATAATCTAAAAAAGACCAAACTATAAAAAGACAGTCAAATCTAACCGAGCCTTCTACAACTTTGTCAACAACAAACTCAAAGACTCTAGACCTATTCCACCTCTTGTTGGACTCAACAACAAAAAATACCATGATGATCCATCCAAAGCTAACCTCTTCAACTCTTTCTTTGGCTCTGTCTTCGTTAACAGTAATCTTCAAAAATCGCACCTCAAACTCTATTAACGACCTAACCTAAGTAGACTTCACTATAGACTGAGTTGAAAAATTCTCACTAACAGAGATGAAATGATAGAAGGTGTTGAAACTACAGGAACCTTGCAGGCAAGTGACAATACAATATTGGAATTCAACATTATGCAAACACAAACAATAGAACAAAGGCAAACTAGAGTCTTGGACTTTAAGAGTGCTAATTTCAATAAACCTAGAGAGAACTTGGGAAAGATTCCATGGATGAAAATCCTCATGGGGAAAACAACTCAAGAAGCTTGCGAAATTTTGAAAAGTGAGATTGTAGAAGCCCAGACTAGTTCAATACCAACAAAGAAGAAAATTAATAAGCCACAAAAGAAACCAGCATGGCTGCATAAAGAACTGGAATCAAATTGAAAGACAAAAAGGACAAGTACAAAAATTGGAAAAAAGGGGAAATAACTAAGACAGAATACCAGCAAATAGCCCGAACCTGTAAAGATAAAGCTAGGAAAGCTAAAGCTCACAATGAAGAAAGACTCGCAACAAGAGTAAAAAGTAATAAAAAAGGTTTCTTTCAACATATTAAAAACAAGAAAAACAAGAAAAATGTCAAGGAAACAATTGGTCCACTGCATGGAGAAAGTGTCAGGAAGGTGACAAGCAAGAGGGAGAAAGCAGAGCTACTCAACACATTTTTGGCATCTGTCTTGACACAAAGGGGAAAAACAGTCCAACCTATCCAAAACAGCATCACAAAACATATTAGGAACACAAGTTAAAATAGGGAAGAAAATGGTAAAGGAACATCGGTCTGCCCTAGACCAGGGATAGTCAAAGCTGGCACTTCTATGTCATGTGGACTTCAACTCCCAGAATTCCTCAGATAGCATGATTGGACAGAAGAGCCAACTTTGCCTATCCCTGCCCTAGATGAATTCAAATCACCAGGACCAGATGTTCTGAAGGAACTGGCAGACGAGATCTCAGAACTACTGAACTATACCTTTCAAAGATCCTGGAGCACTGGGGAACTGCCAGAGGACTGGAAAAGAGCTACTGTAGTTCCCATCTTCAAGAAAGGGGGGGGGGTGAACAGTTCCAGGAAATTACAGACCTATCACCCTGACCTCAATATCTGGGAAAAATTTGGAAAAGATAATAAAGCAATGAGTCAATGAAAACCTAGAAGCAAACAAAGTAATAACCAAAAGCCAACATGGGTTTGTCAAAACAGATTATGCCAGACTAATCTTATAGCATTCTTTGACAAAATGACAAAATTAGTGGACCAGGGGAATGCCATCAATATGATTTACTTAGACTTCAGTAAGGCTTTTGACAAAGTAGACCATAATCAGAACTGCAGAAAAAGCAATTGCTGCCAACCTGCCTTCCATTGAGGACCTGTATACTGCACGAGTCAAAAAGAGGGCGGGGAAAATATTTACTGACCCCTCACATCCTGGACTGTTTCAACTCCTTCTTCAATACGTTGCTACAGAGCACTGCACACCAAGACAATTAGACACAAGAACAGTTTTTTTCCAAATGCCATCACTCTACTAAACAAATAATTCTCTCAACACTGTCAGACTTTCTACTAAATCTGCACTTCTATTCTACTAGTTTTCTCATCATTCCTATCATCCATTTCCTCCCATGTTGACTGTATGACTGTAACTTGTTGCTTATATCCTAAGATTTCTTATTAATATTGCTTCTTCATTGCTTATTTGACCCCTATGACAATCATTAAGTATTGTACCACATGATTCTTGACAAATGTATATTTTGTTTTATGTACGCTGAGAGCATATGCACCAAGACAAATTCTTTGTGTGTCCAATCACACTTGGCCAATAAAATTCTTTTCTATTCTATTCTATTCTATAACCTACTACTAATTAAAGTAGAAAAATGTGGGATGGACAGCAACACCACCAGATGGATTCAAAACTGACTAACCAACTGCGCTCAACACGTAGTACTCAATGGACCTACATTTACATGGTGGGATGTATGCGGTGAAGGACTCCAAGGCTCTGTTTTGGTCCAGGACTCTTGAATGTCTTCATCAATGACTTGGACAAGGGCCGTAGTGGGCTCCTAAGGAGAAGGGTGGCATAAAGGGCGGCTTACAACATGTTAGCAATAGCACTTGTACATGAGGATCTTGAGCAGAAGGTGCCACCTCAACCAACATAGAGGTGGCACTTGGACATCCATTTCAATAACCACCAATACACTTGGCATCCATGAATTTGTCTAATCCTACCTTGAAGCTTGAAGCCAGATTGGCAGCTGTCACAACCTCTTCTGAGTGAAGAAATATTTCCCTTTATTTGTCCTCACTTTCTTACCTTTCTTACCTATTTGCTAACAAAAACCATCAAAATCAAAAATTTTCTTTTTTTCCCCTTCTTGGTTCTGGGTATGTTTTTTCTATTGCAATAGATGAGGTTAAATGGGTATAATTTTAGAAGAGCTGTGCATGTGTGTGTGTTTATATAGTAGATAATCAGGGGATGGGGGACCGCAGTGGGGGAGGGGAAATGGAGCTCCACCCCAGAACACCCAATTTGCACTGAAAGATGTTGAAACAAAATGCATAAGCCACGCCCACAGTGTGGTAGTAAAAGTTTTGGTAGTCCATCACAGGACAAGGGGACAACCATTTAAATAGGAGCCAGCCGTGTGTAGCAGCTGTCAAAAAAGCCAACACAGTTCTAGGCTGCACTAACTGAGGGAGAGAATCAAGATCATGTGAAGGGTTAATAGCACATTATAAGGCCTTGGTTAGGCCACGCTTGGAATACGGCATTCAGTTTGGTCACCAGATGCAAAAAGGATATTGAGACTCTAGAAAAAGTGCAGAGAAGTGCAACAAAGATGATGAGGGGACTGGAGGCTAAAACATATGAAGAACGGTTGCAGTAACTGGGCATGGCTAGTTTAATGAAAAGAAGGACCAGGGGAGACAGGATAGCAGTGGCTGCCACAAAAAACACTCAACCTATTCTCCAAAGGACCTGAGGGTAGAATAGGTAAGAAAGTGAAGAAAGTGAAGACAAATAAAGGGAAATATTTTTTCACTCAGAAGAGGTTGTGACAGCTGCAAATCTGGCTTCAAGCTTCAAGGCAGGATTAGACAAATTCATGGATGCCAAGTGTATCGGTGGTTATTGAAATGGATGTCCAAGTGCCACCTCTATGTTGGTTTGTTTGTTGGTTTATTTATTTATTTATTTATTTATTTGCTCGTTTATCTATCTATCTATCTATCTATCTATCTATCTATCTATCTATCTATCTATCTATTTATTAGATTTGTATGCCGCCCCTCTCTGTAGACTCGGGGCGGCTAACAACAGTAAAAAGACAATATTGTGATGTGCTTCCTACAAACCTTGGTTAGTGACATCAACTTGGTGACATCTGCCCACCCAGTCACATGACCACCAAGTGACACCCATGGAGCTAGTAGAGAAAAAATAGAATTTCATCCCTACTCCAGACCCTCATGGAAGATGAACATGAAAATCAGAAATTAATAAACCACAAGGACATTAGTGGACTTGTGAGGTTGAAAATATTAAAATTGGCAGCTATTATAATATTAATATTATAGTCAACATTTAGTATTGTAGCTGTTTGCTCAAAAACCATAGCAAGAAAATGCTGAAGAAACATGAAAGCCAACTTTATCTCTAAAAGTTCCCTGAAATATAGAAACAACATGATTGCTCTAATCTTGACGTAATTCAAGAAAGTGTCTATTTATTTATTTATTTATTTATTTATTTATTTATTCATTCATTCATTCATTCATTCATTCATTCATTAATCCATCCATTCATTCATTCGATTTTTATGCCGCCCTTCTCCTTAGACTCAGGGCGGCTTACAAAATGTTAGCAATAGCACTTTTTAGCAGAGTCAGCCTATTGCCCCCACAATCCGGGTCCTCATTTGACCCACCTCGGAAGGATGGACAGCTGAGTCAACCTTGAGCTGGTGATGAGATTTGAACCGCTGACCTTCAGATCTATAGTCAGCTTCAGTGGCCTGCAGTACAACACTTTACCTGCTGCGCCACCCGGGCTCTTTCAGTTACCTTTTGCGAAGAGTGTGGTTCTCAAGGGCAATGAGGAAACCTCAGGGACAAACTGACTTGATGTTTAGAAATCACATTAATTAAGATCATGGAAAGTGAATCCATGGTATAAGAGGCCACGATGTTTGGATGGTTTTTTCCTGTGTCAGTCTTCATGATTCCATATATTTTACTTTTTTTTTAGTATTAGCAATCCTTTCCTAAGGAATCTAGCTTGATATATTGGACTGATAACATAGAATTAACAGATGAAGGTGATTCATATACATGATATGGGTACTAATAAGAGGGAAAAATTAGGACAGGGACGGTAGGCATGCTGGTGTGCTTATGCATGCCCCTTACTGGCCTTTTAGGAATTGGGTGAGGTCAACAGTGGACAGTCTAAGGGTAATGTTTTGGGGGTTAGGTGATGATACTACTGAGTCACAGTGAGTTCCAAGCATTAACCACTTGGTTGCAGAAATCATATTTTCTATAGTCAAGTTTGGAGAAGTTAGCTTTGAGTTTCTATCTGTTGTGTGCTCATGTATTGTTATGGTTGAAGCTGAAAAAAATCATTGAGAGGAAGGACGTTGTAGCAGATAATTTTATGAGCTATGCTTAGGTTGGGCTGAAGGAGAAATAGTTCTAAGCTTTCTAAGCCCAGGATTTCAAATCTAGTTGCGTAAGGTCTACTGTTGCTGGTAGAGGAGTGGAGGGCTCTTCTAATAAAGTATCTCTGGACACTTTCTAATGTATTTATGTCTGCTATGCGATGTGGGTTCCAGACAGATGAGCTGTATTCAAGGACTGGGCTGGTGAAAGTTTTTTATGTTGTGGTTAGTAGTGTGATAACACTGGAGAAGAAGCTATGTAAGATTAGGTTAACAACTCTTGAAGCCTATTTGGCGATGTTGTTGCAGTGGCCATTAGCACTTAGGTCATTTGATATGCATATTCCAAGGTCTTTGGCAGAGTGAGGGTTTTCTGCAAGGTCTTGTCTATTCAGCTTGTATTTGGTGTTCTGATTCTTTTTGCCAAGGTGTAGGACAGAGCATCTGTTGGTTGAGATTTGGAGTTTATTTATTTTTATTTATTTATTGGATTTCTATGCCACCTCTCTTTGAAGACTCAGGGCGGCTTACAATATATTAAAAACCAGTCGATTACAATAAAATTAAATCCAATTAAATTAAAAAGTATATAACTATCTAAAACTTCTGATTACATTAAAATCAATCATAGCAACCAAGATCACCAAAAGCTCATGTGTGCAAGCATCCTTGTGAGAGATTTTGGATATTTTTGCCCATTTCTTTCCTTCTGCGCATCACACATGGATCTGTGCAAGGCTGCACATGTAGATGCTGACTCGTCACTGTTTCCACTAAAGGAATGGCGGTCCCAAGCATACTGGGGGCTGCCCAATACTGGTAATTGGTAATATTTAACTTTTGTATTGTTCTGGTCAAGCAACCACATCAGCTGGAAGACCACAATGGCAAAGTAACTGTAAATAGTTGGGGAAGAATGAGACTGTGTGATAAATGTGTGGTTGAAGAGCCTGCAAATGGTGGGCAAGCCACTCCTACCCAGTCACATGGTTGACCAGCCACTCCCACCCAAACACATGGCCATCAAACCACACCCACAAAATGAGGCACGCCCACAGGTTGGTAGTAAAATGTTTGGGAACCTCAGCCTGGTAATTTGTGTTGTTCTGGTCAAGCAACCACATCAGCTGGAAGACCACAATGGCAAAGTAACTGTAAACAGTTGGGGAAGAATGTGACTTTATGGCATAATGTGTGGTTGAAGAGCAGGAAACACCTTCCACACTGAAATGTAGCAAAGAGATATGACACACAAACAGACCGACACATTTGTGTAGTGAAATGAATATAATGCTCCCTGTTAAAAAGCTGCACAACATTTTCAATGCTCATTTAGCTTTATTAGAAGGAATATTTGCCAAATTTTATGTCAATGCATTCATGCTTTCGAGTTTGATAGATAGCAATTTGAATCATGTGAAGAAAGAAAAAGCGATAGAAGGCAGCAATCTCAGGTCATTGGCCATATCTTGAAGGCGTCCAGGGTTGTAGATGGAGATGGTGTTATTTTCCATTGGGGCTATACAAATGAGATAAAATAATAGTTTGATCATAATGAATTTAAGATGAAGTCTGTTATCTGAACCTCAAAATCTTTCCTGCCCTCCTTTCTGCCTTTGAAACACCTGTTCCTCTTCAGGTCAATTCCTTGGAATGTGTTGGAGTATAAACAAGTGTACATCCAATGCACATCTGTGGCATCTTTATTAAAGAACTGTTTACCTACCGACTTCTACAGCACCACTTTTCCCATTGACAGTCCTGTCTCCCAATGTCACCATTTGGACAGGGAAGTTGAGCGCAGTATCCATTTAGATTATAGCACGTGGACTGGGCATTACCTGTGGGGGAAAAACAGTAGACAGGGAAACGATCAGTAAAGATACTTTGTTATTTAGATAAATTTTTCCTTCTAAGACATCACTTTCTTCTACAGAATTGCTGGATTCCTATGAATTCAGGAAATTATCTCTGACCAAGGAATCAATTTCTGCCAATCTCCCTTCACCAGTCTCAATGTGTCATATATCATTTTAAACTTGGCCCAGAGCTGAATGGGCAGGTGTGCCTGTATCTATTAAGGTAATACAGAAGGAAACAATCTGATTCAAAACCAAGAAGACCTTGCTGTGATCTCTCTCTCTCCATTATGACTGTGGATCCTTGTTTGCTAAGAAATACTCCTGAATGATCATGGCTGGTTCTGCTGGGTGTTTGGATGGAGATTTTGAGTGAGAAGATGATCTTCCATGGACCTTCAGAATCTGGTTCACCTTTGGCTTTCTTCCTCTTCTCTTAATATTTCTAATGCTGCTCTTCTCTGCTCTTGAAAAGCAGTGCATTTGCAACTTTTCTGCAATAGCTTCTCTTTTTTACAAATTGAATAGCTATAGATTCACTAGATAATTAATATTTATTTTTTATTCATTTTATCTCTTCTTTATTACCTAAAACAAATGCATTTAATACTCCTCCCACCTCCTTTTTCCATGACTACCAAGTAGCAGTCATGAGACATGTTGAAAGCTGTTTAAATTCATAAGCATATGGAGAGATTTAACCATCATTGTAACTGGGAAAGTCTGATCATCCCAGACCAGGTCAATTCAAAAAATGCGAGAGAATTTCTGGAAGTTCTGCATTCTGGCAAATTGGCTATCGATAGACATATAGACATAAACAATATATACTTACTATGCAAACAGTACAATCAATGAGGGAAAAAGGGAACAACAAACCAAAATATCTTCCCACCAACAATCAACACCCAGATTATTTTATATTAATACCAAATTTAACATCAGATCAAAAATCAAGAAGTAAGCAATACCCCAATCCAGTGTTCCCTCTAATGTGCACCATGCTCTGTAGTGCACTAAATAATGAAGGCTGGTGCAAACATTTCAAAGGCTGCACAGAGAGGAGAGTGGCAGAGGCGGCCCCCCACTCCCGCCCCCCACCCTAACCACCAGGTCTTTGCCAGGACAGGCAAAGCGGCATTTCATGCTTCCTCCTCCCCCCTCTGGCTACCTGTACAATGGTTTTAGCAACGGCTGTCTCTTATTCGTCTTCAGCTGTGGAGGGCAGCTCCTAGCATGGCAGCAGGGGAGGAAGCGAAGCCGGCTACCCAGGGAAGTGGCACATTTGAAAACCGCACCACTTCCCTGGGCACAGGCCTTGACGTCATTTCAAAGCCCTGCAGAGCTGCCACTAAGGAGGCGGCGGCAGCTATGCAGGGCTATGAAATGACGTCAAGGACTGTGCCCAGTGAACCGGCTCCTTTTTCAAACCTGCCACTTCCCTGGGTAGCCAGCTTCGCCTCCTCCCCTGCCAAGTGCTGGGCGCTTTCCCCTGCCGCCAGGTCCCCTCTGCTGCTGAATTCAATGTTGCTACCAGGGGTGACGGGCCCGGAACCCATCCCCGAGCTTCGCCTCATCCTCTGCCGCCATGCTGGGAGCTGCCCCCTACCGATGAAGATGAATAACAGATGGCCGTTGCTACCACCATTGAACAGGTAGCAAGAGGGTGGTAAGAGAAAGAGAAAGAGAGAGAAAGCAAGAGAGAGAGAGAAAGAAAGCAAGAGAGAGAGTGAGAGAGAGAAAGAAAGCAAGAGAGAGAGAGAAAGAGTGAGAGAGAGAGGAAAAAAAGTGAGAAAGCGAGATAGAGGGATAGAGGGAGAGAAAGAAAGAGAGAGTATGTGAGAGAGAAAGAGAAAGAGAGAGAGTGAGAGAAAGAAAGAAAGCAAGAGAGAGAGAGAGAGAGAGAGAAAGTGAGAGAGAGAGAAAGAAAGCAAGAGAGAGAGAGAGAAAGAGAGAGAGAGAAAGCAAGAGAGAGAGTGAGAGAGAGAGAGAAAACAAGAGAGCAAGATTGAAAGAGTGAGAGAGAGAAAGCAAGCAAGAGAGAGAGAAAGCAAGAGAGAGAGAAAGAAAGCAAGGGAGAGAGAGAAAGAAAGCAAGGGAGAGAGTGAGAGAGAGAGAGAAAGCAAGAGAGAGAGAGACAGAAAGCAAGAGAGAGAGAAAGCAAGAGAGAGAGAATCCAGACTGTTGAGGACGTAGATAATCGGTTTCTTCCAAGGACTGCTGGATTTCGAGCGCCACCACCTTCTCAACAACCTTCCCCATAAAGGGAAGGTTGGAGACTGGACGGTAGTTATTGAGCACCGCTGGGTCCAGGGAAGGCTTCTTGAGGAGGGGGCGCACAAGTGCCTCCTTATAAGGAGCCAGAAAGGACCCCCTCCCCACGGAGGCGTTGACAATCTCCTGGACCCAGCTCCGTGTCATCTCTCGACTGGCCGAAACCAACCAATAGGGACATGGATCCAGTAGACAGGTGGTGGAACTCACAGCTCCAATGGCCTTGTCCACTTCATCAGGTGTCACCAAGTCAAACTCCTCCCAGACAGATGAACAAAGACGTTTAACCCCAGTCGCCTCGACTGACTCGTTGTCAGTCGACTCTGTTTTACAATTGGAGTCGAGGTCCGCCCGGATCCAAGCGATTTTATCAGCGAAAAACGTGTTAAAATCCTCGGCACTATTCTGGAACAGCTCCCCAACTCCCCCCTGATTAAGAAGGGAGTGGGTCACCCTAAACAGAGCGGCCGGGCAGGATTCCGCTGATACAATCAAGGCGACATGATACGCGCATCTTGCCGCCTTGAGCGCCACTTTGTAAATCTTAATATGAGCTCTTACAAGTGTTCGATCGGATTCGGACTTACTCTTCCTCCATCGCTACCTGCCTAAGCAAGGGGTATTATTTATTTATTTATTTGTTTGTTTTTTTGTTTGGTTGGTTGGTTGGTTGTTTGTTTGGTTGTTTGTTTGGTTGTTTGGTTGTTTATTTATTTATTTGTTTGTTTGTTTATTTATTGGATTTCTAGGCTCATGGTGGCTTACAAGGCAAAAGAAACAATACAAAGAAATAATTTTAAAAACCATCTAATTAGAAACCCAATTATTTAAAAAACGTATCTTAAAAACCCGATACATAAACCATTCAGCCGATTCATCTCAACGCAGTTATACTATCGACCAGAGCAGGCCTGCCAGCAAAGGTTTGTTTTTAAAACCATTCAAAAGGCCAGGAGGGTGGGGGGCAGTGCAACTTTCTGGGGGAAATTGATTTCAAAGGACCGGAGCTGCCACAGAGAAGGCCCTTTCCCTGGACCCTGCCAGATGACATTGTTTGACTGATGGGATCTGGAGAAGGCCGACTCTGTGGGATCTTTCTGGCTGCTGGGATACATGAGGCAGGAGACGGTCCGTAAGTAACCTGGTCCTAAGCCATTCAGGGCTTTCATAGCAAGCACTTTAAATTGTGTTTGGAGACCAATCTGTAGCCAATGGAGCTCGCAGAGTGATGGTGACATATGGGTATACCTTGGTAGGCACATAACCTCTCACACAGCTGCATTTAGCATTAACTGCAGTCTCCCAACATTCTTTAAAAGCAGCCCCATGTAGAGGGCATTGCAGTAATCGAACCCCAAGGTGATGAGGGCATGAGTGACTGGGAGACGAGACTTCCTGTCCAAACAGGGCCACAACTGGTGCACCAGGCAAACCTGTGCAAACATCCCCCTTGCCACAGCTGATATATGTTGTTCTAGGCTCAGCTGTGGATCAAGGAGGACTCCCAAGTTGTGGACCCTCACTGAGGGGGTCTAAAGGTCCTCCCCACCCCCGGGTAATGTATGGAGAAATGGAATTGTCCCAGGGAGGCAAAACCCACAGCCACTCCATCTCTTTGGGGTTGAGCTTGAGCCTCTTATCACCCATCCAGACCCTCACAGCCTCCAGGCACCAGCACATCACCCTCACTGCTTTACTGAATTCCCACGAGGTGGAGATGTGCAGCTTTTTGTTGTCAGCATACTGTTGGTAACTCACCATGTGTCCTCAAATGATCTCACCCAGAGGTTTCGTGTAGATATTGATGCTGTATATTACCCTGGAACTCAAGTTTTAATCTGAATTAAATATCAATGGCATATTTTTCAAAAGTTTGAAAGCTCATGTTATCAATAGTCCACAATGTTCAAAGCTATTTGTTTTACATAAAGTAAAAGAAGATGTTAAATATTATCCTGCTTTCAGTGATGATCATACTTGCTTGAAATGTAGTGAATTATCAGTAATTTCTTACCTGGTTCAGACAGGAATGCAAGGAAAAGGAATGCGAACAGCAGATAAAGGATCTTCATGATGGGTTTCGTTCTGGATCAAAAATGTTCCTGGAAGAGGACACAGCTCTCTATTTATGCAGTTATAATGATTTCATCACACTGTGAAATATTGCAACTACTCTTAAATTTAACTGTAATTGTTGTATTTCCTTCTAATGAAACATTCCTGTGGGTTAATTATTGCAAAAGTCCTTGCAAAAGCAGGAGAGTTCGTTGAATACGTACATGGTTCTGCTTATAGCTAAAATACTTTGGAGGGATAAATGTGTGGCTCCATTATTGGTGGTCTGCAGAGTTGACACATCTAGTTACTTTCAAATGAAATACTTATCGGGGAACATTAGTTATGCTTGGTTTTAATGAAATGTAGCTAACATCTATTAGTATGCTCACGGAGAAAGTCTCTTTCACACACACACGCAACACACCTGTCTGTCTGTTTAATGTATGTATGTATGTATGTATGTATGTATGTATGTATGTATGTATGTATGTGTTTGTCAGTGAAGCAAATAGCACCTGAGAAATAAATCAAATTCCCCGCCTGTACTTTCTGGTGGCAAGATCTGTCTGTCTGTCTGTCTGTCTGTCTGTCTGTCTGTCTGTCTGTCTGTCTGTCCGTCCGTCCGTCCATCCATCCAGCTAGCTAATATGTCTGTAATCTATTACTTGGATGTTAGGATTTGGAGGTACCCGGATAGCTATTTGAGAAAGATGATCTGGTGAAAAATAGGAGATTCAAGGTCTTCACTTACAATGGCAAAGTTACTCTGGCAGATGAACAGATATTGGGGATGGGGAGAATGAAAACGGCTTACTCTGTGATTGAATCCACTCTTTTGTATATGTATCCGTTCTATACTATGTGCTATCAAGAGAAAACACACATGGTGAAGTGGGTCATTCAGGATATTAGTTCTTACCAAGACAAGAATAGAGGGCTGAATGTCCACTCCAAATGCAAAGAACCACATCAGGCTCCTTTCAAGATATACATTGACTTGGAAGAATGGGTGGAAAAAACTTTCAATGCCTTAGTGCGATGGATTATAAATGTGGGCAAGTGGATATAAAGTCTGCAGTTTTATGGCAGAAGAGAAAAGCAACAGACTATTTTAAAAATGATGAACAAATCTTCTACATATGGTTCCATTATTGTAAAGGGACCCAAACAACCAGTCATTTCAGTCAGTATTTTGCATGGTTAACTGCTAAGGACAGGGCTGCCATCAGGAATTTTGGGCCCCCATACAGCCTAAGTGTCTGCCCCCCCCGCCATTTTAAAACTACTGCCCCCCAAATCCCGTGCCATGCCACCATGGCCACACACCCTGGGCAAGCCTTCCCCCGGCCCTCTGAGGTCAAACACAGCCCTGATGTGGCCCTCAATGAAATTGACTTTGACACCCCTGGCCTAGAGGCTAAATCCTATGACCAAGGGCTAAGAGAACGAATATGTTTAGCTCAACAAATAGAAAACTGAGGGGGATATAATAGTAGTTTCCCAATCCTTAAAGGGCTGCCACAGAGCAGATGGCATCTATTTATTCTCCATGCCACCTGAAGGTAGTACAAGAAGCAATGGGCGGAACCTCACCAAGAGGAAATGCAATCTGGAAATAAGGAAAAACTTGGGACTGGGCGGCATATAAATAAATAAATAAATAAATAAATAAATAAATAAGTAAGTAAGTAAGTAAGTAAGTAAGTAAGTAAGTAAGTAAGTAAGTAAGTAAGTAAGTAAGCAAGCAAGCAAGCAAGCAAGTAAGCAAATAAATAAATAAATAAATAAATAAATAAAACCCTTCTTTTTTATTAAAAGAAATAAATAATTTTAAAAAACCAAAATCCATTACTATTAAAACTAAAACAACCAGCAAAACTATTAATAAAAACAGGTGAGGGCTGGGTTTTTTTCTCTGTTATTATTTAAGTGCTTTTACCATATGCTTTAAATCAAGAGTCACTTCTCTCTCTCTGTTTCTCTCTCTTTCCTGTCATTCTCTGCCTCAATCATTTTCTCATTTCTTTTTTTTCTCCCCTTTTTTCTATCATTTCTCTCTCTCTCTTCCTTCCACTCTTCTCTCTCTCTCTTTCTTCCTCTCTCTCACTCTCTTCCTTCCTCTCTCATCTCTCTCTCTTTCTTTCTTTCTTTCTTTCTCTTTCTCTATCTTGCTTTCTTTCTCTCTCTCACTCTTCCTTCCTCTCTCATCTCTTTCTTTCTTCCTCTCTCTTTCTCTCTCTTGCTTTCTTCCTCTCTCTCACTCTCTTCCTTCCTCTCTCATCTCTCTCTCTCTTTTTCTTTCTTTCTTTCTCTCTCTCTCTATCTTGCTTTCTTCCTCTCTCTCACTCTCTATCTTCCCCTCTCATCTCTTTCTTTCTCTCTCTCTCTCTCTCTTTCTCTATCTTGCTTTCTTCCTCTCTCTCACTCTCTTCCTTCCTCTCCCATCTCTTTCTTTCTTTCTTTGTTTCTCTCTTTCTCTATCTTGCTTTCTTCCTCTCTCTCACTCTCTTTCTTCCTCTCTCATCTTTCTCTCTCTCTTTTTTCTTTCTTTCTTTCTCTCTCTTTCTCTATCTTGCTTTCTTCCTCTCTCTCACTCTCTTCCTTCCTCTCTCATCTCTCTCTCTCTTTTCTTTCTTTCTTTCTTTCTCTCTCTTTCTCTATCTCTTCCCCTCTTGTTCTCTCTCTCTTTTTCTCACTTTCCCTCTCTTGTTTTCTTTCTCTCTCTCTCTTGCTTTCTCTCTCTCACTCTTTCTCTCTTGTTTTCTTTCTCTCACTCTTTCTCTCTCTCATTCTCTCTCCCTTGCTATCTATTTCTCTCCCCCATCTTTCTCTCTCTCTCTCTTTCTCACTTTCTCTCTATCTTGCTCTGTCGCTCTCACTCTCTCTCGTTCTCCGGAGGCTGGCGAAAGTGATTTTCAATGTCGGGCGCGCGGGCCAGCACGCGCTCTCCCCATCCCCCTGCCAGCCCGCCCGGAACATTCAAAGTAAGAAAAACCTTCGCTCTTACTTTGAATATTCCGGGTGGGCTGGCAGGGGGATGGGGAGAGTGCGTGCCGGCCTGCGTGCCCAACATTGAAAATCGCCTTCGCCGGCCCCCACTGTGAGAACGTCTGCCCCGCCTCTCTGACTTTTAATTTGGGTCGTTGGCCTGTCTAGACAGAACACCATGGATGTTATAGAGATGTAGAGATGGTTCCAAAGAGAAGCACAAGACATTCTCCCTGACCTAGTAACTTGAGATCTGTCACAAAACACAATTTTGGGGGTTAGTTATACAGTTTTACTTTTAGACAGCTGTCCAGTCGTTGCTTTGGGCACCTAGTGCTGTCGACTGCCAGCTGAAGGAATATTGTATGAGTTGGGTGACAAACAGATTTAAGAAATAAATGAAAAATCTATTCACCTGGCAGAGCAACAGAGTTACACCATTTATTGTCAGAATTGCACATTCTTCACATCGACTCTCTGATTCAACTACAGGAAAAGTATTCTAAAAAAGGGACAATGTTTCAAAGACATTGGTCTCTCTTTTTCTCTTTTTCCTATTTGTGATAGAGTTGCTCTGAGAAAGGACCCTAAGAGTGAGGGATTTACTCGAAGATGCAACAATTTCTGCATTACGTGGACTCTGCTGATAAAACTGGGGTGATGCAAAAATTGGTGCAGTGAAAAAGCAAAATGAGAAAGTGCTGAAGAAACATGGAAGCCAACTTTATCTCTAAAAGTGTCTTGAGATATAGAAACAACATGATTGCTGTAACCTTGCTGCAATTCAAGAAACTGCCAGTTACCTTTTGTAATGAGTGTGGTTTGCAAGGGTAATGAGGAAACCTCAGGGACAAACTGACTCGATCTTTAGAAATCACATTAAGTAAGGTCATAGAAAGGGAATCCATGGTATAAGAAGTCACAATGTTTGGATTCCATATGTTTTACTGCTTTTTTAATATTATCAATCCTTTCCTAAGGAATATGGCTTGATAAAATGGATTCATAACATAGAAATAACCCATGAAAGTCATTTTTATTATCTTGACTTCCTAATCATTGAAAAGAAGGAACTTAGTGTAAAGTTTCATGAAGACATTTTCACCTGTCCTATTTCCACCTCCAATCCCTCACATTGTAATTCACAAGTTACCATTTTCTCTTCACTCTCTGCAGCACTGAGAAGACGCTGTGGTGCTTCTTTACCCAAGAAGAGGCAGTTTAACAATGTTCATGTTTCCCCTTCCAAATTTCTCATAAGACCATTTGAAAAGGCAAAAAGTAGTCAGGGTGAGGATGCAATGTTCCCTCTAATTTTTTTCCGGTGTGGGCGGAAAAGTATAGTGTCTGAGCGACAGTCCCTTTGGGACTGGGCGGCATAGAAGTATAAATAAATAAATAAATAAATAAATAAATAAATAAATAAATAAATAAATAAATAAATAAATAAATAAATAAATAAATAAATAAATAAATAAATAAATAAATAAATAAATAAATAAATAAATAAATAAATAAATAAATGAATGAATGAATGAATGAATGAATGAATGAATGAATGAATGAATGAATGAATGAATGAATAAATAAATAAATAAATAAATAAATAGGAAAAAATTCCCTTTTTTATTAAAAGAAATTAATAATAAAACAAAACCAAAATCTATTACTATTATTACTATCTTCTCTTTTTCCATCCCTGTCTCCTCCCCCCTTGTGTGTGTGTGTGTGTGTGTGTGTGTGTGTGTGAACTCTTGAACCATTTCCAATAACAGGTGAGCTATTGGAAATTGTTCAAGAGTTCACACACATACACACACACACACACACACGCGTGCGGCTGGTTTTTTTTCTCTCTTATTATTTGGGTGCTTTTTACCGTATGCTTTAAATCAAGAGTCATTTCTCTCTCTTTCTCTGTCCCCCTCTTGCTCTCTCTCTTTTTCTCACTTTCTCCCTCTCTTTCTCTCTTGTTTTCTTTCTCTCTTTCTATTGCTTTCTTTATTTCTCTCTCTTTCTTTCTATCTCTCTTGCTTGCTTTCTCTTCTCTCTCTTGCTATCTCTCCCCCCTTTCTTTCTCTCTCTCTCTCTTTCTCACTTACTTCGAGGGGGCTGCAAGAGCGCTTTCTCAGAGCATTTCGGGAACGCCTGCCCTGCCTCTACTGCAGCCCCCTTGCTGAAGGTCTGGGACGAAAGCGCTCCCAGCAAAGGGGCTGTGAGAGGGGCGGGGCAGGCATTCCCAAAACAGACGGAGAAAGCCCTCTCTCGCAGTGAAAGCGCTCCCAGCCAGGGGGCTGCGAGAGAGGACTTTCTACGTCCGTTTCGGGAAAGCCCGCCGCGCCCCTCTCACAGCCCCCTGGCTGGGAGCGCTTTCCTCCCGAGAAGCCGAAGTCGCAGCCGCCACGAGAGAAGTCGCACCCCAAGGCAGGAGGCGGTAGAGGAGGAGAAGGGGCGAATCGGGGGGGCGGGAGGCAGGGCCGAGAGGCCAGGAGCGCGAGGAGGCTGGAGGCACCATGGAGAGGCAGGGGCGGCCACGGCTCCCTTCTACTGCCCGTGCCTCCCCCCCCCCCCGCTGGCTGGCAGGGGGATGGGGAGTGCGCGACCGAGGAAAAGGGTGCGCGGGGGGGTATTTTGGAGCACACGCACGCAGCTTACAGGGATCGGTGTGAGGATGTGAATAAAAAGAAAAGGGAGTTAGTTAAACAAAAAATAAACTTAATAGAACAAGAACAGCTAGCAGAAAAAATTAAACAGGCCAAATAGGAATATTTTGAACATGCCAATAAACCAGGACGTTGGTTAGCATTTAAATTAAGAAATCAAAAAGAGGCTAGAATAATTTAAAAAAATTAGAAGATAGTAAAGGCATACTTAGACACAGAATAGATGAAGAAGGACATAGCATTAGAATTTTATAAAAATTTATACCAAAAAAAAAGATTTAAATGAAGATAAGGCCTTCAACTTTTTAAGTTCAATAGACTTACCTATCTTAACAGAAGAACAACAACAGAAACTTAATGCTCCATTCACTATGACCGAATTACTTTGAATATTTGAATTTAGTAGTTAAACTGCATTAGAGGGTGACTATTTACAACATAAATGTAAATTCTTCTTTCTTCTCTTAAAATTTTATTTATATATCTTTATAAATTCTTAGATATGTTTTCATTCACTATGTTACAATTGATATTTTCATATATCTTATAGATGATGTTAAATAATAAAATGACTCTTTCCTTTTTCCTTTTTTATTACAGTGATGACTTCCACTTTGAGCGGAGCGACTGTAGCTCCACTAAATGTTATATGTCATGTTTGTTATGTTGGTTTATGAAAAATAATAATAAAAAAAAATTTAAAAAGAAAAGGCTTTATTGTTGCTGTTAGCCGCCCCGAGTCTCCGGAGGGGGGCGGCATACAAATCCAATAAATAAATAAATAAATAAATAAATAAATAAATAAAATGAGAAAGTGCTGAAGAAACATGGAAGCCAACTTTATCTCTAAAAGTGTCTTGAGATATAGAAACAACATGATTGCTGTAACCTTGCTGCAATTCAAGAAACTGCCAGTTACCTTTTGTAATGAGTGTGGTTCGCAAGGATAATGAGGAAACCTCAGGGACAAACTGACTCGATGTTTAGAAATCACATTAAGTAAGATCATGGAAAGTGAATCCATGGTATAAGAGGTCACAATGTTTGGATTCCATATATTTTACTGCTTTTTAGTATTATCAATCCTTTCCTAAGGAATCTGGCTTGATAAATTGGACTCATAACGTACAAATAACCCATGAAAGTGATTTAACAAGCCATTTTTGCCTTTATCATTGTTATTATCTTGACTTCCTAATCATTGAAAAGAAGGAACTTAGTGTAAAGTTTCATGAAGACATTTTCACCTATCCTATTTCCATCTCCAATCCCTCCCATTCAACCCACAAGTTATCATTTTCTCTTCAGTCTCTGCAGAACTGAGAAGACGCTGTGGTGCTTCTTTACCCAAGAAGAGGCAGTTTAACAATGTTCATGTTTCCCCTTCCAAATTTTTCATAAGACCATTTGATTTGATCTCTCATTATTCATCTGCAGTGAACAGAAAACAAAGAGGAGACTATAAACCTATCAGTCCTGAAATGTTCTTCGTCCATTTAACCTATATGAGAGTGAATTCATTTAGTGGTTTCTTTTAAAAAATAGTCTGATAGGAAACTGACTATCAAAACAGTGTGGCAGAATTCACAATGATCTCTCTTTAACACTGTGTATTCTCTCCCTTTTTTTCTGGGTGCCATTCCTTGTGCTGGAGAGACCTTGCTGTTCAAGGATAGAATAGAGAGAAGGGGAGGTGGAGTAGCCATTTATGTTAAAGAAAGTCTAAAAACAACACTAATTCAAAATACATGTAAAGATCTGGAGACTCTCTGGATTTGCATGCAAAATAAAGATGGTTCTGTCATTAGAATTGGGGTGATCTTCTCTGTTTTTATTCCGCCTTGTCGGGATTGAACTTGAGCCTGTCAGCACCCATTCAAACCCTAACAGCCTCCAGGAATCGGCACATCACTTCCACTCCTTCACTGAGTGGACACTGGATGGAGATGTACAACTGGGTGTCATCAGAGTATTGATGACAACTCACCCCGTGCCCTCGGATAATCTCATCCAGCAGTTTCATGTAGATGTTAAACAGCAGGTGGGAAGAGGACCGAGCCCTGAGCAACTCCACAAGGGAGGAACATAGGAGTTCCCACTAAGACCGATATAAAGCTTATGATCATCAGCATATTGATGGCATCTCACCCCATGCCTGTGGATGATCTCACCAAGTGGTTTCATGTAGATATTGAAACATAGAAGACTGACGGCAGAAAAAGACCTCATGGTCCATCTAGTCTGCCCTTATACTATTTCCTGTATTTTATCTTACAATGGATATATGTTTATCCCAGGCATGTTTAAATTTAGTTATTGTGGATTTACCAACCACGTCTGCTGGAAGTTTGTTCCAAGGATCTACTACTCTTTCAGTAAAATAATATTTTCTCATGTTGCTTTTGATCTTTCCCTCAACTAACTTCAGATTGTGTCCCCTTGTTCTTGTGTACACTCTCCTATTAAAAACAGTTCCCTCCTGGACCTTATTTAACCTTTTAACATACTTAAATGTTTCGATCATGTCCTCCCTTTTCCTTCTGTCCTCCAGACTATACAGATTGAGTTCATTAAGTCTTTCCTGATACGTTTTATTTATTTATTTTATTTATTTTGTCCAATACACAATGAGGGTTTTAGTGGGTATATATATATATACACACATAGTAAAATACATGATGAAGGTTATAGAGGAGATACTCATAGTAAAATATATCTAAGAAAGAATAGAAAAGAAGATATAGTAATAGAACATATCAATGAAAGAATAGAAGAAGAGATATAGGAATAGAAGAAAGGTATAGGAGATATAGGAGAGCAATAGGACAGGGGATGGAAGGCACTCTAGTGCACTTGTACTCGCCCCTTACTGACCTCTTAAGAATCTGGATAGGTCAAGCATAGATAATCTAAGGGTAAATTGTTGGGGGTTTGGGGCTGACTCTATGGAGTCCGGTAATGAGTTCCACGCTTCGACAACTCAGTTACTGAAGTCATATTTTTTACAGTCAAGTTTGGAGCAGTTAATATTAAGTTTAAATCTGTTGTGTGCTCTTGTGTTGTTGTGGTTGAAGCTGAAGTAGTCACCGACAGGCAGGACGTTGCAGCATATGATCTTGTGGGCAATACTTAGATCTTGTTTAAGGCATCTTAGTTCTAGACTTTCTAGTCCCAGGATTGGAAGTCTAGTCTCGTAGGGTATTCTGTTTCGAGTGGAGGAGTGAAGGGCTCTTCTGGTGAAGTATCTTTGGACATTTTCAAGGGTGTTAATGTCTGAGATGCGATATGGGTTCCAAACAGATGAGCTGTATTCGAGGATGGGTCTGGCAAAAGTTTTGTAAACTCTGGTAAGTAGTGTGAGATTGCCAGAGCAGAAGCTACATAGGATTAGGTTTACAACTCTTGAAGCCTTCTTGCTTATGTTGTTGCAGTGGGCTTTGGCACTTAAATCTTTTGTTATTAGTATACCGAGGTCTTTAACCGAGTGGGGATTATCTGTGATAATTTGATTATTCAGTTCGTATTTGGAGTTCAGATTCTTTTTCCCAATGTGTAGGACAGAGTACTTGCTACTAGAGATTTGGAGTTGCCATGTGTTGGACCAATCAGAAACAGAGTTCAGGTCTTTTTGGAGAGTAGTTGTGTTATCGGTGGTGTTGAAGAGTTTTACATCATCGGCGAACAGGACACTTAAAACTTAAGACTTTCCACCATTCTTCTGGCCTGTCTTTGGACCCGTTCAATTTTGTCAATATTTTTTTGTATGTGAGTCTCCCGAGAGGGGCAGCATACAAATCCAATCAATCAATCAATGAATAAATAAACTGAACACAATATTCCACAGCAAAGCCCTTGATACGGTTCCACATAAAGAGCTGATAGATAAGTTAGTGAAGGTTGTACTTGATCCATGGATAGTTCAATGGATTTGCAGCTGGCTGAAGCATAGACACCAGAGAGTTTTTAATGGCGAATATTCTGAGCAGAGACAGGTTACAAGTGGTGTGCTACAAGGGTCTGTTATGGGTCCTATTCTTTTTAATATGTTTGTGAGTGACATAGGGGAAGGTTTGGTAGGGAAGGTTTGCCTCAATCTGAGTATTGTATTGGCAGTTCTGTGTTAGAAAAAACCTCAGAAAAGAAGGATTTAGGGGTAGTGATTTTTGACAGTCTCAAAATGGGTGAACAATGCGGTCATGTGGTAGGGAAAGCAAGTAGAATGCTTGGCTTCATAGATACAGGTATAACAAGAAAGAAAAGGGAGATTATGATCCCGCTGTATAGAGCGCTGGTGAGACCACATTTGGAATATTGTGTTCAGTTCTGGAGAACTCACCTACAAAAAGATATGGATCAAATTGAATGGGTCCAAAGACGGGCTACAAAAATGGTGGAAGGTCTTAAGCCTAAAACGTATCAAGAAAGACTTAATGAACTCAATCTTTATAGTCTGGAGGACAGAAAGAAAAGGGGGGACATGATTGAAATATTTAAATCTGTTGAAGGGTTAAATAAGGTTCAGGAGGGAAGTGTTTTTAATAGGAAAGTGAACACAAAAACAAGGGGTCACAATCTGAGGTTAGTTGGGGGAAAGATCAGAAGGAACGTGAGAAAATATTATTTTACTAAAAGATTAGTCAATGCTTGGAACAAACTTCCAGCAGACATGGTTGGTCAATCCACAGTAACTGATTTTAAACATGCTTTACTGAAGGCAAATCATGTCAGACTAATCTCATTGATTTCTTTGACTATGTCACAAAGGTGTTGGATGAAGGTGGTGCCGTGGATATTGCCTACCTGGACTTCAGCAAAGCCTTTGATACGGTTCCACATAAAGAGCTGATAGATAAATTAGTGAAGATTGGACTTAATCCCTGGATAGTTCAATGGATTTGCAGCTGGCTGAAGCGTAGACATCAGAGAGTAATTGTTAATGGCTAGTATTCTGAGCAGAGTCAGGTTACAAGCGGTGTGCCACAAGGGTCTGTTCTGGGTCCTATTCTTTTTAATATGTTTGTGAGTGACATAGGGGAAGGTTTGGTAGGGAAGGTTTGCCTATTTGACGATGACTCTAAAGTGTGCAATAGGGTTGATATTCCTGGAGGCGTCTGTAATATGGTAAATGATTTAGCTTTACTAGATAAATGGTCAAAGCAATGGAAACTGCAGTTTAATGTTTCCAAATGTAAAATAATGCACTTGGGGAAAAGGAATCCTCAATCTGAGTATTGTATTGGCAGTTCTGTGTTAGCAAATACTTCAAAAGAAAAGGATTTAGGGGTAGTAATTTCTGACAGTCTCAAAATGGGTGAACAGTGCAGTCAGGCGGTAGGGAAAGCAAGTAGGATGCTTGGCTGCATAGCTAGAGGTATAACAAGCAGGAAGAGGGAGATTATGATCCCGCTATATAGAATGCTGGTGAGACGACATTTGGAATACTGTGTTCAGTTCTGGAGACCTCACCTACAAAAAGATATTGACAAAATTGAACGGGTCCAAAGACGGGCTACAAGAATGGTGGAAGGTCTTAAGCATAAAACGTATCAGGAAAGACTTAATGAACTCAATCTGTATAGTCTGGAGGACAGAAGGAAAAGGGGGGACATGTTCGAAACATTTAAATATATTAAAGGGTTAAATAAGGTCCAGGAGGGAAGTGTTTTTAATAGGAAAGTGAACACAAGAACAAGGGGACACAATCTGAAGTTAGTTGGGAGTAAGATCAAAAGCAACATGAGAAAATATTATTTTACTGAAAGAGTAGTAGATCCTTGGAACAAACTTCCAGCAGACGTGGTAGATAAATCCACAGTAACTGAATTTAAACATGCCTGGGATAAACATATATCCATCCTAAGATAAAATACAGAAAATAGTATAAGGGCAGACTAGATGGACCATGAGGTCTTTTTCTGCCGTCAGACTTCTATGTTTCTATGTTTCTATGCCTGGGATAAACATATATCCATCCTAAAATAAAATACAGGAAATAACATAAGGGCAGACTAGATGGACCAAGAAGTCTTTTTCTGCCATCAATTTTCTATGTTTAGCGAAGCTTTCGACAAAGTTGACCACCATCTCCTAATCAACAAATTAGAAAAAAGTGGAGTAGACTACAACACATGCAGATGGATCAATAGGTGGCTGACCAACCGCACCCAATGAGTTGTCCTCAGCGGTTCCAAATCCACATGGAAGAACGTAGGCAGTGGGATACCACAGGGTTCAGTCCTGGGCCCTGTGCTCTTCAACATTTTCATCAACGACTTGGACGAGGGAATAGAAGGGCAACTAATCAAATTCGCAGATGACACCAAGCTGGCGGGGGTAGCCAATACCCTAGAAGACAGGCTCAAATTACAGAAAAACCTAGACAGACTAACACAGTGGGCCCACACCAACAAAATGATGTTTAACATCGACAAGAGCAAAGTCCTTCACCTAGGCAGAAAAAATCCTGGACACACATACAACCTGGGAGAAACCCCTCTTAGCAGTAGCGACTGCAAAAGAGACCTCGGAGTCTTGGTGGACAATCAAGAGTCTTCGGAGAGGGGCGGCATACAAATCTAAGTAATAAATAAAATAATAAATAAATCAAGTAAACATGAGCCAACAATGTGCAGCAGCAGCTAAAAAGCCAACACAATCCTAAGCTGCATCAACATGGGAATACACTCCAAGACCAGGGAAGTCTTAATGCCACTCTACTACGTCCTGGACCGACCACACCTGGAGTACTGTATTCAGTTCTGGTCACCACACTTCAAAAGAGACATTGAAACTCTGAAGAAGGTGCAAAAAAGAGCAACCAAGATGATTAAGGGATTGGAAACCAAGACTTACGAAGAGAGACTGAGGGAACTGGGCCTGGATAGCCTAGAGAAAAGGAGGGCCAGAGCGGACATGATAGCAGTCTACAAGTATACAAGGGGATGTCAAAGTGAGGAGGGGATCACTTTATTCTTCAGGGCACCAGAGGGCCGGACGAGGAACAATGGCTGGAAGCTGACCAAGGAGAGATTCAACATGGAGATAAGGAGGAACTTCCTGACTGTCAGAGCGATCAACCAATGGAACGACCTACCAGCGGACGTTGTGAACTCCAACACTCTGGACATTTTTAAGAGAAGATTGAACTGCCACTTGACTGGTGTACTATAGGGTTCCTGCTTGGGCAGGGGGTTGAACTCAATGGCCTTCATGGTCCCTTTCAACTCTAACAATAAATAAATAAGTAAGTAAGTAAGTAAGTAAGTAAGTAAGTAAGTAAGTAAACAAACAAACAAACAAACAAACAAAAACACACACATACATAAATAAATAAATAAATAAATAAATAAATACATCAATACATCAATACATCAATACATCAAAACATAAATACATAAATACATAAATACATAAATACATAAATACATAAATACATAAATACATAAATACATAAATACATAAATACATAAATACATAAATACATAAATACATAAGTAAGTAAGTAAGTAAATAAACAAACAAACAAACACTAAATAATAAAAGACCAAGTGAGACTGAATATGGTAAAATTGGCAGCTCTGGAAAGAAAGGAAATCAATATTTAATCATGTGGTTCTTTGCTCAAAAACCACAGAAAACAGTTAATGATGAGGAAACTGGCTAAGTCAGCTGCATCTATGAAAGTGTCTTGAAACCTCTAAATAGTGTTGAAGTGCTGCTATTACCCAAGAAATGGACAATTACCTTAAGTAATGAGAGGGTGAGGAATGAGGACACCTCAGATACAAACAGTCTTGGTATTTGGTAATCAAGTTAAGCCATGTAAAGAATAAGAAAATAAATGAAGACTATTACTGATATTTAGGTTTAGAAATAGAGAAGCACTTTTTGGAAAGAAGCTGCTGACATTTCTCTTAGAAGAAAATGACATTATTGATATTATCGGCAAAAAATATTATTGAGACCACATTTGCAATACTGTGTCCAGTTCTGGAGACCTCACCTACAAAAAGATATTGATAAAATTGAACGGGTCAAAAAGACAGGCTACAAGAATGGTGGAAGGTCTTAAACATAAAACGTATCAGGAAAGACTTAATGAACTCAATCTGCATAGTCTGGAGGACAGAAGGAAAAGGAGGGACATGATTGAAACATTTAAATGTGTTAAAGGGTTAAGTAAGGTTCAGGAGAGAAGTGTTTTTAATAGGAAAGTGAACCCAAGAACAAGGGGGGGGGGGCACAATCTGAGGTTAGTTGGAGGAAAGATCAGAAGGAACCTGAGAAAATATTATTTTAAGGAAAGAGTAGTAGATCCTTGGAACAAACTTCCAGAAGACGTGGTTGGTAAATCCACAGTAACTGAATTGAAACATGCCTGGGATAAACATATATCCATCCTAAGGTAAAACAAAGGGAATAGTATAAGGGCAGACTAGATGAACCATGAGGTCTTTTTCTGCTGTCAATCTTCTATGTTTCTATGTTTCTCTTCCTGAAACATTCTGTTTGGACAGACTAGCAGATGTATCCTATTAATTTTCTACAACAATTAAAGAAATTTATCAGGCAGTGGATATGTTAGTATCTACAAAGAATATCAGACTATATATACCACTAATAAGCACCGTAACCAAGAGAAACCAAGTACCCACATCATTAAGGAAGCTACAATCTCTCCAAAAAACTCCTTCTAGTGAAAAAAGAGAGCAGGGTATGTAACTTCAGTTTCAGGAAAAAAATATCCTGCAATCTACAACTTCTACACTACAAAAGGATACAGATCAAAGGATACAAACTATTCAAAAAAAACAGATCACACAAAAAAGGAGCTGGATTTGCACTGTACATAAAAGACCACTACAATGTCACTGAGATACAAACCACAAAAGAAGAAAACCTTCTAGAAAGCTTATGGGTCAACATCAAAGAAGAAAAAAAGTGCAACACAACAATTGGTGTATACTACAGACCACCAAACCAAACAGAAACAATGGACAGCCTTTTCAACAACCAACTGACACACATATGCAAGAAAAACAACACAGTAATAATGGGAGACTTTAACTACCCGGAAATAATTTGGAAAAATAATTCCTCACCAAGCAAAAAATCAAACAAATTTCTGACATGCCTAGCAGACAACTTCATAGCCCAAAAAGTAGAGGAAGGAACTAGAGGGGCAGCCACACTGGACCTAATTCTCACAAACAGAGAAGAAGTGATCGCTGGGGTCGAAACAGTTGGAGTGCTGGGTGAAAGTGACCACAATATTCTCAAATTCAATATAATATCAACACAATCAACTAGACCCAACAACACCAAAATCCCAGATTTTAAAACAGCAGACTTCAATAAACTTAGAGAAAACTTGAGAGTGATCCCTTGGACCACTCCAAGGCAAAACCACGCAAGAAGCTTGGGAAATCTTAAAAACCACGATCACAAAAGGCCAAAACAATGCTATCCCGATGAAAAAGAAACACCCAAAATCCAAAAGGAAACCAGCTTGGCTACACAAGGACCTAACAAACAAACTGTTCTGTCAGGCTCTCTGGTAGAATCCTCCCAAAAATTCACAGGTACAAATTTCAGACACACACACGTTTGAAAATTCAAAACAATGTTCTTTATAATGAAAATTCACTTAAACTAAGCCCTCTTTTGTTATAGCAAAGAGCACTCGTCTCCAAGCAAACTGGTAATTTATACAAGTCCCTTATCAGTCCTGTGATACTTAGCTTGCAGCTGTGAGGCAATTCAAATTCCTTCTTTCACAAAGTGAAACACACTTTGCTCTGGTTTAGTTTCAAAGCAGGAAAAATCAGCACACAAAAAGTCAAAGTCAGTAAAGCAGTCATGAAACACAATGATCAGATAATCCTCCACAATGGCCAAACCCACACGCTGCTATTTATAGCAGCCTCACTAATGACCACAGCCCCACCCAAACACAGGTGGCCTCATTTTCTTTGATAATAATCTCTCAGTTGTTGTTGCCTATGCATCACTCTCCGCATGTGTGGCTGTATCATTAACTCTTGTTCTGAATCCAAGGAAGAGCTAGATAATTGATCTCCTTCTGAGCTGTCTGCCACACTCTCCTCCTCCCTGTCACTCATGTCTTCTTGGTCAGAGGAGCCTTCATCATCAGATTGCACAGGGGCAAAACAGGCCTGCAGCATGTGGATGTCTCCCCCACATCCACAGTCCTTGGGGCAGGAGCTGGGCTAGAGCTTACCCCAACACAAACTGAATGAAAAAAATGACAAATACAAAAAATGGAAAGAAGGGCACATAACCAAGGCAGAATACCAACAAACGGCCAGAATCTGCAAAGAAAAAATCAGGACAGCAAAAGCCCAGTATGAACTAAGCCTAGCAACAAAGGTCCAAGACAATAAAAAAAGCTTCTTCCAACACATAAACACCCAACAAAAAATCAAGGAAGTAGTCGGTCCGCTAGAAAGAGGAGACGGACAATAAAGAGAAAGCAGAATTGCTCAACACCTTTTTTGCATCTGTTTTCACGCACAAAGAGACAACAAAACAACGAGCTTTTATCACAGCTGCAGAAATCAAAATTGGAACAAAACACTACTTTAATAGAAATGCAGTAAGAGACCACCTATTGGAACTGAATGAGTACAAATCACCAGGACCAGATGGCCTGCACCCCAGAGTCCTAAAAGAGCTAGCCGATGTCATCACTGAACCTCTGTACCACATCTTTCAAAAATCCTGGACCTACCAGACGATTGGAAACGAGCCGACGTGGTCCATATTTACAAAAAAGGGAAAAAAACATACCCAGGAAACTATAGACTGATCAGCCTAATGTCTATTCCCGGGAAAATATTGGAAAAGATAATCAAGAAATAGATCTGCCACCACCTTGAATCGAACAACGTAATAACCACCAGCCAACACGGATTCGTCAGAAACAAATTATGCCAAACCAACCTCATTTCATTTTTCAACACTGTGACCAAGTCAGTTGACCAGAGAAATGCAGTGGACATAATATACTTAGACTTTAGCAAAGCATTCGACAAGGTGGACCACAACCTTCTACTCTCCAAAGTAAAGAAGAGTGGAATCGACAGTAACACAACAAGATGGATTGAAAACTGGCTGACCAATCACACCCAATGAGTAGCCCTCAACGGGACTAAATCCACATGGAAAGAGGTAGGCAGCGGGGTACCACAGGGATCAGTCAACATATTTATCAACGACCTAGATGAGGGAATAGTGGGGGAATTAATTAAATTCGCAGATGACAACAAGCTGGCAGGAGTGGCCAACTCCCCAGAGGGTAGACACAGAATTCAGAAAGATCTTGTACAGTGGGCTGAAACGAACAAAATGAAGTTCAATGTAGAGAAGAGTAAAATCCTGCACCTAGGCAAAAAACCCCAAAAACATGCATACAAATTAGGCAAAACCACACTCACCTTGAGTGACTGTGAAAGGGATCTTGGAGTCTTAGTGCATAACCAGCTAAACATGGGCCAGCAATGTGCAGCAGCGGCTAAAAAAGCCAACACAATCCTAAGCTGCATGAACAGGGGGATACACTGCAAGACCAGAGAGGTAATAATACCACTCTATAAGGTCCTGGTCAGACTGCACCTGGAGTATTGCATCCAGTTCTGGTCACAACACTTCAACAAAGATATAGAGACTCTAGAGAGGGTGCAGAAAAGAACAACTAAAATGATAGTCTAGTAAAAAGAAGGGCTAGGGGGGACATGATAGCTGTATACAGGTACTTAAGGGGTTGCCACAGAGAGGAGGGGGACACACTGTTTTCCAGGGTACCAGAGGGCCGGACGAGGAACAACGGTTGGAAACTGACCAAGGAAAGATTCAACCTGGAGATAAGAAAGAATTTCCTGACAGTGAGAGCGATCAACCAGTGGAACGGCCTGCCAGCAGAGGTTGTGGACTCCCCAGCTTTGGACATTTTCAAGAGGAGATTGGACTGCCATTTGGCTGGGGTGATGTAGGAATTCCTGCTCAGGCAGGGGGTTGAACTTGATGACCTATAAGGTCCCTTTCAACTCTAATAATAAATGAATGAATGAATGAATGAATGAATGAATGAATGAATGAATGAGTGAGTGAGTGAGTGAGTGAGTGAGTGAGTGAGTGAGTGAGTGAGTGAGCGAGCGAGCGAGTGAGTAAATAAGTGAGTTAGTGAGTGAGTGAGTAATTAAGTAAGTAAGTAAATAAACAAACAAACAAACAAACAAACAAATAAACACTAAATAGTAAAAGACCAAGTGAGACTGAATATGGTAAAATTGGCAGCTCAGGAAAGAAAGGCAATCAATATTTAATCATGTGGTTCTTTGCTGAAAAACCACAGAAAACAGTTAATGATAAGGAAACTGGTTAAGTCAGCTGCATCTATGAAAGTGTCTTGAAACCTCTAAATGGTGTTGAAGTGCTGCTATTACCCAAGAAGTGGACAATCACCTTAAGTAATGAGAGGGTGTGGAATGATACAAACCTCAGATACAAACAGTCTTGGTATTTGGTAATCAAGTTAAGCCATGTAAAGAATAAGAAAATAAATGAAGACTATTATTTATATTTAGGTTTAGAAATAGAGAAGGACTTTTTGGAAAGAAGCTGCCGACATTTCTCTTTGAAGAAATTGACATTATTGATATAATTGGCAAACATATTATTGAGACCACATTTGGAATACTGTGTCCAGTTCTGGAGACCTCCCCTACAAAAAGATATTGATAAAATTGAATGGGTCCAAAGACGGGCTACAAGAATGGTGGAAGGTCTTAAGCATAAAACTTATCAGGAAAGACCGAATGAACTCAATCTGTATAGTCTGGAGGACGGAAGGAAAAGGAGGGACATGATTGAAACATTTAAATATGTTGAAGGGTTCAGGTGGGAAGTGTTTTTAATAGGAAAGTGAACACAAGAACAAGGGGGACACAATCTGAGGTTAGTTGGAGGAAAGATCAGAAGGAACATGAGAAAATATTATTTTACTGAAAGAGTAGTAGATGCTTGGAACAAACTTCCAGAAGACGTGGTTGGTAAATCCACAGGAACTGAATTGAAACATGCCTGGGATAAACATATATCCATCCTAAGGTAAAACAAAGGGAATTGTATAATGGCAGACTAGATGGACCGTGAGGTCTTTTTCTGCCCTCAATCTTCTATGTTTCTATGTTTCTCTTCCTGAAACATTCTGTTTGTACAGACTAGCAGATGTATTCTATTAATTTTAGACAACAATGAAAGAAATTTGTCAGGCAGTGGATGAATTAGGATCTACAAAGAATATCAGACTATACGTACCAATAATAACCACCGTAACCAAGAGGAACAAACTACCCACATCATTAAGGAAGCTACAATCCCTCCAAAAAACTCCTTCTAGTGAAAAAAGAGAGCAGGGTATGTAACTTCAGTTTCAGGAAAAAAATATCCTGCAATCTACAACTTCTACACTACAAAAGGATACAGATCAAAGGATACAAACTATTCAAAAGAAAACCAGATCACACATAAAAGGAGGTAGATTTGCACTCTACATAAAAGACCACTACAATGTCACTGAGATACAAACTACAAAAGAAGAAAACCTTCTAGAAAGCTTATGGGTCAACATCAAAGAAGAAAAAAAAGTGCAACACAACAATTGGTGTGTACTACAGACCACCAAACCAAACAGAAACAATGGACAGTCTTTTCAACAACCAACTGATACACATATGCAATAAAAACAACACAGTAATAATGGGAGACTTTAACCACCCGGACATAATTTGGAAAAATTATTCCGCACCAAGCGAAAAATCAAACAAATTTCTGACATGCCTAGCAGACAACTTCATAGCCAAAAAGTAGAGAAAAGAACCACACTGGACCTAATTCTCACAAACAGAGAAGAAGTGATCGCTGAGGTCAAAACAGATGGAGTGCTGGATGAAAGTGACCACAACATTCTCAAATTCAATATAATATCAACACAATCAACTAGACCCAACAACACCAAAATCCCAGATTTTTAAAAAGCAGACTTCAATAAACTTAGAGAAAACTTGAGAGTGATCCCTTGGACAACAGTCCTAAAAGGCAAAACCACACAAGAAGCTTGGGAAATCTTAAAAACCATTATCACAAAAGCGCACAACAATGCTAGCCTGATGAAAAAGAAACACCCAAAATCCAAAAGGAGACCAGTTTGGCTACACAAGGACCTAACGAACAAACTGTTCTGTCGGGCTCTCTGGTAGAATCCTCCCAAAAATTCACAGGTACAAATTTCAGACACATACACGTTTGAAAATTCAAAACAATGTTCTTTATAATGAAAATTCACTTAAACTAAGCCCTCTTTTGTTATAGCAAAGAGCACTCGTCTCCAAACAAATTGGTAATTTATACAAGTCCCTTATCAGTCCTGTGATACTTAGCTTGCAGCTGTGGGACAATCCACAGTCCTTCTTCTTTCACAAAGTGAAACACACTTTGCTCTGGTTTAGTTTCAAAGCAGGGAAAAATCAGCACACAAAAAGTCAAAGTCAGTAAAGCAGTCACGAAACACAACGATCAGATAATCTTCCACAATGGCCAAACCCACAGGCTGCTCTTTATAGCAGCCTCACTGATGACCACAGCCCCACCCAACCACAGGTGGCCTCATTTTCTTTGATAATAATCTCTCAGTTGTTGTTGCCTATGCATCGCTCTCCGCATGTGTGGCTGTATCATTAACTCTTGTTCTGAATCCAAGGAAGAGCTAGATAATTGATCTCCTTCTGAGCTGTCTGCCACACTCTCCTCCTCCCTGTCACTCATGTCTTCTTGGTCAGAGGAGCCTTCATCATCAGATTGCACCGGGGGCAAAACAGGCCTGCAGTATGTGGATGTCTCCCCCACGCAGGAGCTGGGCCAGAGCTAACCACAACACAAACTGAATGAAAAAAATGACAAATACAAAAAATGGAAAGAAGGGCACATAACCAAGGCAGAATACCAACAAACGGCCAGAATTTGCAAAGAAAAAATCAGGACAGCAAAAGCCCAGTATGAACTAAGCCTAGCAACAAAGGTCCAAGACAATTAAAAAAGCTTCTTCCAACACATAAACACCCCGCAAAAAATCAAGGAAGTAGTCGGTCCGCTAAAAAGAGGAGACGGCACAGAAGTAACGGACAATAAAGAGAAAGCAGAACTGCTCAACACCTTTTTTGCATCTGTTTTCACACACAAAGAAACAACAAAACAACGAGCTTGTATCACAGCTGCAGAAATCAAAATTGGAACAAAACACTACTTTAATAGAAATACAGTAAGAGACCACCTATTGGAACTGAATGAGTACAAATCACCAGATGGCCTGCACCCCAGAGTCCTAAAGGAGCTAGCCGATGTCATCACTGAACCTCTGTACCACATCTTTCAAAAATCCTGGACCACAGGAGACCTACCAGACGATTGGAAACGAGCCGACGTGGTCCCTATTTACAAAAAAGGCAAAAAAAACAGACCCAGGAAACTTTAGACTGATCAGCCTAACGTCTATTCCCGGGGAAATATTGGAAAAGATAATCCAGAAATAGATCTGCCACCACCTTGAATCGAACAACGTAATAACCACCAGCCAACACGGATTCGTCAGAAACAAATCATGCCAAACCAACCTCATTTCATTTTTCAACACTGTGACCAAGTCAATTGACCAGAGAAATGCAGTGGACATAATATACTTAGACTTTAGCAAAGCATTCGACAAGGTGGACCACAACCTTCTACTCTCCAAAGTAAAGAAGAGTGGAATCGACAGCAACACAACAAGATGGATTGAAAACTGGCTGACCAATCGCACCCAACGAGTAGCCTTCAACGGGACTAAATCCACATGGAAAGAGGTAGGCAGTGGGGTACCACAGGGATCAGTCCTCGGCCCAGTACTCTTCAACATATTTATCAATGACCTAGACAAGGGAATAGAGGGGGAATTAATTAAATTCGCAGATGACACCAAGCTGGCAGGAGTGGCCAACACCCCAGAGGATAGACACAGAATTCAGAAAGATCCAGACAGACTTGTACAGTGGGCCAAAATGAACAAAATGAAGTTCAATGTAAGAGTAAAATCCTGCACCTAGGAAAAAAACCCCCAAAACATGCATACAAATTAGGCGCAACCACACTCACCATGAGTGACTGTGAAAGGGATCTTGGAGTCTTAGTGGATAACCAGCTAAACATGGGCCAGCAATGTGCAGCAGCGGCTAAAAAAGCCAACACAATCCTAAGCTGCATGAACAGGGGGATACACTCCAAGACCAGAGAGGTAATAATACCACTCTATAAGGCCCTGGTCAGACCGCACCTGGAGTATTGCATCCAGTTCTGGTCACCACACTTCAAAAAAGAGACTCTAGAGAGGGTGCAGAAAAGAGCAACTAAAATGATAAGGGGACTAGAGACCAGGTCATACGAGGAAAGGTTGCTGTAACTGGGCATGGATAGTCTAGTAAAAAGAAGGGCTAGGGGGGACATGATAGCTGTATACAGGTACTTGAGGGGTTGCCACAGAGAGGAGAGGGACACACTGTTTTCCAGGGCACCAGAGGGCTGGACGAGGAACAACAGTTGGAAACTGACCAAGGAAAGATTCAACCTGGAGATAAGAAAGAATTTCCTGACAGTGAGTGCGATCAACCAGTGGAATGGCCTGCCAGCGGAGGTTGTGGACTCCCCAACTTTGGACATTTTCAAGAGGAGATTGGACTGCCATTTGGCTGGGGTGCTGTAGGATTTCCTGCTCAGGCAGGGGGTTGAACTTGATGACCTGTAAGGTCCCTTTCAACTCTAATAATAATAAACAAACAAGAAAGAAAGAAAGAAAGAAAGAAAGAAAGAAAGAAAGAAAGAAAGAAAGAAAGAAAGCATGTGGATGTCAAAACTTGACCAGGGCAAAACAATACATATAATTTACATAGACTCCTATAAAGCTTAGACTCAATGGTCCATGATAAACTACTTCTAAAACTGAAATCCTACAGCCTCTCTGCACCCCTACAGGATTGGATAACTGAGTTCCTGTCAAATAGGGAGGGCCTTATCAAACCCCGTTCCTGTTAACAGTGGTGTAGCCAAAGGCATGGAACCAGGAACAACACTCTTTATACTTTATATAAATGACCTTTGCGATCACATTATAAGCGATTGTGTTCCCTTCGCTGATAATGTAAAAGTCTTCAACACCACTGACAACACTGCTACCCTACAAAAATTTGATATATTTTTTCTTTTTTTCCCTTCTGGGCTCTGGGTCTGTTTTTCCTATCGCAGTAAATGAGGTTGAATGTGTATCATTTTAGAAGAGCTGTGCGTGCGTGTGTGTACATACACTTTCTCTAGTAGATAATCAGGGGTGGGCTACTGCCCGGATGGGGGAGGGAATGCAGTGGAGTAGCAAAAATGGAGCTGCACCCCAGAACAAAGACGGGTTACAAGAATGGTGGAAGGTCTTAAGCATAAAACGTATCAGGAAAGACTCAATCTGTATAGTCTGAAGGACAGAAGGGAAAGGGGGGAAATGATTAAAACATTTAAATATGTCAAAGGGTTAAATAAGGTTCAGGAGGGAAGTGTTTTTAATAGGAAAGTGAACACAAGAAAAGGGGACACAATCTGAAGTTAGTTGGGGGAAGGATTAGAAGTAATGTGAGAAAATATTATTTTACTGAAAGAGTAGTAGATCCTTGGAACAAACTTCCAGGACACATGGTTGGTAAATCCACAGTAACTGAATTTAAACATGCCTGGGATAAACATATATCCATCCTAAGATAAAATACAAAATATAGTATAAGGGCAGTCTGCATTGGTTGCCAATCAGTTTCCGGTCACAATTTAAAGTGTTGGTTATGACCTAAAAAGCCCTTCATGGCACCGCCTTCTGCTGCACGAATCCCAGCGACCAGTTTGGTCCCACATAGTGGCTCTTTTCTGGGTCCCATCAACTAAACAATGTCGCTTGGCGGGACCCAGGGAAAGAGCCTTCTCTGTGGTGGCCCCGGCCTCTCGAACCAACTCCCCCAAAAAATTAGAATTGTCCCCACCCTCCTTGCCTTTCGTAAGCTTCTTAAAACCCACCTCTGCCGACAGGCATGGGGGAACTGAGATACTCTTTCCCCCTAGGCCTTTACAATTTTATGCATGGTATGTCTGTATGTATGTTTGGTTTTTATAATAATGGGTTTTTAACTGGTTTTAGTATTGGATTATTATATGCTGTTTTTATTTCTGTTGTTAGCCGCCCCAAGTCTACGGAGAGGGGTGGCATACAAATCCAATAAGTAGATAGATAGATAGATAGATAGATAGATAGATAGATAGATAGATAGATAGATAGATAGATAGATAGATAGATAGATAGATCATGAGGTCTTTTTATGCCGTTAGTCTTCTATGTTTCTATGAACACCCGATTTGCAGTGAAATGTTGAAACGAAATACATAAGCCTTGCCCACAGTGTGGTAGTAAAAATTTCATAGCCCATCACTGTGTAGCGGCGAATTATATGTGCCAATCACAGTAAAGTGGCCTTTTGCAATTGACAGATGGAGATTTTGTCAATTCCGATGGTTTTCAAATGTCCACTGATTTTTTGGCACTGCGCCCAGATGCCAAGGACCACAGTGACCCCTTTCACTGGCTTTGTATTTTATTAATTTCTCTAGCTGCTTCTCCTCAATTCTGCTGTCTCCTGGGATTGCGATGTCGATGGTGCATACTTCCTTTTTCTCCACAATCAGGGTGTCTGGTGCATTATGTTTCAAAATTCAGTCAGTCTGAAGTCAGAAGTCCCACAGTAGTTTTGCTTGCTCATTTTCAATTACTCTTTCAGGTTTATGGTCCCACCAGTTCTTTACCACTGGTAGATGGTAGTTCTGGCACAAGTTCCAGTGGATCGTCTGTGCCACAGCATCGTGTCTCTGCTTGTAGTCAGTCTATGCAATCTTTTTGCAGCAGCTGAGTATATGGTGGATTGCACTTTGGATTAGAAACATAGAAACATAGAAGACTGACGGCAGAAACAGACCTCATGATCCATCTAGTCTGCCCTTATACTATTTTTTGTATTTTATCTTAGGATGGAGGAATGTTTATCCCGGGCATGTTTAAATTCAGTTAATGTGGATTTACTAACCATGTCTGCTGGAAGTTTGTTCCAAGGATCTACTACTCTTTCAGTAAAATAATATTTTTTCATGTTGCTTTTGATCTTTCCCCAACTAACTTCAGATTGTGTCCCCTTGTTCTTGTGTTCACTTTCCTTAAATATTTCGATCATGTCCCCCCTTTTCCCTTCTGTCCTCCAAACTATACAGATTGAGTTCATTAAGTCTTTCCTGATACATTTTATCCTTAAGACCTTCCACCTTTCTTGTAGCCCGTCTTTGGACCCGTTCAATTTTGTCAATATCTTTTTGTAGGTGAGGTCTCCAGAACTGAACACAGTATTCCAAATGTGGTCTCACCAGCGCTCTATATAGCGGGATCACAATCTCCCTCTTCCTGCTTGTTATACCTCTAGCTATGCAGCCAAGCATCCTACTTGCTTTTCCTACTGCCTGCCCGCACTGCTCACCCATTTTGAGACTGTCAGAAATCACTACCGCTAAATCCTTCTCTTCTGAAGTTTTTGCTAACACAGAACTGCCATTCAATACTCAGACTGAGGATTCCTTTTCCCCAAGTGCATCATTTTACATTTGGAAACATTAAACTGCAGTTTCCATTGCTTTGACCATTTATCTAGTAAAGCTAAATCATTGTCTGTTGATTTTTCAATTCTGGCTTTGACAACATTTGTTCTAATGGCCTGTTCTTGTGCCGCCAGTATTAGTCCTTCTGTCTCCTTTTTGATTGTTCCACTTATAAGCCATGACCGGGTTTTTTTCTTTATCCACTTTGCCTTCAATCTTCTCCAAGAACTGGCCATGCAATGCTTTGTTCCACCAGCTGTCCATCCGGCATTGAGTTACAGTTTTCCTTACTGGTTTGCTTCACCTTGAGAAGTTTCCTGTTGTTGACCTCTATCAACCCTGACTCTTTGCCTGCAATTCATGTCCTTCCAGTGTCAGTAATTGTTTTTTTAATGTTATCCATTTAGTAATCCATTGTAACCCTTTGCATGATAATATACTTCTAGATCTGGCATTCCAAAACCTCATTGCCTCCTCCTGTCTTGTAAGTACTTTAATTTCACCCTTGACTTTTTATTTCCCAAATAAATTTTAATATTATTTTATTTACATTTTGAAAGTATTTTCTAACCAATGTTACTGGGATCATTTGGAAAAAGTAGAATATTTTAGGGAGCAGGGACATCTTGATAGCCGATATTCTTCCTAATAATGAAATGGGTATTTTCTTCCAGTTTTCCAATTCTTTCTCTATTTGTTTGCTTAAGGTCATATAATTTTCATTTTTGATTGGTGAATATCCTGGGTTTTTTGACTATTTGGATTCTCAATTTTCTCGCCAATTCTTAATGTTGTTGATTAGACATATTTTTAGTTATTATTTTAGTTTCATTGATTTTCAAGTCTGTTACCTTTCCAAATTTACTTATTTCATCTAGATATTTCTCCCCCATGGGCTCAGTGGGATCGGATACATTCCTACCAATGAATGGAATAATTGTTCTCTGACATCTCTTTAGCCTTGATAACATGCAAAATTAGAAATCAATTAATCCCAGGTACACTAAATAGTAAAAGACCAAGTGAGACTGGATATGGTAAGATTGGCAGCTCAGGAAAGAAAGGAAATCAATATTTAATCATGTGGTTCTTTGCTCAAAAACCACAGAAAACAGTTAATGGGGAAGCTGGTTAAGTCAGCTGCAGCTCTAAAAGTGTCTTGAAACCTCTAAATAGTGTTGAAGTGCTGCTACTACCCAAGACATGGACCTTATGTAATGAGAGGGTGAGGAATGAGGACACCTCAGATACAAACTGTCTTGGTATTTGGTAATCAAGTTAAGCCATGTAAAGAATAAGAAAATACAGTGGTACCTCTACTTAAGAACCGTGACCAGGTTCTTAAGTAGCAACGTTTGTAAGTAGAAGCAATTTTTCCCATAGGAATCAATGTAAAAGCAAATAATGTGGAAAGTAAAAGAAGCTCAGAATTTGGGTGGGAGGAGGAGGACAGTTGCCGCCCAGAGCAAAGGAACTGTTTCTTTTCTCTGGGCGTTGGTAGAGGTTTATTTCCTCTCCAATCGCCCAGAGAAAGGAAAATGCTTCATTCATTCTGGACTGCCAAAACCTCCTTAAGTGCCACCGAAAGGCTCCTCTGGCAGCCGAGAAAAGCCCAAGATAGCCAGGATTAAAGGGGGAATGGTAGTGTTTTTAATAGGAAAGTGAACACAAGAACAAGGGGACACAATCTGAAGTTAGTTGGGGGAAAGATCAAAAGCAACGTGAGGAAATATTATTTCACTGAAAGAGTAGTAGATCCTTGGAACAAGCTTCCAGCAGACGTGGTTGGTAAATCCATAGTAACTGAATTTAAACATGCCTACGATAAACATATATCCATCCTAAGATAAAACACAGGAAATAGTATAAGGGCAGACTAGATGGACCATGAGGTCTTTTTCTGCCGTCATTCTTCTCTGTTTCTATGTTTCTATGAAACTGGCCAGGCCTTCGTGCCGCTCTTAAATTTCCTGGGAAAATTTTCCGGGCTCAGGTTCTTAAGAAGAAAATGGTTGTTAAGAAGAGGCAAAAAAATCTTGAACACCCAGTTCTTATCTAGAAAAGTTCTTAGGTAGAGGTGTTCTTAAGTAGAGGTATCACTGTAAATGGAGACTATTACCGTATATACTCGAGTATAAGTCGCTCCGACTATAAGTCAAGGCACCTACTTTTGCCACAAAAACTGGGAAAATTTATTGACTCCATTATAAGTCGAGGGTGCAGCGGCTACTGGTAACTTATAAAAATGGAAACCAATAAAATTACATCAATTGAAGCATTAGTAGATTAAATGTTTTAGAATATTTATTTCAAAGAAATCCAGTAAACTAGCTCTGTAAGTTTAAAAGAGGGTAAACAGGTATATGTCCACCCAAGGGAGGCATAGGCAAAAAAAATGCAAGTAGCTACTTACCTCAATCCCCCACTGCTCCTGCTGGTTTGGGTTAGGGTTAGGATACTTGGCCTCTCCTTGCTTCAAAGAGATACAATTTCCCTCTCTATTTACTATCACTTCAAAAGAGACATTGAAACTCTGGAGAAGGTGCAGAAAGAGCAACCAAAATGATCAGGGGTCTAGAAACCAAGACTTACGAAGAGAGACTGCAGGAACTGGGCATGGATAGCCTAGAGAAAAGGAGCGCCAGAGCGGACATGATAGCAGTATAAGGTAGAACCCCGACTTACGAGATTAATTGGTTCCGGAAGGAGGCTCGTACGTCGAAAAGCTTGTATGTCGAAACATTGTTCCCCATAGGAAACAATGGAAAAGCGATTAATGCGTGCAAGCCCGAGGGCTGAGGCGGCGGTAGCGGCGGCAGCGGCGGCGGGGAGTCCAGCGCTGCCTGAGCTGTGAAGGTAAGGGCCAGGGAAAAGGGAGCCAGGCTGCTTTTTCTTTCCCGGGGGAGCGGGCGGGAAGGGCGAAGCCTCTAAGCTGATCTTTGTGGGTGGAAAGTGTGGGATCAGGCAGGGCATAAGGCTGAAAGCCTCATTTTTTTGAGGGGAAAAGACGTCGGCTGAGGGGTGTCCGGTGCTTCCCGGCGAGGAGGAGGAGGAGCTGGGCTCCGGAGGGGCGCACGGGGAAGGGCTTGAGCCGCCACCTTCTCCTTTCCTGCTGCGTCGGTGGCTTCCCTCGCAAAAGGCTGTGCCCGGTGCCGGCTGTTTGCCCCGCGGCTCTCTCGCCTCAGCGAGGGATAAGCAGCACGCAAGGCTGCGGCGAGAAAAAACAGCAGCAGGAAAGGAGAAGGCGGCGGCTCAAGCCCTTCCCCGTGCGCCCCTCCGGAGCCCAGCTCCTCCTCCTCCTCGCCGGGAAGCACCGGGCACCCCTCAGCCGACGTCTTTTCCCCTCAAAAAAATGGGCAGCACTACCGCCGCCGCCGCCGCCGCGGGGAGAGGCGGGCATGTGGGCTGGCGGCATTGGGCTTGGTGAAAAGTCCGGGGGCAGCTCCAGCGACTCCCCTCCCGTGGCTGGTGTTGAGGCGGCAGTGAGAAGCCCGGACAACGCCGGAGCGCTGGGCAGCACTACCGCCGCCGCCGCGGGGAGAGGCGGGCATGTGAGCTGGCGGCATTGGGCTTGTGGAAATTCCGGGGGCAGCTCCAGCGACTCCCCTCCCGTGGCTGCTGTTGAGCATTTGAAAAATGCTTTCCCAGGCAGCCGGCTTGCTGGCCGGGGAAGCAAGCGATCTGAGACTGTGTGGCTTTGCGCCGTGAGGACAACAACGGTGCCCCACCACCCGTTCCTGCAGACGCACTGCCTTGCGCCTCGTTTCCTCTTCCCGCCGCCGCATTCGGAGCCCGAGAGGGGGAAAGAGAAGAATGGAGAGAGAGCCGCGCGCCAGAGGCGGACGCCGCTGCCGCCTCAACAGCAGCCACGGGAGGGGAGTCGCTGGAGCTGCCCCCGGACTTTCCACAAGCCCAATGCCGCCAGCCCACATGCCCGCCTCTCCCCGCGGCGGCGGCGGTAGTGCTGCCCAGTGCTCCGGCATTGTCCGGGCTTCTCCCGCCACGCGCAGCCCAGCAGCTCGCTCCGGCTGGCGGCGGCGGAGGAAGGCGAATGCGGCTTGGGAGCTGGGAGGGAGGCGGAACGTCTTTGGCCACTTAGCTCTTCCTCCGAAAGGAAAGCGTGGAGGCTGCCTCTCTCCTCCCATATTCCCGCTCCTCCCAGCTTCCAAGCCGCATTTGCCTTCCTCCACCGGCGCCAGCATCCAGCTCTTCCTCCGCTTCTTGCTTCTCTACAAAATGACAGCCGGGCGGAGCCTAGCGGCGGCGGAAGGAACACTCATACCCCGAATTTGGGCTCGTAAGTAGAATCAAAATATCTCTCCCCTCCTAGCTTGCATCTCGAAATGCTCGTATATAGAGCAGCTCATATGTCGAGGTTCTACTGTACAAGTATACGAGGGGATGTCACAGAGAGGAGGGGATCACTTTATTCTTCAGGGCACCAGAGGGCCGGATGAGGAACAACGGCTGGAAGCTGACCAAGGAGAGATATAAGGAAGAACTTCCTGACGGTCAGAATGATCAACCAGTGGAACAACCTACCAGCGGATGTTGTGAACTCAAATACTCTGGACATTTTTAAGAGGAAATTGGACGGCCATTTGGCTGGGATGCTATAGGGTTCCTGCTTAGGCAGGGGGTTGGACTTGATGACCCGCATGGTCCCTTCCAACTGCCCCAGCCCTCTGGAATCAACTCCCCCCAGAGATTAGAACTGCCCCCACCCTCCTTATCTTTCGTAAATTGCTTAAGACCCACCTATATCGCCAGGCATGGGGGAAATTGAGACATCTCCCCCAGCCTTTTATAGTTTTATTTATTTGTTTGTTTGTTTGTTTGTTTGTTAGTTTATTTATTTGATTTTTATGCCACCCTTCTCCTTAGACTCAGGGCGGCTTACAACATGTTAGCAATAGCACTTTTTTAACAGAGCTAGGCTATTGCCCTCACAATCCGGGTCCTCATTTTACCCACCTCGGAAGGATGGAAGGCTGAGTCAACCTTGAGCCGGTGATGAGATTTGAACCGCTGACCTTCAAATCTACAAGTCAGCTTCAGTGGCTGCTGTACAGCACTCTACCTGCGGTGCCACCCGGCTTTATGTATGGTATGCTTGTGTTTCATGGTTTTAAATGTTGGGTTTTTAATGTGTTTTCTTTTAAACATTAGATTTGTGACATTGTACATTGTTTTATTATTGTTGTGAGCCATCCCGAGTCTGCGGAGAGGGGCGACATACAAATCTAATAAATTATTATTATTATTATTATTATTATTATTATTATTATTATTATTATTATTATTATTATTATTTGCAACCCCTCCCCAGTGGTTAAGTGGGAGGAGTGCAGGGCCTATCCTTTTTAGCACAAAATGTATATACTGTACCAGTAATGGGCAGCCATAACTTTTACTGCCACACTGTGTGGTGTGGCTTATTTGGTGGGATTGGCTTAATGGTCATGTGGCTGGGTAGGAGTGGCTTGCCAGCCATGTGACCAGGTGGGAGTGGCTTGAACTATCATCATCATTCAAGTGAACTGTTAAGTCCTCGACTTACATCCTTACCAGTGTCGCTCGCTGGGGTGACAATTTGCTTCGTGATTCCCACACTCCACTTCCTGGGTCGCCCCTCCGCCTCAGGCTGGGTAGGTAGGCAAACGGTTGCTGCCAGAAGCATAAATGCTGCCAGCGCTGTTTCCACCCAGGCCTTCTGGAGGTGGCCGTGTGAGGCTGGAGGGGAGCCGGGCAGGAGAGAGGGAAGCTCGTCCGAGGCCAGGAAGGAGGAAAGAGGAAAAAAGCAAGTAGCGCAGACGCAGCAGCAGGGAAAAAAAGCACAGCCGAGCCGAGGCCAGTAACCCAGGAAGTGACAGCCACCAATCAGCTGGAGTTGCGCACGCATCTTCATTTCCGCCTGAGGAACTGTGTTCCACCCCGTCCTGCCTGCTGCCCACCCCTGTACTGTACACACAAAGAAAGGCACACACAAACACACACAGAGACCCAAAAAAGCAAAGTTTTCTGTTTTCAAGAGGCCCCTAAATCTGCGGTTGATGCCCGTTGGATCGTGCAGAAGCCAAAAAATACTCAAAATAACTCAATAGTAGTTGATGGAAAGGGGTAGCACGAAGAAAAAGAGGTTTTTGAATATATAAGATATGATATGTTTTTACAATTACTTTGTGAAAGAAAGAGATATAAGAGCTCCCTCCCTGAGTGAGCAGCCTGACTCGCAAGTTTATTATTTATAAGTGTATAAGTTTCTTGTGTATACAAATATAAAGTATTCATTCGCTACTTAACCTAGTGACAATGTGAATGGTTAACATGTGATATATAACATACAGACATATCCTGTCAAGGTGCGGCTACTAAATAAAAAAGGAAATTTAAATGGAGGCAAAGAGAAAGGAACTGTCTGTGGGTTTTAAGGCGCTCCTCAATCTGGCCACAAGAGGGCAGGCCAGGCTCTCAGATGAACCGGCTGCTTCTGTCTTTCCAAGTTCTTCCATCACCATCAGTCAATTATCACAAAATATGCTGCTTCAAAAAGATCAGAATTCTGCAAGCCACGGAAGGGAAAGTTGGACTTTAAAGAAAGAGGAGAGGAAGAACAGAACAGAATAACAAGAGGGGGAAGGGACCCTGTAGGTCATCTAGTCCAACCCGCCCCTCTCCACCCAAGCGGGAGACCCTACCTACACTCTTTCTGACCAATGGTTGTCCAGTCTCTTCTCAAAAGCCTCCAGTGATGAAGCTCCCACATCTTCCGAAGGCAACTTCTGTTACACTGGTTGGCTATTCTCATGGTCAGAAAAAAAAATATTTCTAGGTTGAATCCCTCCTTGATCAATTTCATTAGATTAGACTAGACTAGACTACAATAGAATAGAATAGAATAGATTATAGAAACATAGAATCATAGAAGATTGACGGCAGAAAAAGACCCCGTGGTCCACCTAGTCTGCCCTTATACTATTTCCTTATGCAGAACATAAGAATGCAGTCAAAAAAGAAGAAAAAACTTCCTCCCTTGTCCAGCACATTAAAAAAACGGCACGAAATTGACTTTGAAAAAACTAAATTACTTTCCAAAACAGAAAATGTATACAGAAGAATAATTATGGAAGCCATAGAGATAGAAAAGCACCCCCTCAGCATGAACAAACGAGATGACACATCCCGCCTACCAGAGATTTGGAAACCAGCCTTAAACAAAAAAACATATCATAATCATCAACATGTCAATCCTTCAACTAAATGTGATTCCACCAACCAATCAAATCATTAAAACATAGTCACCCAATCTATTTGCTACATTCAAACCAAATCTCCACCCCCAACCCTATATATAAGGAACAAATGGCAGTTGCAAACATTCTATATTTACAGCAGCACGAAGCTTATAACTTCAGCCTGATGATGGTGAATGTGATTTCACCGAAACGTCGCATAGACACTCAAAATATTACATGGGGCAAAACCCGAACTCAGAACAATCTACATACATATACCCGTGAAAATCTACAAAAACATATATATCTACATATATACATATATACATACATATATATATATATATATATATATATATATATATATATATATATATATATATATATATATATATATTGTTCTGAGTTCGGGTTTTGCCCTGTGTAATGTTTTGCATGTCTATGCGACGTTTCGGTGAAATCACATTCACCATCATCAGGCTGAAGTTCCAATCTTTGTGTTGTTGTAAATGGAATGTTAGCAACTGTCATTTCTTCCTAGTATATAGTGTGGGGGTGGAGATTTGTTTTGAATGTAGCAAATAGATTGGGTGATTATGTTTCAGTGATCTGATTGGTTGGTGTAATCATAGTTATTAGAAGGAATGACATGGAGATTTTTATGAAGTGTTTTGTTTAAGGCTGATTTCCAAATATAAAATTCTAAAATCATAATTATTAGAAGGATTGACATGCTGATTATTATGAAGTGTTTATTTTGTTTAAGGCTGGTTTCCAAATCTCTGGCAGGCGGGAGGTATCATCTCTTTTATTTATACAAAGGGGTCTCCTCTCAATTTCTATAGCTTCTAGAGAAATTCTTCTATATAAATTCTCTGTTTTGTGGAGTAATTTAGTTTTTTCAAAGTCAATTTCGTGCCCCGTTTTTTTAATGTGCTGGACAAGGGAATAGTCCTAAAAATGCGAGTTCCAGGTACGTGTGTGAATGATGAGGCAGCAGCCATCTCGATCACCGGAACATAGAAACTTTAATAAAACCACTTAGCTTTCGTTAGCGTGCTGCTAACTTCGTCAGAGTATTAAAAATGCCATGGGAGACAATCACCTTTATAAAGCATTATTCAGTCTGCTCATTGCCCGCGTCATAGGGCCACACCCTTCCCTCCCCTCTGCGGCATATTTTGGGGATGTTTTTCTATCTCGACATCCCCAAAATATGAACAAGCGGGATGATACCTCCCGCTTACCAGACATCTGGAAACCAGCCCTCAAACGTATCCCAGCCATAGAAACCAGACTCAGAACACACATTGCAAAACAATCAAGCAGCCTGCAAGTTCCAACTACTCAGGATATCACGCCTAATCTACAACCATTAACTAATCAGCATACCTCAGCTACATCAACGACCCCAATTGTTACCCCTCTGACTCACCAGGAAGTTTCTACACAGCAGGCAATTGCTGAGCCATCAAACCACACCCAGCCACCAGTATTTATAGAAGGAATGCAGCTCAGGTCTCGCAGTGCTCACTTGAGATCAAGGAGAGAAACACCAGCCTGAAGATGATGAGTGGGACCTCATCGAAACGTCGCCAGAAATTTCCAAATCCTACACGGGAAGAAACCCGAATATACCAAGACCATCATACCTGTACCCGTGAAAATCTACGAAAACAAATATATATATATATATATATATATATATATATATATATATATATATATATTTGTTTTCGTAAATTTTCACGGGTATATGTATGTAGATTGTTCTGAGTTCGGGTTTTGCCCTTCTTCAGGCTGAAGTTCCAATCTTTGTGTTTGGAACTTCAGCCTGAAGATGGTGAATGTGATTTCGCCGAAACGTCGCATAGACATGCAAAACATTACACAGGGCAAAACCCGAACTCAGAACAATCTACATACATATACCCGTGAAAATTTACGAAAACATATATATATATATATATATATATATAAAATTTGGAAATTTCTGGCGACGTTTTGACGAGGTCTCACTCGTCATCTGCAGGCTGGTGTTTCTGTCCTTGTTCTTCAGGCTGGTGTTTCTGTCCTTGTTCTGTCCTTGTGTTCGCCTGAGAACAAGGACAGAAACACCAGCCTGAAGATGATGAGTGAGACCTCGTCGAAACGTCGCCAGAAATTTCAAAATCCTACACGGGAAGAAACCCGAATATACCAAGACCGTCATACCTGTACCCGTGAAAATCTACGAAAACAAATATATATATATATATATATATATATATATATATATATATATATATATATATATATATCAAGAATAGTCCTAAAAATGCGAGTTCCAGGTACATACGTGAATGATGAGGCAGCAGCCATCTCGATCACCGGAACATAGAGACTTTAATAAAACCACTTAGCTTTCGTTAGCGTGCTGCTAACTTCATCAGAGTATTAAAATGCCATGGGAGACAAACATCTTTATAAAGCATTACTCAGTCTGCTCATTGCCCGCGTCACGGGGCCACACCCTTCCCTCCCCCCTGCGGTAAGCCTAATTGTGGGCTTAATCCTGCTGGCTGAAGGGAGATCTACCGCTTTTACTCGTGTTGGTGCACAATCTGTCCTCAAAAGCACTTACAGACACCCAAACCTGGATCTTACAACGGGATGCTGGCTTCAACTTGACTGACACTAAGGTTGTTGACTTTGCGGCAGCTTTAGAATCAACCATACATCAGATTGAAACCACGGAGGAAACAAAGAACTCCATTACGCAACGTATAACAGGACTCCTCGCTAATCACAGACCATGTAAGACTTTGTCAACATCAGAAAGATTAGCCCTCCAAGAATTAAGGAAGGACAATTCGATCATGGTGCTACCAGCAGATAAAGGTAGGGCAACTGTAGTTATGGATAGGGTAGATTATAACAGTAAAGCCCACAACCTGCTCAATGACAGGAGTGCTTACCAGCTTCTTGATAAAGACCCCATGATATCATTCAAAAACCAAATTAATAAAATGGTGGATAAACTTAAGAGACAAGGCAAATTGGATGAGGAAGCGTTAAGAAGGATCCGTCCGAAAGACTCAGCCATGGCACGATTCTATGGCTTACCCAAAATTCATAAGGCGGAGGTACCCTTACGCCCCATTGTCTCTCTCCGTGGCACCCCTACATTTGGTTTGGCCAAATGGCTATACGGCCAACTACAATATCTGGTTGAAGAGACCACCACCACCGTACGTTCAGCTACAGACTTTTTAGAACGGCTTAAAGGGGTGGTAGTGGAGCAAGATGAGGTAATGATATCATTCAACGTTATTTCACTATTTACATCTATCCCCCAGGATCTAGCAATTCAAACCATTAACAATTTGTTGGCAACAACTGAACCAAGACACTGTAAGGCCCCCAGCACGGATGACCTCATCCAACTATTGAAATTCTGCCTAAAAACATACTTCACATTCAACGGCCAGATATACGAACAAGTAAAGGGCACGCCGATGGGATCCCCAATTTCGGGCGTGATTGCAGAAGCAGTTCTCCAGCAATTGGAAAGAGAAGCCATGGAAATATACAAACCTAAGTTCTGGACACGCTATGTCGATGACACGTTTACCATCATCAAACAACGGGATAAAATCAAGTTCATGGGAATTCTTAATTCCATATATCCGGATATTCAGTTTACGGCGGAGGAGGAGGCCAATGGCAAACTGGCCTTTCTAGATGTACAGATTAACCGGAACCCAGATGGAAGCATCGACACGGAGGTGTACCGCAAGACCACCAGCACGGACCGCATGTTACACAACGAAAGCAACCACCCCAACGCACATAAAGTCAGCTGCATACGGACATTATTCAACAGGATAAATACCCATTGTAGTACACGGGCAGCCAAACAAAAAGAACGAGCGTATCTTTACCAAACTTGTATACGTCATGGTTACTCGAGGGATTTTATCCAACGGTGCGTTACACCTAGACTCCGGCAGCCTACTGAAAGCACAAACGAAACATCAGCGTGGAGGGTACTCCCGTACATACAAGGGGTATCCGAAACAGCTGCACGCATACTGGCACCCCACGGGGTCAAAGTAGTGCATAGGCCTGATCAAACTTTGAGAAAATCAGTAATGCGCCCGAAGGAAACCCTAGTGAAGGAGGAGTCTTCCTCGGTAATTTACCGTATAAACTGCAGTAATTGTACACACCACTATGTGGGTGAAACAGCTAAAAGGTTGAGAACTCGTGTACACGAACACAAATTAGCGGTCCGGCGTCAGGAACAGCGCTCCCAGATTTGGATACACATGGAGGAGCAAGGCCATGGCTTCGATTTCCAGGGAACTGAGATTCTGGCACGGGATGAAACCAAGGGAGGTCGCCTCCTAAAAGAAGCCTGGTTCTCGAATGAAAACTCTTTAAATAGACACATCGATATGCCATACCAGGCTTTAAGGCACCAACAACGACTTAAAGGAGATGGGTCATTAAGATTGGACACAGCCCCCAGCAGAATTCCCCAGGCCAGACATAGAAACCAGCCAAATGAGGGTGGGATAACCCCCCACGAGAAACAAGGGAACATACTGGAGCAATACGGAGGTAGAGGTGGAGGGGCACAATTTAAGTCTAACATAGAGGACAAGGGGGGATTAGAACAGTGTAGACCTAGGACGAGGACATGGGTAAAAAAATTGCAAGAGCAGACATGTACCACTATAGAAAGTAACAACGACAATGGGGGGAAGAAAGGAATACCAAACACCTCCGAAGCATTGCCTCACAACTCCACACCCTCCCTTGGGGAGGGAAAAAGGCAACAGACACGAGTAAAAGTGGTAGATCTCCCTACAGCCAGCAGGATTAATCCTCACAATTCCACCCCCTTCCTTGGGGAGGGAAAAAGGCAACCAACACGAGTAAAAGCGGTAGATCTCCCTTTAGCCAGCAGGATTAAGCCCACAATTAGGCTTACCGCAGGGGGGAGGGAAGGGTGTGGCCCCGTGACGCGGGCAATGAGCAGACTGAGTAATGCTTTATAAAGATGTTTGTCTCCCACGGCATTTTAATACTCTGACGAAGTTAGCAGCACGCTAACGAAAGCTAAGTGGTTTTATTAAAGTCTCTATGTTCTGGTGATCGAGATGGCTGCTGCCTCATATATATATATATATATATATATATATATATATATATATATATATATTGTTCTGAGTTCGGGTTTTGCCCCGTGTAATATTTTGAGTGTCTATGCGACGTTTCGGTGAAATCACATTCACCATCATCAGGCTGAAGTTTTAAGCTTCGTGCTGTTGTAAATATATATATACACATACATACATACATACATACATACATACATACATACATACATATATGACGGTCTTGGTATATTCGGGTTTCTTCCCATGTAGGATTTGGAAATTTCTGGCGACGTTTCGACGAGGTCCCACTCGTCATCTTCAGGCTGGTGTTTCTGTCCTTGTTCTAACACTGCGAGACCTGAGCTGCCTTCCTTCTATAAATACTGGTGGCTGGGTGTGGTTTGATGGCTCAGCAATTGCCTGCTGTGTAGAAATTTCCTGGTGAGTCAGTGGGGTAACATCTGGGGTCGTTGATGTAGCTGAGGTATGCTGATTAGTTAATGGTTGTAGATTAGGCGTGATATCCTGAGTAGTTGGAACTTGCAGGCTACTTGATTGTTTTGCAATGTGTGTTCTGAGTCTGGTTTCTATGGCTGGGATACGTTTGAAGGCTGGTTTCCAGATGTCTGGTAAGCGGGAGGTATCATCCCGCTTGTTCATATTTTGGGGATGTTTTTCTATCTCTATGGCTTCCATGATTATTCTTTTGCTGTAGTGTTCTGTTTTGGAAATTAATTTGGTACTGTCAAAATCAATTTCATGTCCTGTAGTTTTGAAGTGTTGGAAAAGGGAGGAGGTTTTTTCTTTTCTTTTTTAATGCATTCTTATGTTCTGCAACCCTCTGTTTGCAAAAATGGAATTTGGGAGATCTGTACGCAGCCCTCTTAAGCTCCCTTTTCCTTGGCAGCAGCATCACAGGCTGGTTGTTCACTGCTCCCAGAGCAGCCCCATGGGGCAGATCTGAGTACCCCATGGGCTAGATCCAGCCCCCGGGCCTTGAGTTTGATGCCCCTATCAAGATGGTGGTATTGGAGACCACTAGAAGGTCAGTGTTGTGTCTACAGGACAGTTTAATATGCATACCCGCCCCTATTCCTTGGGTGGGAAAATACAGAAACAGGATTGGTTGGCTCAGCCTGGCAACAAGGATATAAATAGCTGCCAGGCACGAGTCCCATCCCAATTTTATCAATGGAATACCCAAAAATATAATCCCTGCTCTGCTGACATGGAGATCACTTCTGAACTTTGTGTTTGAAGTGGAAAAGAATGACGCTTCAACTTTGGTTTTACCAATTAGATTGATAGATCTTTATAGAAATGGCTTATTCATATTATTATGAAAAATAACCAAAATGTTGTGATTTGATGTTAATATTTTATTCTACTGCAATGGAGAAAGTCGGAAGTCATTTTTTCTTTTCTTTTCCCCCCTATCCTCCCTCTTCCTCCCCACCATTTTCCTATTTACTTTAGTATTTTGTATCTTATTTTATTTTATAACTCATTAAAAATGTTAAGCTTGGAGCCAGCTTCAGAGAAACGAGAGAAGCACACAAAACCATTTCCTATTTATTTATTTATTTTATTTATTACTTAGATTTGTATGCCGCCCCTCTCCGAAGACTCAGCTGATCCAAAGGTGGATCATGGTTCAGGACCAGGGGTGGACAGTAGGCAGGACGGGGTGGAACACAGTTCCACTGGTGGAAATGAAGATGCGTGCGCAGCTCCAGATGATCAGCGGCTGTCACTTCCTGGATTACTGGTCTTGGTTCGGCTCTCCTCTTTTCCCCTGTTGCTGCTGCTGCATCTGCGCTCCTTGCTTTTTTCCTCTTTCCTCCTTCCTGGCCTCGGATGAACTTCCCACTCTCCTGCCCGGCTCCCCTCCAGCCTCATGCAGCCACCTCCCACTGAGGTGCAAGCAGAAGGCATGGGTGGAAGTGGCGCTGGCAGCATTTATGCGTCTGGCAGCATCCGTTTGCCTACCTACCCAGCCTGAGGAGGGGGGGGCTTTTAGGAAGGAGAGCGCAGGAAACATGAAGCAAATTGTCACCCCAGTGAGCGACACTGGTAAGGTTGTAAGTTGAGGACTTAACAGTTCACTTGAATGATGATGATTGTTCAAGCCACTCCCACCTGGTCACATGGCCAGCAAACCACTCCTACCCAGTCACATGACCATTAAGCCACACCCACAAAATAAGCCAAACCCGCAATGTGGCATTAAAAATTGCTCAGGACCTTCTTCCCATAGCAGTCGACAATTGTGAAGATGTGCTTCACAACGCAAACAGAGCAGGCAAATTTCTCTTGCTCCAACTAGTTGTTAGACAGCCCTCCTGCAGAGTTGAAAGCAGCCTAGCAGCCTAAGAGATCTTCCTGTCTATTTTTAAGGTCTCTGGGAGAAGTTAGCTTCTCACTTATCTCCTGCCATGGAGGCATAAATAAACCAGCTATTCTATCCAAGCATTGGAACAATAGCTCCAACGTAGTACAACTAACTGTCAGTATCACCATGCTACCTGAAGTAAACCCAGAGGCAGGGTTGTTTAGAACGGTACTTTATTCAGCTCAGCATAGGTAAGTGACTTTCAGCGAGTACCGTCTGCTCTGCTTGGGAGAAACCGCTTCTTTTATACATTTGTGGTTCCCGCCAAAGCAAGAGCAGGACGCGTCTGAGCCAATCAGGAGCGACTTCCTGATTCCCAGCTCAGACAGCGCTTTAGCAAGGAACAAACTATTTACAGAGATACAAGGTAGCCATTACAGGATACAACACCCCTCCCTCCTTAGTTGGATGCATCCATCACGAAAGCCATGTAACGAAGTCGTCCAATCTGTTGGGTCGCCGCGAGGCTCGCTCCGACCTGCGCAGTTCAGTTGCATCCTCGCTATCGGCGGTGGAGGTTGGCTCGCTGTTGTTCCCCCGGCTCGGCTGGGGCCTAGTTGGGGCTCCGGCCTGTTGATTCGGCCTGGCCGGCACGACGATGGCTTCGGAGGAGGACGATGGTTCGGCGTCGCTGGAGGATTCCCCCTGACCCGATAAGTCCATTTGAATGTCTAGTAAATCGGGTTGCGAGTTACAGTCTGCTGGAATGGGAGAGTTTTTGTCAGCTGTTTGCTCCAGGGGGTTTCCCATGCGTTTCCGAATGTGATCAATGTGCCGTTTCCACATTCGACCATCCTCTAGTTTCACCAAATATGTTTTTGGAGCAGACTGTTTAACAATAATTCCTTTCATCCAGTTTACACCTCCATCAAAAATTTTTACAAATACATTTTGTCCCAAATACATTTGTCTTTCCGGGTTTACATATATTGGGTCCTTAGTACAAAACCTCGGGTGTAACCTATCAAGTGGGGACCTTAATTTCCTTCCCACTAGTAACTCAGCCGGACTCACGTGCGTGTGAGAGTTTGGGGTAATGTGCTGGGTTAACAAGAACTGGTCCAAATTCTGTTGTACATCTCCTGGGCCTGACCTGCGTAATGCTTCCTTAGCCACGCGAACATAACGTTCCGCCAACCCATTAGCCCAGGGCGAGTAAGGTGAGATGAGTGCATGTCTGACCCCTAGGTTATCTAAAAATAATTCAAACTGTCTGGCCGTTAATTGAGGCCCATTGTCAGACACTAGGATATCGGGGCAACCATGGGTAGAGAACAGTCTGCGCAAAACCTTGATGGTGGCACTTGTGGTTATGTTGTTCATTGCTATGATTTCCACCCATTTGGAAAATGCATCAACCACTATCAGGAAATATTGTGACCCCACTGGCCCTGCAAAATCAATATGGACCCGTGACCAAGGCCCTGCAGGTTGCTCCCACTCTGCTGGAGTTGTTTTGGGGGGGTTAGGCCGTGATTCTTGGCATGGGTCACATTTGGCTACCCAATTTTCAATATCAGCATCCAAACCTGGCCACCATAAATGCCCTCTAGCTAGGCCTTTCATCCTAACAATCCCAGGATGGCCCACATGTAACATTTCAAGTACCTTTTCCCTTAGGCTTTTAGGAACGATCACTCTATCCCCCCACAATAGACAACCTTTTACATATGACAATTCAAGTCTTTTGGTTTTGAAGTCACACAATTCAGGTTTCACAGAATCATATTGCCATCCTTTTAGTACACAGTTAACCACCTGTTTTAGGATTGGATCTTGCTGCGTATGTGCAGCCACTTCCCTTGCAGTAGTTAGTGGGTTGTCTTCGAGCTCTATCATTAAGACATCCGCAGAAGGGGCAGGGTCCTCCACTAACTCTGCCATGGGGCACCTACTGAGGCCATCTGTGTGGTTGATGGTTTTACCCCCTTTATGGATGAGCTCGTACTGGTATCCTGAGAGGAAAAGGGCCCATCTTATTAATCTTGGGGACATAAATGGAGGAGTAGGCTTGTTGGGGGCTAAAAGGCCTAATAAGGGCTTGTGGTCGGTAACCAATTCAAAACTCCTTCCAAAAAGGTAATTATGAAACTTTTTAACTCCTGCCACTAGAGCTAGAGCCTCCTTATCTAGCTGGCTATAGTTCCTTTCGGTATTGGTCATCGTTCTGGAAAAGAAAGCAATCGGGGCCTCTGTTTTGTTAGGCAAAACGTGAGCCAAGACTCCTCCCACGCCGTACGGGGAGGCGTCGCACGTAAGCCTGATAGGTAGCGACGTACTATACTGGACTACCACACTTTTAGAGGTCAATAATTGTTTTATTTGTACAAAGGCTTCGTGTTCAGTTCTCCCCCATGTCCAAGGGGTTTCTTTCTGTAGCAAACGGTGTAGAGGCTCTGCTGCTGTTGCCTTCTGTTTTAAAAAAACGGAGTAAAAGTTAAGAAGGCCTAAAAAGGCTTGCAATTCAGTCTTATTTTGTGGCTCTGGGGCTTCTCTAATAGCTCTCAGTTTCTCAGTGGTGGGGTGGATACCTTCCCTGTCGATTTTGTACCCTAGGAATTCTACACTGTTGGTTCCCCAAACGCATTTATCAGGCTTAATTCTCAACCCTTTGTCTTGAAGTCTCTGGAGTACTTCCCTAATCCTTTTGTTGAGCTGTTCTTGGTTTTCCCCTGCAATTAAGATGTCATCAAAATAGGGAATGGCCCCTTTAATCCCTGATAACAATCTTTCCATTATGCTTTGGAATATCCCTGGGGCTATGCTTACTCCAAACTGTAATCTGGTACATTTAAAGGCACCCCTGTGGGTCACAATCGTTTGCGCGTTTGCTGTCGCTTCATCGACCGGCAGTTGCTGATAAGCCTGGGCGAGGTCGATCTTTGCAAACCTTTTCCCTTCCTCCAGGGAGTGCAGGAGTTGTTGTACCACTGGAATGGGGTAAGGGTGGTGTTGGAGGGCCTTATTTAGCGTAGATTTATAGTCAGCGCAAACTCTTAAGGAGCCATCCGGTTTCAGAGGGGTGACTATGGGTGTTTCCCATGGTCCCTGCTCCACAGGAACTAAAATGCCCTGGCTTATGAGCTTATCCAGCTGCAGGTCAAGTTTGGGGAGTAGCGGAAGGGGTACCCTGCGAGGTTTGAGCCGGACAGGTGGGACCTTGGGATCGATGGAAAACGAGATAGGGGGCCCTTTATACGACCCCAAGGTGGGGCTAAACACTTGAGGGAACTCTTGTAAAAAGTTAGGCATGCTATCACAGTTAACATTGCAAATACCAGAAATTTCAATTCCCAAAGGTTCCATCCAAGCCAACCCCAGGAGAGAGTGTTTAGCCCCTGTAACAACAATCATGGGTAGGGTACATTTAACATTCTTAAAAACGATAGGTACATTCACTTTGCCCAGAACAGAGATTATCCCCCCTTGAAAATCTCTAATTACCAACGAGGTTTGCAATAGCTCAGATTTAGACAGGCTAGGCATGTACAATTTAAGCTTTTCCCACGGCATAATGGTGCATTTAGACCCCGTGTCAAGTTCCATAGAACATGGCTTGTTATTCATAGAAACATAGAAACATAGAAGTCTGACGGCAGAAAAAGACCTCATGGTCCATCTAGTCTGCCCTTATACTATTTTCTGTATTTTATCTTAGGATGGATATATGTTTATCCCAGGCATGTTTAAATTCAGTTACTGTGGATTTATCTACCACATCTGCTGGAAGTTTGTTCCAAGGATCTACTACTCTTTCAGTAAAATAATATTTTCTCATGTTGCTTTTGATCTTTCCCCCAACTAACTTCAGATTGTGTCCCCTTGTTCTTGTGTTCACTTTCCTATTAAAAACACTTCCCTCCTGGACCTTATTTAACCCTTTAATATATTTAAATGTTTCGATCATGTCCCCCCTTTTCCTACTGTCCTCCAGACTATACAGATTGAGTTCATTAAGTCTTTCCTGATACGTTTTATGCTTAAGACCTTCCACCATTCTTGTATTCAAAAGTAAAGAAATAACAATCTTGCCCCCATTTCCTGTTGCCGTGGTATTCACGGAAAATTGAGTGTTACCTCTTGAGTAGTCGCGGTTAGCGGCTGAGTAGTTCTTACGGCTCGAAAAACGAAAAGGTCGGTTCTCTCGCGGTTGAGGTGTTTGATTCTGGGGTCGTTGGTGGCGCGGTGTGGAGAAGGTTTCCTCCGGTGCAGATGCTCTGCAGGCTTCGGCGATGTGGCCCCGTCGGTTGCAGCGGCGGCATATGGCGTCCCGGAAGGGGCAACGTTGGCGCTGATGGTTTCCTCGGCAGACGGCGCAGGGGGTGGCAGGGTGAAAAAGTCTGTGTTGTCTCGGCTGGTCTTGCAGCAGGAAACAGCTGTCTTCGTTGCGAGCTGGTGGGCTGCGGTCATCTGGGTCCTCGGCGCGGGAGAACGTGGAGTCTATCTTGGCGATGACTTCTTTCTTTTCATGATCTATCAGCTCTTTAGCAGCGGCGTCGGCGACCTCTGCGGTTTGCGCTAGCTTAATCACTGTTTGTAGGGTCGGTTCGTCTTCGGTGAGGAGTTTATTCCTGACCGCGGCGTTTCTCATACCAAAAACTAAGGCATCGGTGAGGCGAGCTTCCGGGTTGTCAAACTTGCATTTCGCAAGCACCGTTCGAAGTCGCGTTGCAAATTGGTTGATTGATTCCGCTTCGCGCTGAGCCATTCTCGAAAACTGGTGCCGGAAAACCATGGCTGGTTTTGTTGGCCTGAAGTGGCTCGTGAGCTTGTCTTGTAGGACGTCCCAAGCGACGGATCTTGCCGGCAGCGGGTCGGTGAGAGTCTGGGCGAGGGCGCGGATTTCTGGACCGCAGTAATTTAGAAAAATGGCCCATCTTCGATCGGCGTCGGCATCCCGTATTCCTGCTGCCTCGAGGAAGATTTCGAAGCTGGCTAAGTAGTCGTCCCAGGAAGTCTTTTCTGGGTCGAAGAACTCAGGAGCCCGGCCGATTTGGAGATTGTTCATGTTGCACGCGTAGTTTCTTTCGTCCGTCGTCGCCAGTGAAGTAAACCCAGAGGCAGGGTTGTTTAGAACGGTACTTTATTCAGCTCAGCATAGGTAAGTGACTTTCAGCGAGTACCGTCTGCTCTGCTTTGGAGAAACCGCTTCTTTTATACATTTGCGGTTCCCGCCAAAGCAAGAGCAGGGCGCGTCTGAGCCAATCAGGAGCGACTTCCTGATTCCCAGCTCAGACAGCACTTTAGCAAGGAACAAACTATTTACAGAGATACAAGGTAGCCATTACAGGATACAACACTACCCATTAGCATTCGGACTTTCTGAACAAATTGTGTTACAGGCCAAACTCCATCTTGTGTGCAGGTGCTCGATTTTGTGTAGCTCAAATACACAACTTCACTTAGACTCTCAAGTCCATCTCCAAGAGACGCAGAGGTGGGCTACTGCCTGGATGGGGGTGGATGTAGTGGGGTGGTGAAAATGGAGCTCCACCCCAGATCACCCAATTTGCACTGAAAGAGGTTGAAAGAAAATGCAGGGTATCCTGTATAAGCCACGCCCACAATGTGGTAGTAAAAAATTTGGTAGCCCTTCACTGATGTTTTCCCTTAATTGCTATGCAAACAACCTCGATTGTTAACTGGGTAGAATAATGCCTCCGTTTGCAATTATCACAAGAACAGTAATTCAACCCTCTGTGGATTTCCATCCACATACAACTTGCAAGCTAAAACCTGATTTAAAAATATGTGCTCTGAGGTCTCCTGGGGGTGGGTGGGAGAGAGGACAATTCCTGGGTTTAGGGAGACTCAGATGGCCTAAGTTTAGTCACAGCCCAAATACATAGAAGAGGAAGCATGGTTGATATACATTTGTGCCGGGGTGGGACATCCATGAGGCCACAGTCTTTCTGTGTTGTGCTGAAGTTGTGCTGAAAATTCAAGGCTTACCTGCAATTCAGATTCTCCATAAATCCACTACTACTACTACTACTACTACTACTACTACTACTACTACTACTACCTCCTCTGCCTCTGCCTCCGCCTCCTCCTCCAAGGGTGAAGGTGAGAAGAATGACTGGGCTTCCTCTTCTGATTTTGTGGCTCCTGCCTCCAACTATTGCTAAGAAGATGCAAACTGGATGTGGGTTGGAAGGATATATAAAAACTCGCCTTTACTATTACAGGCCTGGAGATCTCATGATTGCTGGGAATTTGCACCTGATAGCCAGTTCGTTTTCCAACATCCCAGACTTTGCAAAAAACCCATCGGTGTTTCATCTTAATACTCTGTGTGTTTCTTTTTATATACTGTATACAGTGATCCCTCGATTAGCACGGTCTCGATTAGCGCGAAACGCTGCAACGCGGTTTTTCAAAAAATATTAATTAAAAAATAAGTCCGCGCTAGTTCTCTCTCTCTTTCTCTCCCTGTTGCCGGCGTGGTATATGAGAGAGAAAGAGAGAGGCAGAGGTCGGGCGCATTACCGGGAGGTGGAGGCGGCGTGGGGACGCTGGGTGCCGGGGACACCGAGGAGGGGGTGGACGTGGCCTCTCAGCTGCAGAGCCGAACAAGGGCGGAGGCAACGGCGGAGTCCGGCGCTGGGGCCATGCGGGGCCGCTCATCCAGGGGGGCGTGGACTGGCAAGTCGCCCTCCTTTCTCTTTCTTTCTCTCTCTTATACCACACCGGTAACAGGGAGAGAAAGAGAGAGAGCGGAGGGAACCTTGCCGGTCCACGCCCCCCTAGACGAGCGGCTCCGCATGGCCCCAGCGCCGCCCAGGCAAAGGGGAAACCCCAAGATCGCTTGCCGCTTGCCGTATTGCAGCGAAGGAGGCGAAGCAAGGCTCCAAGCTGCAATACGGCAAGCGGCAAGCGGCAAGCGATCTTGGGGTTTCCCCTTTGCCTGGGCGGCGGGAAGACCAAGGGAAGGTTCCTTCAGCCGCCCAACACCTGATCCGCTCCGCAGCACGGCAGCAGCGAGGAGCCGAAGATGGGGTTTCCCCTTTGCCTTTACCCCATCTTCAGCTCCTCGCTGCTTCCGCGCTGCGGAGCAGATCAGCTGTTGGGCGGCTGAAGGAACCTTCCCTTGGTCTTCCCCGCCGCCCACACGCAAACTCCACCATCTGCGCATGTGCGGCCATGAAAAAAATTGTGCGCATGCGTAGATGGTGTTTTTTACTTCCGCACCACTATAACGCGGAAATCGATTAGCGCGGGAGGTCTTGGAACGTAACTAATCGAGAGATCACTGTATATAATTTTTATTAAATGTAAAAATTAGAAAAAGACATTGAAGTAAAGGACAAAACATATGGACAAGACAAATAAAACTACCAACACATTTACAAATTCACATTCAACCTCTATATCCCTTCTACAGTAATTAGTCTTAACATTAAATTTTCCTATCTATGTCATTCATCTAAACTGTATTTCCTTTACTGTTTTTCTCAATTCATCTATTATTTGTTTGTTTGTTTGTTTATTTGATTTGTATACCACCCCTCTCCATAGACTATTAATCAATATATCTATTCTTTACAATCCAATTTGTAAAATCCTGTTTTTGTTCTTTAACTATACATCTTCGTTTATATGGATCAGTATATACATCATTATTTATACATCATTTCTCTTCTTTTTGTTTTATCTATCCAGCCAATTGTAAAACAAATCCCAAACTTCAAAATAATCTTTTTGGTTTAATTACATTTTTAATTTATCCGATTCTGCACATTCTAGAATTTTCCTAATAACCACATTACCCGTTGGTATGTCTACCTGTTTCCAATATTGTGCCAGTGATAATCTAGCTGCTGTTAGTATAAGTAATATGTTATACCAGTGAGTTGTGGGGTTTTTTGAGTTTTTGATTGAGTATGCCTATTAGAAATACCTCTGACTTCATATTAATTTTCTGTTCTATTATTTCATCAAGCAAGGTATGTATTTTTTTACAGAACTTTTTCATTATTGGTCAGGTCCACCACATATGATAATATGTTCCATTTTTCTATTGGCATTTCCAATATTTGGGATCATGTTTTTGTACATCTTGGCCAATCTCGCTGGTGGTAGATGCTATCTGTAGTACATTTATATAAATTTTCTTTGTACGAAGCTGCTTTAGTTAGACTGAAAAAATTGGCTAAGAAACTCTATCATCTCAGATGGGCTACCCAAAAGTCCTACTGCTAGAGGTGGAGCAACTCTTAGCATTCAGTAAAACAAAATATTTACCTGGAACTTATAAAATAATGTGAATAGTCAATACACTTAGATTATGATTTAAGTTATTCAGTAGATACTATTGAAAGATCTAACATCACCTCCCCTTTAAAAAACCTGAAGAATTTATTTATATTTACATCTAACATTTTGCTGGAAAGGGAGAGAGTCTTCAAACCGGCTCCAATTTTACAATTTTACCAAGGGTCTCTGGTGGATGGGGCAACAGGAAGGAAAGGGCAAGGGTCTTCAAACTTGGCAAGGTCAGGACCCTCAGCTCTCTGTCATTGGAGGACTCAACCCCAAAACCTCAAGGCAGATGAACTCCCTCTTCAGCCTCTTCAAGGTTCCACAGGTAAAGGGGAAGGGGCTCTAGCTGGAGACAGCAAGGTGTAGACAAACAACAGAAGCACACACAGAAATCCCAAGTCATCCAAAGGTGTTTTGGAGTGGAAACCAAGAGTATGAGACTCAGATAATCCATACGATATTTCATGTTGCAAGATATGTTGTTATTTAACCCAAAGAGAATGAGACAATGTTGAAAGGCTGTATTGGCCAAAAGCAACTTCTTGTTAATTTCTGTGTCCTAAAAGCTTCCTTGCAGTTTAGAAACATAGAAACATAGAAGACTGACGGCAGAAAAAGACCTCATGGTCCATCTAGTCTGCCCTTATACTATTTCCTGTATTTTATCTTACAATGGATATATGTTTATCCCAGGCATGTTTAAATTCAGTTACTGTGGATTTACCAACCACGTCTGCTGGAAGTTTGTTCCAAGGATTTACTACTCTTTCAGTACAATAATATTTTCTCATGTTGCCTTTGATCTTTCCCCCAACTAACTTCAGATTGTGTCCCCTTGTTCTTGTGTTCACTTTCCTATTAAAAACACTTCCCTCCTGAACCTTATTTAACCCTTTAACATATTTAAATGTTTCGATCATGTCCCCCCTTTTCCTTCTGTCCTCCAGACTATACAGATTGAGTTCATTATGTCTTTCCTGATACGTTTTATACTTAAGACCTTCCACCATTCTTGTAGCCCGTCTTTGGACCCGTTCAATTTTGTCAATATCTTTTTGTAGGTGAGGTCTCCAGAACTGAACACAATACAGTAGTCCCTCACCTATCGCTGGTGTTACATTCCAGACCTGGCCGCGATAGGTGAAATCCGCGATGGGGAATTTATCGACTGATAGTACTTATTTAAGTATTTATATTGTAATTGTTTGGTAAGTTTTCATTGTTTTAAGTGTTTATAAACCCTTCCCACACAGTATTTATTTTAGATACAGTATTTACAATTTTAGATATATATATTTTTTTGGAAAACCTGCCGATCGAGTTCGGCGGGCTGTTTAAATCTGCCGATCGACTTCCTCAGAACCCCGCGATGAAGTGAAGCCGCAGTAGGTAAAGCGCGGTATAGCGAGGGACTACTGTATTCCAAATGTGGTCTCACCGGCGCTCTATATAAGGGGATCACAATCTCCCTCTTCCTGCTTGTTATACCTCTAGCTATGAAGCCAAGCATCCTACTTGCTTTTCCTACCGCCCGACCACACTGCTCACCCATTTTGAGATTGTCAGAAATCACTACCCCTAAATCCTTCTCTTCTGAAGTTTTTGCTAACACAGAACTGCCAATGCAATACTCAGATTGAGGATTTCTTTTCCCCAAGTGCATTATTTTACATTTGGAAACAAGTTTATTCCTTGTTTCAAATTGATGGTTCCTTTCCTTGTGTTCTGGCATGTCCCAGCCAGGTAAAAAATGTAACTGTTGACTCTTTATAAGACTTAAGCTTGCCATTCAAAGTGAGTCAGCCTGAGCGGTGAGGCAGTAACCTCACAATAGTGACCTTAGAGTCACCACTCTAATTTTCAATTTTAAAGAAGACTCCCACTTTCTCCAGCTAGGTGTTGGCTTTGAAGTCTCTCAGGGAGACAGAAGAATCCATCTTTCCTTCTTCCAAATTAATCCCAGTGAATCTGCTGAGTATGAAGGTTTAGTCCAGCTGCTCCTGTATTTCCAGTGGAATTGGGTTGGTCTTCTGGCCACTGAAGATGACAGGGGAGAACGTTTCACTTCAACTCTGGTGCCAATGCTGAAGGAGAAGGAGATCTGCCTGGTCTTTACCGCAACATTTTCATCTGATACACTCTTCAATTTTTTCCGTAATTTTGAAATTTGGTTTAAAGCTGAAGTGATTGTTCTGCCTGGAGACACCCACAGTATGAGTGCTCTACTGAAGGGTATGTATTATTATGAAAAAATGACCAAGATCACATCTCGTATAGTATGGATCTTAACTTCCCATTGGAATCTTAATGTTATGGGAGGTCTAGAGCTACTGCTACTCGTAAAACAGTTCCATGGGGCTCTGCATTTTAGGGACCACACTGTAGATGTCTCAGAATTCAGCCGTTTCTTGCTTTCTTTAAACCCCGGGAACCCACAAGGGGATGTCTTCCTCCCGATGTGGTGGGAAATGGTCTTCAACTGCCAAATCTTTAAAGAAAGCATGTTCCATCCAAAGAGGAAAACACAATGTACAGGAAGGGAGAATTTAAAGAATCTGCCATCTTACCTTTTTGAAATACCCATGATGGGGAGAAGTTACAATATCTACAACGCCGTTTATTCCATGGCACATGCTTTACATGCAATGTATAGATCCAGAGTGAGACCAGCTGTGATGAGGCTTGGAAAGAAGATCTCAAATGTCCAGTCATGGCAGGTAATCTCTCACTTTTTATCCTATCCACTGATCGTTAGAGAGGAAGTTTCTCATACATATTTCTTGAATTACTGAGTTGTATGCTTTCATATGAAAGCATTTCAGAACAGAATAAAGCTCTTAAAATCTGTATGAATTGAGTAGCAGTGTTCCAATATCTCAGGGGTTGCCACAAAGAAGAAGGAGCAACCTATTCTCCAAAGTACCTGAGGGTAGAAGAAAAAGCAATGGGTGAAAACTAAACAAGGAGAGAAGCATCTTAGAACTAAGGAGAAATTTTCTGACGGTTAGAGCAATTAATCAGTGGAACATCTTGCCTCCAGAAGTTGTAAATGCCCCAATACTGGAATGCAGCTGCCATAGCATAATGTTAGGATAGGATTTGATATTTGTACTTCTGACATAAATGCCTCATACACTCTGATTCTATTAGCCAGAATAGGACTGTACGTAAAGGTCACATAGTGAGTCTGCGTTTCTGGTGAATTCTGTTTAGGAAGTGATTGGCCATAAAACGATTCAGTGGCTCTCCTCAAATAACAAGAATGTGTCAGCAGGACGAGAACTGTGTGATCAAAAGATGCAATTTACATTGCCTGGGGTAAACAGGACGAAGGCTGTGATAAAAGACCTTGCTTTGTGGTAAACAGGAGATAGCTGTATTAACAACAAAAGGTCCCAGGAATTTGGCCATGAGAGACATTTGTTCAGTAGAAACTAGTTACGTGCCATATGGAGATGGGAAGGACTCGGAAGTTGTGTCATGTTTCAGAGTTATGTTATTGGATGTTTGTACATCACTTGACATGTACGTGTAATCACTCCCATTTGCATATGCCCCCCAATAAAAAGAGGTGCACAGCTCAATACTGTGTCATTTCACCCAGAGAGAAATGTGTCCAAGTTTTCTTTCTAGGATTCGGGTTCGTGAGAGACCCCCCATGGCTGGGGTTGCTCTAAGTCCCTCTGAAGACATCGTTCCCCTCAGGGACTTTGCAGCACCCTCACTGGAAGTTTTTAAGCAGATGTTGGATAAGCATTTGTCTGAAGTGGTGCAGAGTTTCCTGCCTAAGGAGGAGGTTGGACTAGAAGACCTCCAAGGCCCCTTCCAACTCTGTTTTCTGTAATTCAGTATCATAGGGTCTGGAAAAGGAGTAGAAGAGGCAAAAGAGAAATCAAACTAGCTCTCTATAAGTTCCATAGAGGAAAAATCTGTCTATAATGTCCTGAAATAGTAGCGGGTTCTAAAACGCCTTTACTACCGGTTCGTGTGTGCAGTTGTGCGTGCATGCACAACGATTCTGCACATGCTCAGAAGTTTCCCAGGTGGGTGTTCAGAGCCTTCCATCACCAGCACCACCAGTTCTTGTAGGTACACCCACAACATCATGTATGGATGCATTCTGGATTAATTGAAGTCTCTGAACGTTCTTTAAGGTTAGCCCCATGCAGTAATCGAGCTGCGAGGTGATGAGGCCATGAATGACTGTCTCCTTGGTCAGTTTCCAGAGTTTAGGTAGGAAGCTAATTCTAAAAGATATTATGCTTTTGGTTATTACTTTGTTTGCTTATAGATGTTCGTAGATTTGTTGTTGATTATCTTTTCCAGAATCTTCCCTGGTACTGAGGTCAAGCTGATAGGTCTGTAGTTTCCGAATCTGTTTCCCCCCCACCTTTTTTTTTGAGGCTAGGAAATTACATCAGCTCTTTTCCAGTCCTCTGGCAGTTCCCCAGAGCTCCAAGATCTTTGAAAGATATAGTTCAGTGGTTCTGAGGTCACATCTGCCAGTTCCTTCAGAAACTTGGGGTGTAATCTATCTGGTACTGGGGATTTGAATTCATCTAGAATAACCAGATGTTCACTTACCATTTTCTTCCGTATTTTAACTTGTGTTCCTAATACGTTTCTGTGGTGCTGTTTTTGATAGGTTGGACTGCTTTTTTCCCTTTGTGTAAAGACAGAGGCAAAAAAATGTGTTAGGTAGTTCTGCCTTCTCCCTGTTTCTAGTCACCATTTGGTCCTTCTGGAGGTTTGATGAAAGCCTCCAGAACCCTACGAGGCAAAAATGATGCCCCCACCACCATGATGCAGGAGGCTGACATTTATTTATTGTTAGAGTTGAAAGGGACCATGAAGGCCATCAAGTTCAACCCCCTGCCCAAGCAGGAACCCTATAGCACACCAGTCAAGTGGCAGTTCAATCTTCTCTTAAAAATGATCATCATGGCAACTAGACAGAGAACCCCTTGCTAACATTTTTGAAGCCCAACCCCTGGTTGGACCTCTCTGAACAAGGCAGAGAAAAACCTGAACTTCTTCCCATATGACCCCACTTTGTCAGACCTCTTTCCTACATTCTGTTTTCTTGGCCCATCAGCTAGAGAAAGTCAGTGGAATGGAGAAAGTCAATGGAATGGTCAGTGGAGAAAGTCAGTGGACAAATCTTTTATATTCCTGCCAATTGCTCAGATCAGTATCTGTCTTCAAAGATGATGCCCGTTACATTATGATTGACTCCATGACGTCTCATTTGTGGCTTCAGCCAAGAACTCCAATTTCTGAAGTTCTCCTTTCTTTCAGATTCTTGCCTATTTGAGGAACATCCAGTTCAACAACAGTGTGGATGAGGAAGTCTCCTTCTCAGAAAACGTACTTAAATCTGGTGGTTACGATCTCTTCAATTGGATTTTTTCCCCTAATCAATCTTTTGTCTCCATGAAAATTGGTCAAGTAGATGCAAGGGCTCCCCCAGGGAAGGACTTCACCCTTAACTCCAAGGCAATCACCTGGGCCCCAACAGTAAGCTAGAAGGAAATGTTGTAAATTGTGAAAAATATTTATTTTCTCTTGGGGATAACAAAATAAAAGAGTTTGAAGGGACCTTGGAGGTATTCCAGTTCAACCCCTGCTCCATATCCTATTCTGAACAAATCTATCAAAAATCAGGTCACAACTGTTGTTCCCAAAGGGAGTGCTAACATTTCTATATTGGAGGCACCAAAGTGCTTCCATGGATGACCAGTAAATCTGAAACTGACCGGACATTGTTAAGAACCTACATTAGGGCTTATCTAGTAACAATAGAGGTGGCTAAATGTTCACATTTATCAGCACTTATTGCATCCGTGGAATCGTGCCCAGCTGCCCTGTTTAGGGTGATCCACTCCCTTCTTAATATGGAGGGAGCCAATGAGCCATTGCAGGGTAGAGCTGAGGAGTTTGTTCAGTTTCTTGCAGATAAAGTTCCTCAGATTCGGATGGACCTGGACTCTGATTGGGGAATGTTGACCGAATCAATAAGGATAAGTCTTAGTCCAGGTTATATGGGATGAGTTTTACCTAATGACACCTGAGGAAATGGATAAGGTCCTGGGAGCGATGGGTACCTCCATCTGTTTACTGGATCCATACCCCTCCTGGCTGGTTTCAGCCAGTAGAGAGGTAACGTGCAGCTGGATTCAGGCCTTAATCAATGCTTCCTTGAGTGAGGGGTTCCTCCCACAGTCTCTCAAGGAGGCTGTGGTGCAACCCCTTCTCAAGAAGCCTTCCCTGGATCCAATATTGAACAGTTTCCAACCTGCCTTTTATAGGCAGGGTTCTTGAGAAAATAGTGGCTCTCCAGCTCCTACCGGATGAGGAACAATGGCTGGAAGCTGACCAAGGAGAGATTCAACCTGTTGTGAGCCGCGCTGAGTCTGCGGAGAGGGGTGGCATACAAATATAAATAAATAAATAAATAAATAAATAAATAAATAAATACATAAATACATAAATAAATACATAAATACATAAATACATAAATAAATAAATAAATAAAAGGAAGAACTTCCTGACGGTCAGACGGTCAGAACGATCAACCAGTGGAACAACCTACTAGCGGACGTTGTGAACTCCAATACTCTGGACATTTTTAAGAGGAAATTGGACTGCCATTTGGCTGGGATGCTATAGGGTTCCTGCTTAGGCAGGGGGTTGGACTTGATGACCCGCATGGTCCCTTCCAACTCTAACAATAAATAAATAAATAAATAAATAAATAAATAAATAAATAAATAAATAAATAAATAAATAAATAAATAAATAAATAAATAAATAAATAAATAAATAAATAAATAAATAAACAAATAAACAAACAAACAAACAAACAAACAAACAAACAAATAAAAATCTTTGGATAAGACCAATTATCTAGATCAGTCTGGTTTCAAGCCCAGTTACAAAATTGAAACCACTTTGGTCATGCTAATGGATAATCTCTGGTGAGCCTGAGATTCAATTCAATTCAATTCAATTTATTAGATTTGTATGCCGCCCCTCTCTGAAGACTCGGGGCGGCTGACAACAATAACAAAAACAGTATAACAATGGAACAAATCTAATATTAAAATTATATTAAAAAATTATATTAAAAAATCATTCCACCATCTTGGTGCTACTTGACCTTTCAGTGGCTTTCAATACCATTGACCACGGTATCCTTCTGTGATGGTTGGAGGGGTTGGGAATGTGAGGCATTGTTCTTCAGTGGTTCTCCTCCTACCTCTCCGGCCGGCCGCAGCTGGTGTTAATTGGAGAACATGGGTCAAACTCAAGGCCACTCCTCTGTGGGGTGCCACAGGGGTCAGTTCTCTTCTATTTAACATTTCCATGAAACTACTGGGTGAGATCATCCAATGAGATGGGGTGAGGTATCATCAGTATTTATTTATTTATTCATTAGATTTGTATGCCGCCCCTCTCCGAAGACTTGGAGCGGCTCACAACAATAAAACAGTACAAATCCAATTGATTAAAACAATTTAAAAACCCTTAATATAAAAAGCAATCAAAAAAGTACGTTGATGATACCCAGCTTTACATCTCCACCCCATGCCAATTTAGCAAAGCAGTGGACGTGATGGGCCAGTGCCTGGAGGCTGTGAGGATCTGGATGAGTGTCAACAGACTCAAGCTGAACCCAGACAAGACTGAATGGCTGTGGGCATTGCCTACTAAGGATAGTTCGATCCATCCATCCTAGGCTCTGGGGGAGAAAATATTAACCCCTGCAGAGTGGGTTTTCAACTTGGGTGTCCTCCTAGATCCATAACTGAGGTTAGACCACCATCTCTTATCTGTGGCTGGGGGGGGCATTGCACAGGTTCATCTTGTGCACCAGTTACAGACCTACTTGGATCAGGAATCTCTGCTCACAGTCACTCTCGCTCTTATAATTTCCCATCTCGACTATTGCAATGTGCTCTACAGGGGCTACTCTTGAAAAATATTCAGAGACTATATAATTGGTCCAAAACTCAGCCGTGTGAGCTGTTATGGGTGCACCTAGGTCTCAGGAGAAGGGCGGCATAGAAATTGAATGAATAAACAAACAGCAAACAAACATTAATATCTATGAGCTGCATTGGCTTCCAATAGGTCTCTGGATACAATTCAAGGTGCTGGTTATTACCTTTAAAGCCCTTTAAAGGCTTAGGACCAGATTATGTATGGGACTGCATCCTGCCACATACCTTTCAGCGGGCATTTAGGTTCCACAGAGTTGGCATTCGCCAGGCAGTGTCGGCTGGCGGGACCACATGGGAGGGCCTTCAATGTGGCAGCTCCAGCTCTGTGTAGTCAATTTCCCCCTGAGATCTGCATGATCTCCACCCTCCTGGCTTTCTGGAAGCCATAAAAACATGGCTTTTCCAGCAGGTCTGGAGCTGGTGAATGGCATATCCTGGCCTTATGGATGAATGTTCATAACTGTGTTATTGTTTTTAATTGCTACGTTTATATTGGGATTTGGTGACATGGGGTGAGATATCACCAGTATGCTGACGATACCCAGTTGTACATCTCCACCCCATGTCCAGTAAACGAAGCAGTGGAAGTGATCAGTGTTCCCTCTAATTTTTTTTTTTGGGGGGGGGGAAGTATAGTGTCTGAGCGGCAGTCCCTTCAGGACTGGGCGGCACAGAAATAATAAATAAATAAATAAACAAACAAACAAACAAATAAAAAACCCACCCTGTTTTGCTTCAGAGAATTTCAAAATAAAATACTGTACTGTGTGTCTATAACAGTGAGCTCATAATAGAGCAACTCTATCAATATCAAAATGCCACTTAAATAGTTGAGCTAGTTTCAAACTAGATTTTGATTTTCTTTCTCTCTTCCTTACTCCCATTCTTTTTCTTTCTCTTTTCCTTCCTCTCTTTTTTTCTATCTGTTTCTCTCTCTTCCTCTCTTCCTCTCTCTCTCCTTCCCTCTCACTCTTTCCCTCTCGGCTTCTGGGCAGGTTTGGAAAACTCTGAGTTGATGATGATTTTTAAGTGAGCGATTGCTCACTGCTCAGCTTAGAAGGAACTATGGAAGTGATGTGCCAGTGCCTGGAGGCTGTTGGGGTCTGGATGGGTGTCAACAGACTCAAACTCAACCCAGACAAGACGGAGTGGCTGTGGGTCCTGCCTCCCAGGGACAATTCCATCTGTCCGTCCATAACACGGGGGGGATTATTGAACCCCTCAGAGAGGGTCCACAACTTGGGCGTCCTCCTCGATCCACAGCTCACATTAGAGAAACATCTTTCAGCTGTGGCGAGGGGGGCATTTGCCCAGGTTCGCCTGATGCACCAGTTGCGGCCCTATCTGGACCGGGACTCACTGCTCACAGTCACTCTCGCTCTTATAATTTCCCATCTCGACTATTGCAATGTGCTCTACAGGGGCTACTCTTGAAAAATATTCAGAGACTATATAATTGGTCCAAAACTCAGCCGTGTGAGCTGTTATGGGTGCACCTAGGTCTCAGGAGAAGGGCGGCATAGAAATTGAATGAATAAACAAACAGCAAACAAACATTAATATCTATGAGCTGCATTGGCTTCCAATAGGTCTCTGGATACAATTCAAGGTGCTGGTTATTACCTTTAAAGCCCTTTAAAGGCTTAGGACCAGATTATGTATGGGACTGCATCCTGCCACATACCTTTCAGCGGGCATTTAGGTTCCACAGAGTTGGCATTCGCCAGGCAGTGTCGGCTGGCGGGACCACATGGGAGGGCCTTCAATGTGGCAGCTCCAGCTCTGTGTAGTCAATTTCCCCCTGAGATCTGCATGATCTCCACCCTCCTGGCTTTCTGGAAGCCATAAAAACATGGCTTTTCCAGCAGGTCTGGAGCTGGTGAATGGCATATCCTGGCCTTATGGATGAATGTTCATAACTGTGTTATTGTTTTTAATTGCTACGTTTATATTGGGATTTGGTGACATGGGGTGAGATATCACCAGTATGCTGACGATACCCAGTTGTACATCTCCACCCCATGTCCAGTAAACGAAGCAGTGGAAGTGATCAGTGTTCCCTCTAATTTTTTTTTGGGGGGGGGGGAAAGTATAGTGTCTGAGCGGCAGTCCCTTCAGGACTGGGCGGCACAGAAATAATAAATAAATAAATAAACAAACAAACAAACAAATAAAAAACCCACCCTGTTTTGCTTCAGAGAATTTCAAAATAAAATACTGTACTGTGTGTCTATAACAGTGAGCTCATAATAGAGCAACTCTATCAATATCAAAATGCCACTTAAATAGTTGAGCTAGTTTCAAACTAGATTTTGATTTTCTTTCTCTCTTCCTTACTCCCATTCTTTTTCTTTCTCTTTTCCTTCCTCTCTTTTTTTCTATCTGTTTCTCTCTCTTCCTCTCTTCCTCTCTCTCTCCTTCCCTCTCACTCTTTCCCTCTCGGCTTCTGGGCAGGTTTGGAAAACTCTGAGTTGATGATGATTTTTAAGTGAGCGATTGCTCACTGCTCAGCTTAGAAGGAACTATGGAAGTGATGTGCCAGTGCCTGGAGGCTGTTGGGGTCTGGATGGGTGTCAACAGACTCAAACTCAACCCAGACAAGACGGAGTGGCTGTGGGTCCTGCCTCCCAGGGACAATTCCATCTGTCCGTCCATAACACGGGGGGGATTATTGAACCCCTCAGAGAGGGTCCACAACTTGGGCGTCCTCCTCGATCCACAGCTCACATTAGAGAAACATCTTTCAGCTGTGGCGAGGGGGGCATTTGCCCAGGTTCGCCTGATGCACCAGTTGCGGCCCTATCTGGACCGGGACTCACTGCTCACAGTCACTCATGCCCTCATCACCTCGAGGTTCGACTACTGTAATGCTCTCTACATGGGGCTACCTCTGAAAAGTGTTCAGATCGTGCAGAATGCAGCTGCGAGAGCAATCATGGGCTTCCCAAGGTATGCCCATGTTACACCAACACTCCGCAGTCTGCATTGGTTGCCGATCAATTTCCAGTCACAATTCAAAGTGTTGGTTATGACCTATAAAGCCCTTCATGGCATCGGACCAGAATACCTCCTGGACCGCCTTCTGCCGCACGAATCCCAGCAACCAGTTAGGTCCCACAGAGTTGGCCTTCTCCGAGTCCCGTTGACTAAACAATGTCGTTTGGCAGGACCCAGGAGAAGAGCCTTCTCTGTGGCAGCCCCGACCCTCTGGAACCAGCTCCTCCCAGAGATTAGAACTGCCCCCACCCTCCTTGCCTTTCGTAAAGTTCTTAAGACCCATCTCTGCCGTCAGGCATGGGGGAACTGAGACATCTCCCCTGGGCCTATACAGTTTATACATGGTATGTTTGTGTGTATGTTTGCTTTTAATAATGGGGGTTTTAGCATTTTTTAAATTATTAGATTTGTTCTTACATTGTCTTTGTTATTATCGTGAGTCGCCCCGAGTCTACGGAGAGGGATGGCATACAAATCTAAATAATAATAATAATAATAATAATAATAATAATAATAATAATAATAATAATAATAATAATAATAATATTGTTGAATGGATATATGTTTGTGAATTAAGGGTTTTATAATTGTTTTTTTATAGTTTTATTCTGCTGTTTTTATTGTTTATATTGCTCTTAGCCACTTAGAGTCTGTATAGAGTTGAGCGGCATACAAGTCACAGTAATAAATAAATAAATAAATAAATAATAAAATAAATAAATAAATAAATAAATAAATAAATAAAGGATTTGGTGGTGTAATCCATCTGGTCCTGGTGACTAAAACTCATCTAGACTGGGTAGATGTTACCTTAACATTTTCTTGCCTAACGTCAGCTAACCTGCTGCTTGCCTCCGTGGAAAGGGGAGAGAGGTCAGTGGAGAATTTTCCCTTGTAGTTTTGCACTTTTGCTTATTTCTCCAAGATAATTTCTTCTAGCTTTGGTTAAAAGGAGCCGGGGTGGCGCAGCAGGTAGAGTGCTGTACTGCAGGCCCCTGAAGCTGACTGTAGATCTGAAGGTCAGCGGTTCAAATCTCATCACTGGATCAAGGTTGACTCAGCCGTCCATCCTTCCGAGTTGGGTCAAATGAGGACCCGGTTTGTGGGGGCAATAGCCTGGCTCTATTAAGAAGTGCTATTGCTAACATGTTGTAAGCCGCCCTGAGTCTAAGGAGAAGGGCGGCATAAAAATTGAATAAATAAATAAATATTTTTTTAAAAAAAATATGATGGCAGACAATGGGGAACCATTTTTTAAACAGATTCTGAAAATGAAATAAGAGTGTGGAAATAAATAAATAAGGGTACCAAATTTGTGGCCCACAGGATGGATGAGCCATGTACTGGCCATGGCCACCCCCAGTTTAGCAATGGGGAGGAATTGTGATATGTCACGTGACAATGAAACGATGACATGAGTTTGACAGCTCTGGAACATTCCAGCAACATTCGTTGCTTAGTGCATCTACAGTATTTCTCTTTTCTCTTATAGAAGGTGCCCTTTGCCAGATGTGGCATGAAGAGGTGCCATGCAGGAGAGAGGAGAAGCATTCCAGAGGGTGAGCAGGTTTGCTGCTACCACTGTGCCCCTTGTCCGGAAGGAACTGTTTCTAATCAGACAGGTAGAGCACACTTTTAATGTAGGTCTTCCAGGACCAAGGAAGTCATGTCTTAGATTAAAATATTAATATTTTATTATTTTGGTAGGACTGACATAGATCTCAGCATAACTTTTAATTCATGAGTGTAAACACATGATTCCTGAAGAACTGCGATCAGATACTCTTTCACAATGGACAAACCCACAGGCTGCTATTTATAGCAGCAGCCCTAATTGCTGGAGCCCCACCAACCACAGGTGGCCTCATTTTCTCTTGTAATAATCCTTTAGTTGTTGTCTCCTATGCATAATGGGGTTTTGGTGGACAGCTCAATGAAGATATCAACCCAGTGCACGGCAGCAATGAAAAAAGCAAATTCCATGCTTGGCACGATTAGGAAGGGAATCGAAAATAAGTCAGTAAGTGTTGTATTGCCTCTGTATTGATGGTGAGACCACACTTGGAGTACTGTGTACAGTTATGGTCACCACACCTCAAGAAGGATATAATGGAACTGGAAAAGGTGCAAAAAAGGGCAACAAGAATGATCAAGGAAATGGAGCCCCTCCCGTATGAAACCAGGTTGCAACGCTTTGGTCTCTTCAGCCTTGAAAGACGGCATTTAGGAGGTGACTTGATCGAAGTATATAAAATAATGCATGGAATAGAAAAGGTGGATAGAGAAAAAAAAATTTCTCTATCACACAATACTAGGATGAGGGGGCGCTCCCTAAAGCTCATAGGTAAGAACGTGAGGACAAATAAAGGGAAATATTTCTTTACCGAGAAGGTCATTGATTTATGGAATTCCCTTCCAGAAGAGGTCGTGACAGCTGTCAGCCTTGATAGCTACAAGGTAGGATTAGACAGATTCATGGATGCCAAGTGTAACGGTGGTTATTGAAACGGAGGTCCAAGTGCTGCACCTATGTTAGTTGAGGCAGGCAAAATTCCCTTGAGGGAATTTGTTGGGGGGTCAAGGGAAAGGGAGGGTCTTGCCTTCTCTTTCTGCTCAAGATCGCCATGTACAATTGGTAGACCACTGTGTGACACAGAATGCTGGACTCGTGGGGCTTTGGCCTGATTCAGCAGGGTTCTTCTTATGTTCTTACTGCATCACGGTACTTTACAACCCCCTTTAAGCATATTGCTCCCAACAATTATTTTACCTACCTTGGAAGATGGATTCAGCCTTGTACCTGGTGAGTTTTGAACTGCCAAATTTCAGACAGTCAGCAGAAGTAGCCTGCAGATAATGAATATACAAATAAAATTGTAAGATTCCCAATTGATGGAACTATCTGTTTTTGGAGGATTCCAATATAAATTAAGAAAGATACAGTTGGCAATGGGTCTCACAGGAACAGCCACAGTGGTCAAGAGGTGGTCGGTAACTGGAGAGATCTTTTTTCCATGGGAAACTGATTAGGCCAGTTAGGGCTGAACAGATCCTTGGCTCTGCCTAATGGATCCCCAGGGATCTCCTGAATGAAGGATGATTTTCCCATTTTGATGAACCAAAAAAAGTGCAGTTGCCTTTTCCATCACTTCATTAGTGGTTGGCCACAGTAGAAAGGGGACAATCTTCTCTCTCCTGAATGAGGATAATGATCATGCTAGATGGTCCTGAACTGCTTGATTCTTGGTTTCAGATGCAGACCACTGTGACGATTGTCCAGAAGACAAATATCCAAATATACAACGGGACCACTGCATTGAAAAGAAGATCCACTTCCTTGCCTATCAAGATACCTTGGGATACACTCTAATTTCTCTCACAGTTTTCCTCTCTGTGACCACATCTGCAGTCCTGGTGATATTCCATAAACATTGTGACACACCAATTGTCAAGGCCAACAATCAAGATCTCACCTACATCCTCCTGGTCTCTCTCTTGCTCTGCTTCCTCTGCTCCTTCCTCTTCATTGGTCGACCTGGGAAGTTCACTTGTCTTTTCCGACAATCTGCCTTTGCCATCGTATTTTCTCTTGCAGTCTCCTCTGTCTTGGCAAAAACTGTCATGGTGGTTCTGGCCTTCATGGCCACCAAGCCAGGGAATAAGACAAGGAAACTCTTGGGAAAGCCACTTACTAACTCCATTGTTTTAGCCTGTCCCCTGATCCAGGCAATTCTTTGTGTCACCTGGCTGGCAACCTCTCCCCCATTTCCCAACATGGACTTCCACTCCATTGTAGGAGAGGCCATCTTGGAATGTAATGAAGGCTTAGCTTTCATGTTTTATGCTGCCCTTGCCTACCTGGGTGTCCTGGCCTTCATCAGTTTAACAGTGGCTTTTTTTGCAAGGAAATTGCCTGACAGCTTTAATGAAGCCAAGTTCATTACTTTCAGCATGCTGGTCTTTTGCAGTGTTTGGATCTCATTCCTACCCACCTATTTGAGCACCAAAGGGAAGTCCATGGTGGCCGTGGAGATCTTCTCCATCTTGGCCTCTGGGGCAGGTCTCTTGACTTGCATCTTTTCCCAAAAATGCTACATTATCCTACTAGGACCCCATCTGAATTGTAAAGAAAATATAATAAGGCACAAAAATATCTGATTTATGCACAGATTGAATTTTAGGCAGTATTTTATTTGATCTGACTTCTGAATAAAGGTGTAAAAAAGAAAAACCACAACCAGGAGTTTTGACCCACAGTGACTGGAAACTGCTTCAGAGAAAAAAGAGAAGCACACAATACCATGTACCTTCTATAAAGAAACTGACCAACTGAATTTGGGAAAAAAAATAATTTTATTTTTATATTTTCAAGAATTTTACAAACAAACATAAAAAATCATACAAATACAGTACACAGTACATATAACAAAGGAAAGTTGATACAGTGCAGTATAAGTGTTACAAATAACAAAGAAAAAATAGATACCGTATATACTTGACTATAAGTCGCTCCGATTATAAGTCGAGGCACCTACTTTTGCCACAAAAACTGGGAAAATTTATTGACTCCAGCATAAGTCGAGGGTGGAAATTGCAGCAGCTACTGGTAACTTAGAAAAATGGAAACCAATAAAATTACATCAATTGAGGCATCAGTAGATTAAATGTTTTAGAATATTTATTTCAAAGAAAACCAGTAAATTAGCTCTGTAAGTTTAAAAGAGGGTAAACAGGTATATGTCCCCCCAAGGCAGGCATAGGCAAAAAAAAAAATGCAAGAACTTACCAATGTTCCCTCTAATTTTTTTTCGGTTTGGGTGGAAAAGTAAAGTGTCAGGACTGGGCATAGAAAATTAGATAGATAGATAGATAGATAGATAGATAGATAGATAGATAGATAGATAGATAGATAGATAGATAAGTAAATAAGTAAATAAGTAATTAAGTAAATAAGTAAATAAGTAAATAAGTAAATAAGTAAATAAGTAAATAAGTAAATAAGTAAATAAGTAAATAAGTAAATAAGTAAATAAGTAAATAAGTAAATAAGTAAATAAGTAAATAAGTAAATAAGTAAATAAGTAAATAAGTAAATAAGTAAATAAGTAAATAAGTAAATAAGTAAATAAGTAAATAAATAAGTAAATCCAACTGTGTAGGACCTAACCGGTCGCTGGGACACATACAGCAGAAGGTGGTCATGCAGGTAATCTAGGGCTTTATAGGTCATTACCAAAATTTTAAATTGTGTCTGGAAACCAATCAGCAGCCAATGCAGTCCAGGAAGTTGTAGTGAACCATGGGCATATCTAGGAAGGCCCATGACCGCTCTTGTGGCTGCATTTTGCACAATATGTAGTTTCCGAAAACTCTTCAAAGGTAGCCCCATGTAGAGAGCATTGCAGTAGTTGAATCTCGAGGTGATAAAGACATGAGCGACTGTGAGTAGAGACTACCTGTCCCAATATGGCCGCAATTGGTGCACCAGGTGAACCTGGGCAAACGGCCCCCTCGCCACAGCCGAAAGATGATGGTCCAAAATGTGGACTTTCCTGTCTTCAAAAGAGTGGCTTTTATCTTTGAAATGCAGATGGACTGATGAATCTTGTCCTGATGGGTTTGTTTTACATTGTGCCAGCATTTGTGAAGTGGTTGTTTTGTTTCTACAATGTACAGATAAGTTCAATGTACAGATTTTATTTATTTATTGGATTTGTATGCCGCCCCTCTCCGAAGACTCGGGGCGGCTAACAACAATAATAAAACAGCATATAATAATAATCCAATACTAAAAACAATTAAAAACCCATTATAATAAAAACCAAACATACATACAGACATACCAGGCATAAAATTGTAACGGCCTAGGGGGAAAGAGTATCTCAGTTCCTCCATGCCTGGTGGCAGAGGTGGGTTTTAAGTAGTTTACGAAAGGCAAGGAGAGTGGGGGCAATTCTAATCTCTGGGGGGAGTTGGTTCCAGAGGGCCAGGGCTGTCACAGAGAAGGCTCTTCCCCTGGGTCCCGCCAAGCGGTATTGTTTAGTTGACGGGACCCGGAGAAGAACCACTCTGTGTTACCTAACTGGTCGCTGGGATTCGTGCAGTAGAAGGCGGTCCCAGAGATAATTTGGTCTGGTGCCATGAAGGGCTTTATAGGTCATAACTAATACTTTGAATTGTGACCGGAACCTGATCGGCAACCAATGCAGACTGCGGAGTGTTGGTGTAACATGGGCATATCTGGAAAAGCCCATGACTGCTCTCGCAGCTGCATTCTGCATGATCTGAAGTTTCCTAACACTTTCCAAAGGTAGCCCCATGTAGAGAGCGTTACAGTAGTCGAGCCTCGAAGTGATGAGGGCATTAGTGACTGTGAGCAGTGACTCCCGGTCCAAATAGGGCCACAACTGGTACACCAGGCGAACCTGGACGAACACCCCCCCCCCCTCCGCCGCAGCTGAAAGATGTTTTTCTAATGTGAGCTATGGATCGAGGAGGACGCCCAAGTTGCGAACCCTCTCTGAGGGGGTCGAGGATTCTCCCCCCAGAGTAATAGACGGACAGATGGAATTGTCCCTGGGAGGCAAGACCCACAGCCACTCCGTCTTGTCTGGGTTGAGTTTGAGTTTGTTGACACCCATCCAGGCCCCAACAGCCTCCAGATACAGGGGAAACAAAACACTGAGCCAGAGATAACAAGCAAACAATTACTCAAACAAAAGGGAAAGATTCCTGGCTGATGGATCTATCCATCCTCTGTGATTCCAGTTTAAGTGGAAAAGGAAAGCAGGACATTTCTCTCATGCTGAAAGCCTCAGTGGTCAGAGATTTGCAATCAAAGGCCTTTAACCCCACTAACCTCCATTTGACATGATCTTATTTATTAATAAGAAATGTTTCTCTACAAGTTAACAGAGGGTATTAGAATGCTTCTAATAAGTTAATAGAGAATAAAACAACATGTCTTATTGAAACTTTAAAATTACAGTGATACCTCTACTTAAAAACGCCTCTACTTAAGAACTTTTCTAGATAAGAACCGGGTTCAAAGATTTTTTTGTGCCTCTTCTTAAGAACCATTTTCTACTTAAGAACCCAAGCCTGGAAATTTTTTTCAGGAAGTTTGAGAGCAGCATGAAGGCCCGACCAGTTTCCTGCCATCTCGGGCTTTTGTGGGCTGCCAGAAGAGCCTTTTGTTGCTGCTTAAGGAGGCTTTGGCAGTCCAGAGTGAATTTTCCTTTTTCTGGGCGCTTGGATAGGGAATAAACCTCTGCCTGCACCCAGCGAAAAGAAACGCTCTCTTCGCTCTGGGCGCTTGGAGAGGGAATAAACCACTTCCCTGTGGTGACTCCCTCACGCTGCCCCCCATACACCTGGTGCAAGGTTGCCTCCTGTAGTGTCTGGCAAAAAGGGCTATTAGGTGGAACAGAGGGAGCGCCTGTGCCTTTGATATAAACGGAGCGCGTAGACTCACTCCATTTCGGTCTGGCATGCACACGTCGTGCAGGTGCACTGGCGCGATTCCAGTAAAATGCATGCGCAGAAGGAAAGAAAATGGCAATTTTTCCTGCCGGAAAGAGATTTCAGCTGCTGCGCATGTGCAGCAGCTGAATCTTGCTGCCACGTCTAGAGCAGCAGCTGAGGCCAGCAGCAAAAGTGCCCTGCCCCAGCTTCGGCTGTGTGGCCTGCTCTTTGATCTCCCGGGTTGCAGGAGAGATGCCTGTGACATGGGAGAGCACAGAACAGGCCGCACGGCCAGAATTCAATTCAATTCGATTCAATTTGTTAGATTTGTATGCCGCCCCTCTCCGAAGACTCGGGGCGGCTCACAACAATAATAAAAACAATATTCCATATGTAAAAAAGAAAATGAAATAGACAAAATATTGACAGGATATGACAAAAAATTCATAACCAAAATGTATAATTATCTATTAAATTACAAAAATATTGAAGAAATAGTTAAACCTAATATGATAGCTTGGATGACCAACTTTGGCTATGCGATTCAACTAGAAGACTGGGAAAAACTATGGTCAGTAAACTATAAGATGACACTATCAACACCATACAAAGAAAATCTTTATAAAATGTTCTTCCGATGGCACTATGCGCCAGCGCGCTTAGCCAAAATAAATGTAAATGTAAGTAACAAATGTTGGAAGTGCAAAAAAGAGGTAGGAACATATTACCACATTTGGTGGCAATGTAAGGAAGCAAAAAAAATTTGGACCCAAATTCAGACAACTCTGAGTTGATGATGATTTTTAAGTGAGCGATTGCTCACTGCTCAGCTTAGAAGGAACTATGGAAGTGATGTGCCAGTGCCTGGAGGCTGTGGGGTCTGGATGGGTGTCAACAGACTCAAACTCAACCCAGACAAGACGGAGTGGCTGTGGGTCCTGCCTCCCAGGGACAATTCCATCTGTCCGTCCATAACACGGAGGGGATTATTGACCCCCTCAGAGAGGGTCCACAACTTGGGCGTCCTCCTCGATCCACAGCTCACATTAGAGAAACATCTTTCAGCTGTGGCGAGGGGGGCATTTGCCCAGGTTCACCTGGTGCACCAGTTGCGGCCCTATCTGGATCGGGACTCGCTACTCACAGTCACTCATGCCCTCATCACCTCGAGGTTCGACTACTGTAATGCTCTCTACATGGGGCTACCTTTGAAAAGTGTTCGGAAACTTCAGATCGTGCAGAATGCAGCTGCGAGAGCAGTCATGGGCCTACCTAGGTATGCCCATGTTTTACCAACACTCCGCAGTCTGCATTGGCTGCCGATCAGTTTCCGGTCACAATTCAAAGTGTTGGTTATGACCTTTAAAGCCCTTCATGGCACTGGACCAGAATATCTCCGAAACCGCCTGCTGCCGCACGAATCCCAGCGACCAATTAGGTCCCACAGAGTGGGCCTTCTCCGGGTCCCGTCAACTAAACAATGTCGGTTGGCGGGCCCCAGGGGAAGAGCCTTCTCTGTGGCGGCCCCGACCCTCTGGAACCAACTCCCCCCGGAGATTAGAACTGCCCCTACTCTCCTTGCCTTTCGCAAGCTCCTTAAGACCCATCTGTGTCGCCAGGCATGGGGGAACTGAGACATCTCCCCCGGGCATATACAATTTATGAATGGTATGTGTGTATGTATGTGTGTTTAGAAATGGGGTTTTTAAATGTTTTTAGTAGAAATTTAAATTTGTTATAAATTGTATTTTTTGCACTTTGTTGTGAGCCGCCCCGAGTCTGCGGAGAGGGGCGGCATACAAATCTAAATAAACATAAACAAACAAACAATCTCCGGGGGGAGTTGATTCCAGAGGGCCGGGGCTGCCACAGAGAAGGCTCTTCCCCTAGGGCCCGCCAAACGACATTGTGGGCCACCTGGCCTGCTCCCTGTGCCATGGCCCCTGCACGAGGTGATCCAAGTAAGCAGGGGCGAGCGGTGTGGCAGGTAGAGTGAGAGCAAGCAGCACGGAGGGTGGAGCAAGGGCAAGCAGCACGACGAGGATGGGCAGCTCTTACCTTGTTTTGCCAGTCGCGAGCAACTCTTGTTTCCAATTTCCAGGGGGTTTTTTGCTTCCGCACATGCACAGAAGCAACCCTCCCACTGGAAATCGCGCACGCCAGTGCATCTTCACACGAAATTTGGCTTCTGCGCATGCGCAGAAACTGAATTGTGCACCGGGCACGGGTGCACGCCAAGCGTGCACGCAGGGGCACGCCCCCAGTGCTTTCCAGTAGGGCTACGATTGGTAGCCCGCCCCTGGGCCTTGGTCTTTTAAATGTAGACAGACTGCTGATGGGTTCGTTGTCTAATGTTGTGCCAAGCATTTTTGAAGTGGCCCTTTTGTTTCCCCAATGTACAACTCTGCACTTGGCTCATTGCATTGTACTGCATAGTCAGTCAACGAAGCAGTGGAGGTGATGTGCCGGTGCCTGGAGGCTGTTGAGGCCTGGATGGGTGTCAACAAACTCAAACTCAATCCAGACAAGACGGAGTGGCTGTGGGTCTTGCCTCCCAAGGACAATTTCATCTGTCCGTCTATAACCCTGGGGGGAGAATCATTGACCCTCTCAGAGAGGGTTCCCAACTTGGGCGTCCTCCTCGATCCACAGCTCACATTAGAGAACCATCTTTCAGCTGTGGCGAGGGGGACGTTCGCCCAGGTTCGCCTGGTGCACCAGTTGCGACCCTATTTGGACTGGGAGTCACTGCTCAGAGTCACTCTTGCCCTCATCACCTCGAGGTTCGACTACTGTAATGCTCTCTACATGGGGCTACCTTTGAAAAGTGTTCGGAAACTTCAGATCGTGCAGAATGCGGCCGCGAGAGCAATCATGGGCATTCCCAAATATGCCCATGTCACACCAACACTCCGCAGTCTGCATTGGTTGCCGATCAGTTTCCGGTCACAATTCAAAGTGTTGGTTATGGCCTATAAAGCCCTTCATGGCACGGACCAGATTATCTCAGGGACCGCCTTCTGCTGCACGAATCCCAGCGACCAGTTAGGTCCCACAGAGTGGGTCTTCTCCGGGTCCCGTCAACCAAACAATGTCATTTGGCAAGATCCAGTGGAAGAGCCTTCTCTGTGGCGGCCCCGGCACTCTGGAACCAACTCCCCCCAGAGATTAGAATTGCCCCCACCCTCCTTGCCTTTCGTAAGCTGCTTAAAACCCACCTCTGCCACCAGGGATGGGGGAATTGAGATACTCTTTCCCCCTAGGCCTTTACAATTTTATGCATGGTATGTCTGTATGTATGATTGGTTTTTATATAATGGGTTTTAACTGTTTTTAGTATTGGATTATACTGTTTTGTTACTGTTGTTAGCCGCCCCGAGTCTGCGGAGAGGGAAGGCATACAAATCCAATAAATAAATAAAATAAATAAATAAATAGCCCATGTTGCTCAGTTTCTGTCTGGATGTTTCATGGACAAGCTTGTGCCTTAGTGTATTCTTGGGTTTGCAGTACAGGCTAACGCCAAATGGACACTTGGTTGAGCAACTGTCAGGGAGTGAAAGTAAAATCCAATGCTTTAAAGAACAGCATTGCATGCCCATAAGGAGTGTATACTATACTATAGTTTATGGGGTTGCGGACACAACTAAGCAACTGAATGACAAGTTGAGCGAAAGAGAAGAAGGAATTAATCTGAGTGATATTCCTGCACACATCAGACATTCTCTCTACCTCTTGCCAGGGATTAGTTTTCCAATCAGCTGGGCAAGGCAGGGGGGGGGTGTATTTTAAGGAAGGGAAAATACAACCCATAAGCTATTATTAGCAGGGACCTGTCCCCTCCTACCTTTCTCCCAACTTTGGTTAAAGACTCAGGAAGCTGGCGGTCAGTCAGAGGTCTCAGCTGGCTATGCCAAATTGCTGACGAAGAGACAGCTAAGGGCGTGATAATGCAACAAACACACTCCTAATCGGCCACAGAGATCAGCACCTCGCAATACTCACAGAGGAAAGGATTTTGTGATAATCTGACCATGGAAGCCCCCTCCTAGAGATGTTTTCTTGCAACCAGCAAATTGCTATTGATTTCATATCCTGCTTCGGACAGTGAAAGTGAACAGGGGCTAATTTTTATTCATAGGGACCAATGCCCCAAGGGTTTGTGAAAAAATGGAGAGTAGCAAAGAGCTCCAAAAGAAACTTTGCAAGCCAGAAGAAGGGATGATTTATCTCAACAGTTAAAATATCTCAAGACTTAAAATGGTCACCTAACATCAAAACATCATTAAAAAAAGCACAATAAAGAATGTTCCTTCTGCACCAACTCAGGAAGCTCAAACTGCCCAAAGAGCTGCTGATCCGGTTCTACAGAGGAATCATTGAGTCTGTCATCTGCACCTCTATCACTGTCTGGTTTGGTTCTGCAACCCAACAAGACCGACACAGACTTCAGAGGACAATCAGAACTGCAGACTGCCAACCTGCCTTCCATTGAGGAACTGTATACAGTGTTCCCTCGATTTTCGTGGGTTCGAACTTCGCGAAAAGTCTATACCACGGTTTTTCAAAAATATTAATTAAAAAATACTTTGCGGGGTTTTCCCCTATACCACGGTTTTTCCTGCCCGATGATGTCATGTGTCATTGCCAAGCTTTCGTCTGCCTTTAATAAATTTTTTTTAATAAACTTTAATAAATAAACATGGTGAGTAATAATCTAAATGGTTTCTAAGGGAATGGGAAATTGCAATTTAGGGGTTTAAAGTGTTAAAGGAAGGCTTGTGATACTGTTCGTAGCCAAAAATAGTGTACAGTGGTACCTCAAGATACGAAACCCTCGTCTTACGAACAACTCGTGATACGAACCCGGGGTTCAGAAAAATGTTGCCTCTTCTTACGAACTTTTTTCAAGTTACGAACCGGTGTTCGGAGACAGCTGGGAAGCCGCCCGGCTGTTTTAAAAGGTAACAGCCGGGCGGCGGGGCTTCCCAGAAGCCTCCCGAACGCCGGTTCGTAACTCGAACAAAGTTCGTAAGAAGAGGCAAAATTTTGCTGAACCCCGGGTTCAGTTCGGGAGGTTGCTGGGAAGCCCCCCAGGCCGGCTGCCACCTTTTAAAACACCCGCGCCGCTTCGCAGCTGTCTCCCGAAGCCGAACGCTAAAGCCGAACTTCCGCGTTCGGCTTCGGGAGACAGCTGCAAAGCGGCGCGGGTGTTTTAAAAGGTCGCAGCCAGCCTGGGGGGCTTGCCAGCACCCCCCCGAACCCCGAACTTTTGCCGAACTTCCGGGTTCGGGGTTCGGGGGGGTGCTGGGAAGCCCCACAGGCCAGCTGCGACCTTTTAAAACACCCGCGCCGCTTCGCAGCTGTCTCCTGAAGCCGAACGCTAAAGCCGAACTTCCGCGTTCGGCTTCAGGAGACAGCTGCGAAGCGGCGCGGGTGTTTTAAAAGGTCGCAGCCGGCCTGGGGGGCTTGCCAGCACCCCCCCGAACCCTGAACTTTTGCCGAACTTCCGGGTTCGGGGTTCGGGGGGATGCTGGGAAGCCCCCAAGGCCGGCTGCGACCTTTTAAAACACCCGCGCCGCTTCGCAGCTGTCTCCTGAAGCCGAACGCTAAAGCCGAACTTCCACGTTCGGCTTCGGGAGACAGCTGTGAAGTGGCACGGATGTTTTAAAAGGTCGCAGCCGGCCTGGGGGGCTTGCCAGCACCCCCCCGAACCCCGAACTTTTGCCGAACTTCCCGGTTCGGGGTTCGGGGGGGTGCTGGGAAGCCCCCCAGGCCAGCTGCGACCTTTTAAAACACCCGTGCCGCTTCGCAGCTGTCTCCTGAAGCCGAACGCTAAAGCCGAACTTCCGCGTTCGGCTTCGGGAGACAGCTGCGAAGCGGCGCGGGTGTTTTAAAAGGTCGCAGCCGGCCTGGGGGGCTTGCCAGCACCCCCCCGAACCCCGAACTTTTGCCGAACTTCCGGGTTCGGGGTTCGGGGGGGGTGCTGGGAAGCCCCACAGGCCAGCTGCGACCTTTTAAAACACCCGCGCCGCTTCGCAGCTGTCTCCTGAAGCCGAACGCTAAAGCCGAACTTCCGCGTTCGGCTTCAGGAGACAGCTGCGAAGCGGCGCGGGTGTTTTAAAAGGTCGCAGCCGGCCTGGGGGGCTTGCCAGCACCCCCCCGAACCCTGAACTTTTGCCGAACTTCCGGGTTCGGGGTTCGGGGGGATGCTGGGAAGCCCCCAAGGCCGGCTGCGACCTTTTAAAACACCCGCGCCGCTTCGCAGCTGTCTCCTGAAGCCGAACGCTAAAGCCGAACTTCCACGTTCGGCTTCGGGAGACAGCTGTGAAGTGGCACGGATGTTTTAAAAGGTCGCAGCCGGCCTGGGGGGCTTGCCAGCACCCCCCCGAACCCCGAACTTTTGCCGAACTTCCCGGTTCGGGGTTTGGGGGGGGTGCTGGGAAGCCCCCCAGGCCAGCTGCGACCTTTTAAAACACCCGTGCCGCTTCGCAGCTGTCTCCTGAAGCCGAACGCTAAAGCCGAACTTCCGCGTTCGGCTTCGGGAGACAGCTGCGAAGCGGCGCGGGTGTTTTAAAAGGTCGCAGCCGGCCTGGGGGGCTTGCCAGCACCCCCCCGAACCCCGAACTTTTGCCGAACTTCCGGGTTTGGGGTTCGGGGGGGTGCTGGGAAGCCCCCCAGGCCGGCTGCGACCTTTTAAAACACCCGCGCCGCTTCGCAGCTGTCTCCTGAAGCCGAACGCTAAAGCTGAACTTCCGCGTTCAGCTTCAGGAGACAGCTGCGAAGCGGCACGGGTGTTTTAAAAGGTCGCAGCCGGCCTGGGGGGCTTGCCAGCACCCCCCAGAACCCCGAACCCGGGTTCGGGGGGGTGCTGGGAAGCCCCCCAGGCCGGCTGCGACCTTTTAAATCACCCGCGCCGCTTCGCAGCTGTCTCCTGAAGCCGAACGCTAAAGCCGAACTTCCGCGTTCGGCTTCGGGAGACAGCTGTGTAGTGGCGTGGGTGTTTCAAAAGGTCGCAGCCGGCCTGGGGGGCTTGCCAGCACCCCCCCGAACCCCGAACTTTTGCCGAACTTCTGGGTTCGGGGTTCGGGGGGTGCTGGGAAGCCCCCCAGGCCAGCTGCGACCTTTTAAAACACCCGCGCCGCTTCGCAGCTGTCTCCTGAAGCCGAACGCTAAAGCCGAACTTCCACGTTCGGCTTCAGGAGACAGCTGTGAAGCGGTGCGGGTGTTTTAAAAGGTCGCAGCCGGCCTGGGGGGCTTGCCAGCACCCCCCCGAACCCTGAACTCTTGCCGAACTTCCGGGTTCGGGGTTCGGGGGGGTGCTGGGAAGCCCCCAAGGCCGGCTGCGACCTTTTAAAACACCCGCGCCGCTTCGCAGCTGTCTCCTGAAGCCGAACGCTAAAGCCGAACTTCCGCGTTCGGCTTCAGGAGACAGCTGCGAAGCGGTGCGGGTGTTTTAAAAGGTCGCAGCCGGCCTGGGGGGCTTTCCAGCACCCCCCCAAACCCCGAACTTTTGCCGAACTTCCCGGTTCGGGGTTTGGGGGGGTGCTGGGAAGCCCCCCAGGCCGGCTGCGACCTTTTAAAACACCCGCGCCGCTTCGCAGCTGTCTCCTGAAGCCGAACGCTAAAGCCGAACTTCCGCGTTCGGCTTCGGGAGACAGCTGCGAAGCGGCGCGGCTCTTTTAAAAGGTCGCAGCCGGCCTGGGGGGCTTGCCAGCACCCCCCAGAACCCCAAACCCGGGTTCGGGGGGTGCTGGCAAGCCCCCCAGGCCGGCTGCGACCTTTTAAAACACCCGCGCCGCTTCGCAGCTGTCTCCCAAAGCCGAACGCGGAAGTTCGGCTTTGCCGTTCGGCTTCAGGAGACAGATGGGAAGCAGCGCGGCTCTTTTAAAAGGTCGCAGCTGGACTTCCGGTTTCGCTGAGGACCGCAGCGGAGTCTCTTGGCAGGGCTCCGCCTTGAGACCCCTTCTACCCTCCCAGAGGTCGCTCCAACGCGTTTGGATCGAGTCCAGATGGCTCGATCCTAGAACAGGGGATTTCCCTCTGTCCGGGGAGCCATCGCCGAGGCTCCGGGGACAGAGGGTCTGTCCTGCAGCTCTGGAGCAGGGAGCACCGGTCCTCCTTCAAGAGGACACGGCCATTGCGATCCCACTAAACCAGCGGGAAGCAAGAAACATCGGAAAGTAAAAGCAGAGAATTAAGCAACTCTAATCGAAAAAGGAATATTCCAAAGAAGCTACAATCAAGGTAAAAAAAATTTATGTTCCATGTTAAGTAAGAAGATTAAAGTATAAGCGGAGAATTAAAAGTTTAAAAAGAAGGCGAAAGAGAAAGTTGTTAAAAAAACATTGTATCCAGGCGCAAATCAACAGCCGGAACTTACTTTCACTACTTTCACTTAGTATTTGGAACTTCTATTGGAACTGTCAAATTTTTGCAAATAAGGGGAATTTGGAGGATTTTAAAAAATGAGACACTAAAAGACTTATCATATACAAAATGATATTATTCGGTTGAAATTTTTTCCCTCTTTTGAAGTAATTGGTTACGAAATATCAGAAAATGAAGTCCGGGCTGGGATTTTTCTAGCGGAAGGATCAAGACTGCTCACTATCTATTCACAAAATTTGAATAAATATATATAAAGAAAAAATTCTTTTCCTTTACTCGGGATTATTTGATTGACTCTATTTGGATTACTTCGTTGGATCATTTTGTTTGGATTAACAGCGGTTTTGGATTAACAGCGGTTTTGGATTAACAGCGGTTTCGTCGGATTTGCAGCGGAGAGGCTTGATATTTTCCCTAAGCTGCGAGAGACGGATCGACTTCATCTTAACATTGTAAAATTAAACTGCACTTGTCTGGAAAACTAAGCTTCTACAAACTTTATAATTTTTCAAAAGACTATTATTCTCTCCTTCTCATCAACGGAACATCCTTGTAGCATTTATTAAAGTGTTTCTGAAAACAAACTAGATCTTCAATCAACAAAGCATTCTACTATAACTGGAATATTAACAATTGTTTTTCTGCGTTTTCCTTCTTATAACTTTAACCTTTGAATTTCAAATTTATATTATATTACAATTAATCTTGGTTTTGTCTATGCATTGCTAAATCCTTGGTCTCCTGCTCCTCCTTAATTGAATTTTTTTTTTTAGATTGCCTTTTTCTTTTCTTTCACCCTTCTACCCCCTCTCTTCTTCTCTTTCTGCTGGTTTTATCTCTCTCTCTCTTCCTTTTTTTTTTCCTGCTGTGCCAAATCAATTTTTTATTTCTTATTTTCCTTTTTCTTCTTGATACAAATTATGGTTTTAGAGCAATAAGAATTAATAAGTTATACTCTGCATTTTGAATTTTAATTTTAATACTCTGCATCTTGAATTTTAATCGTATTTGAATTATATTTTAACAGAAATTTAGTTTTTATTTGAATTTGAATTCTTATTGTTATCAATTTAGCAAAATTAATTGTCTAGGTTTGGAATTTATAGTAATTGTCTACATACTGCCAACATAAAATAACATTAACTCTAAATTTTAAAATGTCAAGTACTTCCACCCACACCAAAACAATCAAGAAGCAGACATCTGTTGTATCCTCCCCTCAAAGTTCACCTCATCCATCCCCCGCACAGCCGGCCTTATCAGCAACTATGTTTACCAAGGAAAAGGACAGAGAGAAATCACAACAGCCTTCGCTGGCCTCAATTCAAGAGACACTAACCGCATTAAATGACTTTATTTATTTATTTTATTTATTTATTTATTACTTAGATTTGTATGCCGCCCCTCTCCGAAGACTCGGGGCGGCTCACAACATGTAGAAACAAATCATAAGTAAACAGACAAATTTAAAAATATTTAAATATTTAAAAAAAACCATATGCTAACAGACACACACACAGACATACCATGCATAAATTAAACATGCCCAGGGGGAGATGTTTCAGTTCCCCCATGCCTGACGGCAGAGGTGGGTTTTAAGGAGTTTACGGAAGGCAGGAAGAGTAGGGGCAGTCCTAATCTCCGGGGGGAGTTGGTTCCAGAGGGCCGGTGCCACCACAGAGAAGGCTCTTCCCCTGGGGCCCGCCAACCGACATTGTTTAGTTGACGGGACCCGGTGAAGGCCCACTCTGTGGGACCTAATCGGTCGCTGGGATTCGTGCGGCAGGAGGCGGTCTCGGAGATATTCTGGTCCAATGCCATGAAGGGCTTTAAAGGTCATAACCAACACTTTGAATTGTGACCGGAAACTGATCGGCAGCCAATGCAGACTGCGGAGTGATGACGAAACATGGGCATACCTGGGTAAGCCCATGACTGCTCTCGCAGCTGCATTTTGCACGATCTGAAGTTTCCGAACACTTTTCAAAGGTAGCCCCATGTAGAGAGCATTACAGTAGTCGAACCTCGAGGTGATGAGGGCATGAGTGACTGTGAGCAATGAGTCCCGGTACAGATAGGGCCGCAACTGGTGCACCAGGCGAACCTGGGCAAACGCCCCCCTCGCCACAGCTGAGAGATGTTGTTCTAATGTGAGCTGTGGATCGAGGAGGACGCCCAAGTTGCGGACCCTCTCTGAGGGGGTCAATAATTCCCCCCCCCCCAGGGTAATGGATGGACAGATGGGATTGTCCTTGGGAGGCAAAACCCACAGCCACTCCGTCTTATCCGGGTTGAGCTTGAGTCTGTTGACACCCATCCAGGCCCCAACAGCCTCCAGGCACCGGCACATCACTTCCACCGCTTCGTTGACTGGGCATGGGGTGGAGATGTAAAGCTAGGTATCATCAGCATATTGATGATACCTCACCCCATGTCCTTGGATGATCTCACCCAGCGGTTTCATGTAGATATTAAATAGCAGGGGGGAGAGGACCGACCCCTGAGGCACCCCACAAGGGAGAGACCTCGGAGCCGACCTCTGACCCCCCACTAACACCGACTGCGACCGGCCAGAGAGGTAGGAAGAGAACCACTGGAGAACAGTGCCTCCCACTCCCAACCCCTCCAGCCGGTGCAGAAGGATACCATGGTCGATGGTATCGAAAGCCGCTGAGAGGTCGAGGAGCACCAGGACAGAGGATAAACCCCTGTCCCGGGCCCGCCAGAGATCATCCATCAACGCGACCAAAGCGGTTTCCGTGCTGTAACCAGGCCTGAAACCCGACTGCTGGGGACCTAGATAATTTATGCTCCAATCTCAACAAGATGCAACTCACCAGAGAGGTGAAATAAAAGCTGAGATGGCTGAAATGAAAGTAGACACAGGTGAGATGAAAGACCAGATGAAGGAGATTAAGTAAGCCCTACAAGACAATGAAGAACGAATGAAAGCAGCTGAGGAAAAGGCGGAAAAGATGGAGAAAAGAATTGACCACTTAGAGGACAGAGCTGCTTCACGCTACAGAGGATATGATGAATCAATTACACATCTGGAAATGCAACGTGCGTCATATGGACTACGATTTCAAAATATAATAGAAGAAAAAGATGAAGATTTAAAGGCCATCGTGGCTGACATTATTGGGAAAATCCTCCAGATGGACCCACTTGAAATAAAGAGAGAAATCGACGAAGTCTTTAGAATCTCAAATAGCTACATACGCCGTTTTAATCTTCCACGAGAGATTCACATCAAATTTGTAAGAAAAAGCTTGAGAGATGACATATTGCATTGGTCAAGAGCTGGTCAATTTCAACACAAAGGCAAAGATATAAAAATACTAAAACAAATTCCAAGACATGTTCGAGAGACCAGAAGAGACTATCATTTCTTGACCAAACTTCTGATTAAAGAAAATATAACGTTTCGCTGGCTTATTCCACAAGGACTATCACTGACATGGAAATCAACAAGATACAAGTTGGAGAATTTGGATCAAGCAAGAGATTTTTTTGAAAATAGTGAGATAAGCGAAATGGAACAGTTAACAAAAGAATTGGAAGCAATGCAGGAGGAAGCCATGGGGGCATTCACCCAAGCGGAGGAGCAGGATCAAGGGACCAGAAGAAAGCAGCCTCAGCGCGAAACCAAGAAATACAATAAATGACTACATCGAGAGATCTAAAAAAAATTTCAGTAAATGTCAATGGACTTAATGAACCAAAGAAAAGAAAACAAATGTTTTCCAAAATAAAGAACCAAAAGGCTCAAATTGTGATTCTTCAAGAAGTACATATAAAAAATAATAATCGGACTTTATTGTTAAATAATAAAATTGGAAATATGTATGCTGCATTAGCAGATCAAAGGAAAAGAGGAGTGGCAATGTATGTTGAGAGGTCTATAAATTCCAAACAATTATTTAGTGATAATGAAGGTAGAATTTTGATTGTCCAGGTTGATATTGAACCCAAACCTCTTGCTATTGTTTCTATATATGCCCCAAATGATGACCAAATTGCATTTTATGAAAAGTTACATCAAAAAATTATAGAGTTAAACTTGGAAAATATGTTAATTATTGGAGATTTTAATGCTATAACAAATAGACAATTAGATCACTTGGGGGAGAAGAAAAGTTGTAAAAAGAAAAAAAAGAACTTATTACCCTCCACTTTTCAAAAAATGAAAGCAGAATTGTTATTGAATGATATTTGGAGGGAAAGACATCCCCATAGAAGGCAATATACTTTCTATTCAAACCCCCACAAAATCTGGACCAGAATAGATATGGTATGGGCTCCCAAAATAACAGCAGAGTATATACAAGAGGTAGAAATAGACGTCAATACTTGGGCGGACCACAACCCAGTTATAGTTTATATGAGAAATATTAAAAAACACTACAATTGGCAAATGAATAGAAATATTTTGAAAGAGAAAGAATATAAAGAATGGATCGAAGATAAGAGGATTAAGAATATCTTATACAGCAAAATATAACAAAGAAAAGAAAAGAAAATATGAACAATTAATGAACGAATTAAAACAATTAGAATTTTTATCACAACAAAATACGAAAAATAAAGATCTGGGGGGAAAAATAAATTTAATTAAACATAAAATTAGACTGCAAGAACAAAATCAGATATTGGAAAAAATAAAAAGAGCTAAGCAAAAATATTTTGAGCATGCTAATAAACCAGGTAGATGGTTAGCATATAAATTGAGAAAACAGAGACAATCTAAACTAATAAGACATTTAGAAGATAAAGATGGAACAATAAAATATGACTCAGAGGGAAAAGCAAACATAGTTCAAATTTTTTTAAAAGAACTATATAAAGATGATAACATTGATGAAGAAGTAGTATTTAAATACTTAGAGAGTTCAGAGTTACCACAAATAACAGAAGAGCAACAAGAGAAGATGGAGAGCCCAATAACAATGGATGAACTCCTTACAATTATTAAGAAGCAGAAAAACAATAAAGCCACAGGGCCAGATGCTATTCCAGCAGAGTGGTATAAAATAGAAAATGAAACATTAAGAAATAATATGCTGCAAATTTTTAACGAATGTAGAGTAGATGGTAAAATTCCTAAATCATGGTCGGAATCTTTGATAACTTTAATTCATAAACCAGACACAGCAAAAGAAAAAATTAAAAACTATAGACCAATATCCTTATTGAATGTAGACTATAAAATATTTATAGCAATATATGCAGATAGGTTGAAAACCGTAATAAATAGTAAAATTCACTCAGACCAAAATGGTTTTCTCCCAGGTAGACAAATTAAAAATAATCTTAGAACAATTATTAATGTATTAGGGTATTATGAGCAATACTCAGATAAAACATTATCTCTAATGTTCCTAGATGCCCAAAAAGCTTTCGACAACGTGAATTGGACATTTATAAAGATGCAATTAAATAGAATGAGATTTGGCCCCAAATTTGTTAATTTAATAGATGCTATCTATTCAGAACAAACAACAAAAATTATATTAAATAATGAGCAACTAGAAGTGTTTAAAATAAATAAAGGAGTTCGGCAAGGATGCCCTATTTCACCTCTTCTCTTCATTATGACTTTAGAAACACTATTAATAAAAATAAGAGCAGATTCAAAGATAAAAGGCTTAACAGTTGGAAAAGAGACATATAAAGTTCAGGCTTTTGCAGACGATCTGACCTTTATAATGGAAGATCCGATAGTCACAGCACCAAGATTAATCCAAACAATAGAACAATATGGTAAGGTAGCAGGTCTGAAAATAAATAAAAATAAAACAAAATTTATAACTAAAAACATGAACAAAATACAAGAAAGCAATTTAGAATGTATCACTGGAATACAAATAGTTAAAAAAGTAAAGTATTTGGGAATATGGCTAACAGCCAAAACAATAACATTGAAAAATGATAATTATATAAAATTAATTAATGAAATTAAAAAGGATTTAGAAATATGGAATAATTTAAAAATATCCTTTCTGGGAAGAATTGCCACGATTAAGATGAATATTTTACCTAAGGTATTATTTTTATTTCAAGTGATCCCAATTAATCCAGGGGCAAACTTTTTTAAAAACCTAACAAATGTGGTCAAAAATTTTTTATGGCAAGGGAAAAAGGCAAGAATTAAGATAAATATGTTAGAAGATATAAAAGAGAGGGGGGGTTTTGCCCTCCCAAACTGGAAATTATATTACCAGGCAGCCGCCTTAACATGGATTAAAAATTGGATAACCTTAGAGGATACGAGAACATTAAAATTAGAAGGACATGATCTTATGCTTGGCTGGCATGCATTTGTTTGGTATGATAAAGATAAAAATCATTCTTATTTTAAAAGACATACGTTGAGAAAATATTTATTCGACGTATGGAAAGATATAAAGAAAAACCACTTTTTAACAATCCCGGATTGGGTTACCCCTTTGGATGCAATAATACACCCAAATTCTATCAAGGACACAAGGAAAATAAGATATAAAGACTTGTTAGACAATCAAATGAAATTAAAAACTAGAATGAAGTTACAAGATGAAGGGATACAAATTGATTGGTGGCACCATGCACAGATTAGATCTAGATATCAGAAAGACAGTATACTTTACATATTTAATAAAAGTAAAAATTTGTTAAGCGATTTAATTACTAAAAATCAAAATAGGATAATTGGAAAAATATATAAATACTTGATTACCCACAAGAATATTGAGTTAACATTAAAAGATAGTATGATACATTGGTGTAGAAATATAGGCAAAGAAATAGATTTAGATACATGGGAGAAAGTCTGGATGTGTAACTGGAGGATGACAAAGTCAGTTTCTCTGAAAGAGAACCAAATTAAAATGTTTTATAGATGGCATCTCCCACCAAGTAGAATAGCAAAAATGTTCCCAAAGACATCACCTTTATGTTGGAAATGTAAGAAAGAAATAGGATCCTACTACCACCAATGGTGGACATGTAATAAAGCTAAAATGTACTGGAAAATGATAGAGAAAATGACAAAAGAGATTACAAAGCAGAAAATAGATTTTACCCCGGAGTTTTGTTTGTTAGGAATTACTAACCAAAATTACAAAAAAGAAATTTTGTATTTGATTATACATAATTTTACAGCGGCAAGGATTATCTACGCGCAAAATTGGAAAGGGGAAGATATCCCCAAAGAAGAGGGAGTTATTGCAAAAATATTAGACTGCGCGGAAATGGACATGATGACAAGACGCTTGAATGATCAAGAAGAAACCAAATTTTATGAAACATGGAACAATGTTTATGAATGGATAGATAAGAAAAAAAAAAGATAGAAGATTAATAATAAGTATATATATTATATATTAGATTTAGTTTATACACATAGAATATAATTTTTTTTAAGACTGTTTGACTTGAAACTAGTTAGAATTTCATTATGATATCAATTTCTTTTTATTAGATATTTTTTCTATTAGTAGCATTGAATTATGTATTTAATCATGTATTCCTTTTTTGGTATCTGCATTTATACTTTTGAGAAAAGCAGGGATGATACATCCCTATACTGTATGTTAAATGTTTGTAAGTCTGTAAAAAAAATAAATAAAAAAAATAAAAATAAAAGGTCGCAGCCGGCCTGGGGGGCTTGCCAGCACCTCCCCGAACCCCGAACCCGGGTTCGGGGGGGTGCTAGCAAGCCCCCCAGGCCGGCTGCGACCTTTTAAAACACTTGCGCCGCTTCGCAGCTGTCTCCCAAAGCCGAACGCGGAAGTTCGGCTTTGCCGTTCGGCTTCAGGAGACAGATGGGAAGCGGCGCGGCTCTTTTAAAAGGTCGCAGCCGGCCTGGGGGGCTTGCCAGCACCCCCCGAACCCCGAACCTGGGTTCGGGGGGGTGCTGGCAAGCCCCCCAGGCCGGCTGCGACCTTTTAAAACACCCGTGCCGCTTTGCAGCTGTCTCCCGAAGCTGAACGCGGAAGTTCGGCTTTGCCGTTCGGCTTCAGGAGACAGATGGGAAGCGGCGCGGCTCTTTTAAAAGGTCGCAGCCAGCCTGGGGGGCTTGCTAGCACCCCCCGAACCCCGAATCCGGGTTCAGGGGGGTGCTGGGAAGCCCCCCAGGCCGGCTGTCACCTTTTAAAACAGCCGAAAGCCATTTTTTTTGCGGGGGTTTTTTTGGTTGCACGGATTAATTGACTTTACATTGTTTCCTATGGGAAAAAATGTCCCGTCTTACGAACCTTTCGTCTTACGAACCTCCTCCTTGCACCAATTAAGTTCGTATCATGAGGTATTATTGTATTTACTTCCACATCTCTACTTCGCGGAAATTCGACTTTCGCGGGCAGTCTCGGAATGCATCCCCCGCGAAAATTGAGGGAACACTGTACTGCACAAGTCAAAAAGAGGGCTGTGAAAATATTTACTGACTCCTCGCATCCTGGTCATAAATTGTTTCAACTCCTACCCTCAAAACGTCGCTACAGAGCACTGCACACCAAGACAACTAGATACAAGGACAGTTTTTTCCCAAATGCCATCTTTCTGCTAAAGAATTCATTCCCACAACACCCTCAAGCTATTTACAATGGAATAGAATAGAATACATATAGGAATTTGTCTTAGAAACATAGAAACATAGAAGACTGACGGCAGAAAAAGACCCCATGGTCCATCTAGTCTGCCCTTTTACTATTTCCTGTATTTTATCTTACAATGGATATATGTTTATCCCAGGCATGTTTAAATTCGGTTACTGTGGATTTACCAACCACGTCTGCTGGAAGTTTGTTCCAAGGATCTACTACTCTTTCAGTAAAATAATATTTTCTCATGTTGCCTTTGATCTTTCCCCCAACTAACTTCAGATTGTGTCCCCTTGTTCTTGTGTTCACTTTCCTGTTAAAAACACTTCCCTCCTGAACCCTATTTAACCATTTAACATATTTAAATGTTTCGATCATGTCCCCCCTTTTCCTTCTGTCTTCCAGACTATACAGATTGAGTTCATTAAGTCTTTCCTGATACGTTTTATACTTAAGACCTTCCACCATTCTTGTAGCCCGTCTTTGGACCCGTTCAATTTTGTCAATATCTTTTTGTAGGTGAGGTCTCCAGAACTGAACACAGTACTCCAAATGTGGTCTCACCAGCGCTCTATATAAGGGGATCACAATCTCCCTCTTCCTGCTTGTTATACCTCTAGCTATGCAGCCAAGCATCCTGCTTGCCTTTCCTACCGCCCGACCACACTGCTCACCCATTTTGAGACTGTCAGAAATCACTACCCCTAAATCCTTCTCTTCTGAAGTTTTTGCTATCACAGAACTGCCAATGCAATACTCAGATTTAGGATTCCTTTTCCCCAAGTGCATTATTTTACATTTGGAAACATTAAACTGCAGTTTCCATTGCTTTGACCATTTATCTAGTAACGCTAAATCATTTACTATATTACAGACCCCTCCAGGAATATCAACCCTATTGCACACTTTAGAGTCATCAGCAAATAGGCAAACCTTCCCTACCAAACCTTCTCCTATGTCACTCACAAACATATTAAAAAGAATAGGACCCAGAACAGACCCTTGTGGCACACCGCTTGTAACCTGTCTCTGCTCAGAATACTCGCCATTAACAATAACTCTCTGATGTCTATGCTTCAGCCAGCTTGAAATCCACTGAACTATCCAGGGATTAATTCCAATCTTCACTAATTTATCTATCAGCTCTTTATGTGGAACCGTATCAAAGGCTTTGCTGAAGTCCAGATAGGCAATATCCACAGCACCACCTTGATCCAACACCTTTGTGACATAGTCAAAGAACTCAATGAGATTAGTCTGACACGATTTGCCTTCAGTAAAGCCATGCTGATTTGGGTCCAATAAGTTATTGTTTTTTAGATGCTGATTTATCCTCTTTTTGAGTAGCGTCTCCATCATTTTAACTACAACTGATGTCAAGCTAACTGGCCTGTAGTTACCAGCTTCTTCTCTACTGCCCTTCTTGTGGATAGGCACAACACTGGCCATTCTCCAATCCTCAGGAACATCTCCTGTTAACAGGGATTGGTTAAACAAATCAGTCAGGGGGGTAGCAATGACAGATCTGAATTCTTTAAGAACTCTGGGGTGGATGCCATCTGGACCCATTGCCTTATTTATCTTTAATCTTTCAAGTTCTTCTAAGACATCGGCTTCTAAGATCACTGGAGCTGAATCCGTACAGCTGGAAGCAATGCTATATCCCTCTATAGTATTATTTTGTAAGGTGTCTTTTGAGAAAACTGAACAGAAGTAGCTATTGAAATGGTCAGCGATCTCCTTATTCCCATCAATGCATGTATTATTCCCGGTACTAAGCTTTGTGATGCTGCAGTTTTTCTTCTTCCTATCACTAATATATCTGAAGAAGGTTTTATCCCCCTTCTTTACAGATTTTGCTATTTCTTCCTCTTTTGAGGCTTTAGCAGCATATATTATCTGTTTTGCCTCCTTCTGTCTCATTTTATACACCTCTCTATCAGCTATACTTCCAGACTCTTTATACCTCCTATAGGCAGCCTTTTTTTCATTGACTATAGCCCTTACATCATTGCTAAACCATAGCGGTTTCTTCTTCCTTTTACCTTTAGTTACTTGCTTTACATAAAGTCTTGTGGCTTTTAAGATGGCCTTTTTTAATACAGTCCACTGGGTGCTCGCTCCTGCCATTTTATCCCTCCCCTTTAATTCATTATTTAAATATTCCCCCATTGCATTAAAATTTGTTTTTCTGAAATCCAATATTTTGGTTGCAGTATAGGATTGCTCACAATCAGTTTTTACATCAAACCACAAACATAGATGGTCACTGCAACCTAAATTTTCTCCCACCTTGACCTCTGAAACCCGATTCCCATTTGTATAAACTAAATCTAGAATATTCTCCCCTCTAGTTGGTGTCTTAACTAGCTGTGCCATAGCTGCTCCTGTAAAGGCCTCTACTATATTCTTACTTTTGCATGTAAGGGCACTGGGGATATTCCAGTCAACATCAGACATGTTGAAATCACCCATAACCACAATATCTCCCTTTACTGCCATTAGGGTAATTTCATCCACCATCTTGTTGTCATGTTCCTCAGATTGCCCTGGAGGCCTATAGATCACCCCAATTCTAATGACAGAACCATCTTTATTTTGTATGCAAATCCAGAGGGTCTCCAGATCTTTACATGTATTTTGAATTAGTATTGTTTTTAGACTTTCTTTAACATAAATGGCTACTCCACCTCCCCTTCTCTCTATTCTATCCTTCCTATACAGTGTATATCCTGGTATGGATATTTCTTGGTGCATTTATTAAGGCTGTAAATTCTTCTTCTTATCTTTCCTATTACCTGTCCTCCTTTTGTAATGACTATAACTTTGGTCCTTGTATCTTATTATTTATATTGTTTTATTTAGTGTCCTAGTATGATTTATGTTGATTGTTTATTTAGTATCCTATAACTATCACTAAATGTTGTATCTTATGATTTATGATGAATGTATTTTTATGATGACTATGATCAATATTCATCACTTATATCTTTTATGTACATTGAGAGCATGTGCAATGAAAACAAATTCCTTGTGTGTCCAATCATTCTTGGCCAATAAAGAATTCTATTCTGTTCTGTTGTTCTATTCTGTAATTCTATTAAATTCTATTCCATTCTTCATTCCAATATTCTATTCTTTCTATTCTATTCTATTCTATTCTATTCTATTCTATTCCATTCCATTCCATTCCAGTCCAGTCCAGTCCAGCCCAGCCCAGCCCAGCCCAGCCCAGCCCAGCCCAGCCCAGCCAGCCCAGCCCAGCCAAGTAACTAAAAAGCAGAGACATCCCCTTGCCAACAAAGTTATGGTTGGCTGTGAAAGTTGGACCATAAGGGAAGTTGAGTACCAAGGAATCTATGCTTTGAAATTGTGATGTTGGAGAAGAAATTCCTGAGCATTCCTTGGACTTCAAGAAGATCCAATCAGTTGATCCTAAAAGAGGTCAATCTTGACTGTACTTTGGAAAGACAGATCTTAAAGCTGAACCTCAAACCCTTTGGCCACCAAAGGAGATGAGGGGATTCCTTGAAAAGACCCCGTTGTTGGAAAAGATGAAAGGCAAAAGGAAGGGGCAGATGATGGGATGGTTGAGTAGGCTTGTCAATGCAACAAACATGAATTTGGGAGAACTCTGGGAGGCAGTGGAGAACCTGTGGGAGGGGTGCCGAGGGTGCTGTGGAGTTGCAAAGACTCAAGCACGACTTGGCGACTGTACAAAAATGACATAACCCTCCTCATAACTGCATGCCATCACTTCCTGTCTGGATTCCTGCCTCTGAGAAGGCCACTGGCTCCCTGCTGAGGGAGGATCTTGAGCAAATCCAGAGAGCTGGCCTAGGAATCCCAGCAAAATTCCTCCTTTTACCAGGATCTTTATTTTATTTATTTATTTTATTTGTCATGCAAATATAGTATTGTATTGTAGTATGCTTAACATAATATAAGTATAAAGTAGAGACAGAAAAGATAAAAAAGACATTAGGACAGGAATGGTAGGCACAAAGGTGCATTTATGCAGGCCCCTTCGTCAAATCTTTGGCCAACAGCATCATTGGAAACTACAAGTGTTAGTTCCTTGCTATGGTTGATATTATGCCGGCAAGTAACTAAGCTGGTCACAATTGCAATGAGCTTAGTCATAGTAAAATTCTAGGTCTTCCAGATCTAAAGAGAGAGAGAGATCTAAATACAGAGAGAGAGATCTAAAGACAGAGAGAGAGATCTAAAGACAGAGAGAGAGATCTAAAGAGAGAGAGATCTAAAGAGAGAGATCTAGAGAGAGAGAAAGAGAGATAAGAGAGAGATCTAAAGAGAGAGAGAGATCTAAAGACAGAGAAAGAGAGATAAGAGAGAGATTTAAAAAGAGAGAGAGATCTAAAGAGAGAGAGAGAGAAAGAAAGAGAAGAGGGAGAAGCAAATCTCCTTCTCTGATGACCCAGAATGACCAGGCCGCTTCCGTGTCCAAATTCCCCAGATGTCTGGTGACAGTGCCAACTTCACTTCAGATCCATAAGTAGAAAGGTCAGCAGCTCTGTGGGAAAGGGACGGGGATCAAATTCCCCAGGACTCAAGTCCTCTGTACAGTGTGAGTGTCAGCCTCTCATGATGCCCTACGAGAGTCCCTGCTCCTTCACAGCAGCTGCTCTGAAAACAGAAAAAGTGTGAAAAACACAAGCAAAGGATTTGTTCCCTCGGGAAGTGAAGCATTTGAGTGTTTCTGGATTGGAGGAATCCACCCTGAGCAGGGAGTAGCAAAATGACAATTTTGTGGTGAAATAGCATAGGGCTGTGATGTTGAACCTGTGACAGGTGGCATGCAGACCCCTATCTGAAGGCATGCGAGGCGAATAGTCCAGAATGCAGCCGCACAAGCTGTCATAGGTGTACCTCGGTATACCCATATAACACCTATGCTCTGCAAGTTGCACAGGCTTCCTATCAGTCTCCAGGCACAATTCAAGGTGGTTATGACCTATAAAGCCCTTCATGGCATCGGACCAGAATATCTCCGGGACCGCCTTCTGCCGCACGAATCACAGCAACCGATTAGGTCCCACAGAGTTGGCCTTCTCCGGGTCCCGTCGGTTAAACAATGTCGTTTGGCGGGACCCAGGGGAAGAGCCTTCTCTGTGGCGGCCCCGATCCTCTGGAACCAGCTCCCCCGGAGATTAGAACTGCCCCACACCCACCTCGCCTTTTGTAAAGTTCTTAAGACCCATTTCTGCCATCAGGCATGGGGGAACTGAGACATCTCCCCTGGGCCTATACAGTTTATACATGGTATGTTTGTGTGTATGTTTGCTTTTAATAATGGGGTTTTTAGTGTTTTTTAAATTATTAGATTTGTTCTTATATTGTTCTTGTTATTGTTGTGAGCCGCTCCGAGTTTACAGGGAGGGGCGGCATACAAATCTAATAAATAAAGAAATAGATAGATAGATAGATAGATAGATAGATAGATAGATAGATAGATAGATAGATAGATAGATAGATAGATATTACTTAGATTTGTATGCCGCCCCTCTCCGAAGACTAGATAGATAGATAGATAGATAGATAGATAGATAGATAGATAGATAGATAGATAGATAGATAGATAGATAGATAGATAGATAGATAAAGCCCTACATGGCTCAGGGCCAGATTATTTACAGGACCGCCTCTTGCCGCAAACCTCCCAGAGACCAGTAAGAGCACATAGAGTTGGCCTCCTCCAAGTCCCGTCGACTAAGCAATGCAGGTTGGCGGGGCTGCCGGGGAGGGCCTTCTCTGTTACCACCCCAACTCTAAGGAATCAACTCCCCCCCCCCAATGTCCATAGTGCTCCCACCCTACTGGCCTTCCGTAAGGCCACAAAGACCTGGCTTTGCTGGCAGGCCTGGGAGCTACGAACTAACAACTATCATGGACAAATCGTATGAATGGTATGCTTGCATGTCTCAATTTCTCATTTTGGGGTTTTGGATGATGGTTTTTATAGTTTTAGGAAAGAAATAAAAGCTTGGAATTTGGGTGGGAGGAGGAGGAAGAAGAGGAGGAGGAGGACAGTCGCTGCACAGAGCGAAGGGAGCGTTTCTTTTCTCTGGGCGCTGGCATAGGTTTATTCCCTCTCCAAGTGCCCAGAGAAAGGAAAATGCTTTGTTTGCTCTGGACTGCCAAAGCCTCCTTAAACGCCACCGAAAGGCTCCTCTGGCAGCCCAGAAAAGCCCTAGAAGGCCGGGATTAAAGGGGCAATGGCAGGAAACTAGCTGGGCCTTCATGCCGCTCTCAAATTTCCTGGGAATTTTTTCCGGGCTCGGGTTCGTAAGTAGAAAATGGTTCTTAAGAAGAGGCCAAAAAAATCTTGAACTCCCAGTTCTTATCTAGAAATTTCCTAAGTAGAGGCATTCTTAAGTAGAGGTACCACTGTATATTCGACTTCTTTTTATTGTTTTAGAAACATAGAAACATAGAAGTCTGACGGCAGAAAAAGACCTCATGATCCATCTAGTCTGCCCTTATACTATTTCCTGTATTTTATCTTAGGATGGATATATGTCTATCCCAGGCATGTTTAAATTCAGTTACTGTGGATTTACCAAACACGTCTGCTGGAAGTTTGTTCCAAGCATCTACTACTATTTCAGTAAAATAATATTTTCTCATGTTGCTTTTGATCTTTCCCCCAACTAACTTCAGATTGTGTTCCCTTGTTCTTGTGTTCACTTTCCTATTAAAAACACTTCCCTCCTGGATGTTTTTTTAACCCTTTGACATATTTAAATGTATTTTGTATTTATATTGTTATTGTAAGACTCCCTGAGTCCTTTGGGATTGGGCGCATAGAAGTCTAATTAATTAAATAGCCCTATGTCAGCTCTGGTGCCCATGTGGGTGCTGGCCAGCTGGTTTTTTGTGTTCCAGGAGGGAGGTGGAGGCCATTTTCACCCTCCCCAACCTTTAGGAAAGCTTCCGGAGCCTGTGGAGGGTGAAAAAAGGGACCCAATGAGCTTACAGGAAGTTAGAAATGAACTTCCGGTTTAGCCATTGGGCCATTTTTCACCATCCCCAGGCTTTAGAAAAGCCTCCTGGATCCTGGGGAGGGGAGAAAAATGGCCCAACAGGCCTAATGGAAGTCCCAAGGCTTCAGTGAGGTCTGCTCTCATGTGTGGGAGGTCAGCGTGGGAGATTGTGCGTGCATATTGGGGGGGCATTGGAATTATGGGTGTAGGCACATGTGTGCATGCTATCATGCGCGCGCACTCTTTTGACACCTGTGCAATAAAAAAGGGGGGAGCTGCCATCACTGTTCAGGCAGCTCTTTGTTATACCAAAAGAGGACTTGGTTTAAGTGAATTTTCATTATAAAGAACATTGTTTTGAATTTTCAAACGTGTGTGTGTCTGAAATTTGTACCTGTGAATTGTTGGGAGGAGTCTACTAGGGAGCCCGACAGAACAACCTCCAGGAATGGAACATCCACAGCATCTGAAGCCAATATTTTCCACTGGTTCATGACATAACTAAACAACTAATTCCTACAACACTGTCTATCTCCTGGTATGTCAAACCGCCTAATGTGTCTGTATTACCTATTTTGCTTCTCATCTTTCCTACTACCTATTCCTTTAGCATCTTATGACTACAATTTTGTTGGTTGTGATTTATGTTGCTTTTATTTAATATCTTATGACTATTGCTGAGTGTTGTATCTTATGATGTATGATGATTGTAGTTTATGATTATGGTCATGATTTGTCACTTGTTGCTTCTAAGCACAGTAAAAGCTTCTGAGACTAATTCCTTGTGTGTCCAATCACACTTGACCAATACTTAATTCTATTCCATTCCCTTCCAGTGTTGTATTCCAGTCCAATTTCCATTTTCTATTTTCTACTCTATTCTATTCTACATTCTTATCTAATTTAATCCTATGTTACATTCTTCATTCCAATATTCTATTCTATCCATTCCATATTTTCTATTCTATAGTATTCTATTTTCTATGTCAGAATTCTGTTCCATTCCATTCCATACTCTTGCATTCCATTCCATTCCATTCCCATTTCCTATTCTATTTTCTACTCTATTCTATTCTACATTCTTATCTAATTTAATCTTATGTTACATTCTTCATTCCAATATTCTATTCTATCCATTCCATATTTTGTATTCTATTCTCATTCTATTTTCATTCCAATATTTTGTTCTATCTATTCCATATTTTCTATTTTATTCTTCATGCCAATATTCTATTCCACTCTATCCGTTCCATTCCATTCTATTCTAATTTCTATATGCTAGATATTGAAACAATGGCTGGGCAGCCATTAGATCTTCCCGAGCAGGTTATCTCTTGATTACTCTTTATTTCTTAAATTGGGGTTCTTTTTTAAAAAATAACTTAAATATTAGATTTGTTTACATATTATTTTACATAGATTTGTTTACATATTATTATTGCTGTTAGCCACCCCGAGTCTACGGAGAGGGGTGGCATACAAATCTGATTAATAAATAATAAATAAATAAATAAATAAATTACAGCCACATTCAGATCTCTCAGCTAAAAACCTGTTCCTACCGATGGCTGTCTTAAAAAATTAGTTGCTCAAAGAAACATGGTTCTTGCCTTTCCAAGAAACATAAGAACATAAGAGCCATGCTGAATTGGGCCAAAGCCCATCAAATCCACCATTCTGTGTCACACAGTGGCCCACCAATTGTACATGTAATTTTACAGGTAATACCCTCCCTTTCCCTTGACCCTCAACAAATGGTACCCAAGGGAAGCCTGCCTGCCTCAACCAATTTGGACATCCATGTCACTAACCACCTATGATACACTTGGCATCCATGAATCTGTCTAATCCTGCCTTGAAGCTATCCAGTCTGACAGCTGTCACAACCTCTTCTGGAAGGGAATCCCATAAACCAAGGACCCGCTGGGTGAAGAAACGTTTCCCTTTATTTGTCCTCACTTTCTTACCTAGGAGCTTTAGGGAGGGCCCCCTCGTCCTAGTATTGTGTGACAGAGAATTTTTTTTCTCTCTCTCCACCTTTTCTATCCCATGCGTGATTTTATACACTTGGATCAAGTCTCCCCTTCAACGCCGCCTTTCAAGGCTGAAGAGACCAAGGCGTTGCAACCTGGTTTCATAAGGGAAGGGCTCCATTTCCTTCATCATTCTTGTTGCCCTTTTTTTGCACCTTTTCCAGTTCCATTATATCCTCCTTGAGGTGCGGTGACCAGAACTGTACACAGTACTCCAAGTGTGGTCTCACCATCGATTTGTACAGAAGCAATACAACACTTGCCGGGGTGGCGCAGCAGGTAGAGTACTATACTGCAGGCCACTGAAGCTGACTGTAGATCTGAAGGTCAGCGGTTCAAATCTCATCACTGGCTCAAGGTTGACTCAGCCTTCCATCCTTCCGAGGTGGGTAAAATGAGGACCCGGATTGTGAGGGCAATATGCTGGCTCTGTTAAAAAGTGCTATTGCTAACATGTTGTAAGCCGCCCTGAGTCTAAGGAGAAGGGCGGCATAAAAATCGAATAAATAAATAAATAAAATTTTCAATTCCCTTCCTAATCATGCCAAGCATGGAAATTGCTTTTTTTACTGCTGACCTTGTCCCTCTGGTCCATGAGCCACCCAAAAAACCTGCCAGGCAAATTGTGTTGCTGCTTTGGCCCCCAAGCGCCAAGGGGCTGTGTCCTTCCCGCTTAAGGAGTCAAGCTGAACCTCACTTGCCAACACCAATTGCTCTTCTGAACAGGTGGACAGAACAGAGCCCCTGCCGGAGATACCTGTCTTACAGGTGACTAAAAAGTGGCAGTTCTCAGAAGTTCTCTGCACCTGCTGTCAGTCAGCTGGGCTATTTCTGAACACCCTTCTAGGACTCTCTGGAAAAGAGCACCAGAGTCCCAAAATAGCCCAGCTGATAGATTGCAAGCAAGGGTTTGAAACTGACCTTCTGTGCAAAGCAGGGCAAACGGTCTCAGCCGCGTTCTTCTTACAAGACATATATGCTTTGTGGATTATTTAGCTATTATTACATTTATATGCCAATAAGATGACTCTGAGTAATTTACAATTAAATATGAGGATAGCCCAGTAAGTAATGCACCATATATTTTTTTTCTCAGCCTACAGTAATGGTACAAATGCGAAACTTTAGATGCATGCACACAAAGTTCTCCTATCTTTTATACAATATCTATCTATCTATCTATCTATCTATCTATCTATCTATCTATCTATCTATCTATCTATCTATCTATCTATCTATCTATCTGTTCTGTCTGGGTTCCCCCAGACCTCAACACCAACTGGAAAAAACAGCCAGACACTCTGGTAAAAGCCAAAAGTATTTTATAACTGGAAAAAATAAGCACAGAGGAAAACCTGTTCTTCCCAACAGACAGGCTATAATACGGTACAGCAGGGTCCTGATGTCCAGACAATACAGCAAGCATCTTGCTGGCACCCCCCCCCCCCCAAGGTTTCAATAGTCAAAGGCACAAACCAGGATTCCAAGACGCCAAAGTTCACAGTCAGGTCCCACGACTCTCAAAGATAAAACTCCACAAGCCAGGAAGGGTGGGTCTGCCTTTTAGCCTTTCCCAAGAGCACCACACCCAAACCCAGCTGTTGCCACTTTAATGCTGAAAGTATTTAGCCAATTGATTCCGTCTCTGAGTAGCTCTTCGTTGTCGCAGATCAATTATGACTTGTGCACTTTCCTCTAAGGAATCCAGGCTGCTTGCTGGGGAGAGCTCCCCCTGGTGGGACTCTGGCTGTCCTCCCTCTTCTCCAGCCTGGGATTCCTCCTCCTCGTCTGTCTGCACCTCCTGTTCCTCAGCCTCTCCCTCTGAGCTGGAAACCGACAGAAGGTCAGCCGTTCCCGGAGGGGCCTCAGACGGAACCACAACACTATCTATCTATCTATCTATCTATCTATCTATCTATCTATCTATCTATCTATCTATCTATCTATCTATCTATCTATCTCATCTATCTATCTATCTATCTATCTATCTATTGGATTTGTATGCCGCCCCTCTCCGTAGACTCGGGGCGGCTATAATACACACACACACACACACACACACACACATTTTTGCTGATAATGAAAAGGAAGGGAGTCGTATAGCTCTATTTCAAGCTATTTTGCTCTCATCAGCTAGCCGTACCCTTACTGGGATTTGGACCTGGGGAATCTGCCTGCAAGGCCGTAGTTTTAACCTCTAGACCACAGGTTCTCCTCCTCTCAGATTGGGTCAAATACACACTCACACACACACAGAGAATTAAAAAACAGAAATCCTTTGAAAGTATTGACATCAAATTGTGGAATGTCTACGGAGATTGTCAGCCATCAAGGACAATTGTCCCAAAGGTGTTTTCCCCAGAGGCAACTGGATTTTTGGATTTTTCTTTGAAGATGTTTCCCTTCTCACCCAAGAAGCTACTTCCGCTCTTGGAAGGAAGCTTCTTAAATGAGGAGTGAAATGTCGTCAAAGAAAAACCAGAAAATCCTGTTGCCTCTTGAAAATGTAATCTGATTGGCTGACAAAAGTATATTTACATAATACATCTTTGCATAGGTGTGGCCTATGGCTCGTGGCTTGGCTTGAAGGTATTGTGGCTTAGTATGGTTTAGAGTGGCTTGTGAATTAGTGTTGGCTGAAGACTTGTAGCTGAATATTGTAAATGAGAATAGAGAATTGTAACTACTTTGTATAGTAACTAGAGAGATAGCTACAGTGTAAATAGTTAGTGTAGCTTTGCTACAAAATAAGTAAATATTTTGGCGAGGGGGGGCGTTTGCCCAGGTTCGTCTGGTGCACCAGTTGTGGCCCTATTTGGACCGGGAGTCACTGCTCAGTCACTCATGCTCTCATCGCCTTGAGGCTTGACTACTGTAATGCTCTCTACATGGGGCTACCTTTGAAGAGTATTCAAAAACTTCTGATCGTGCAGAATGCAGCTGCGAGAGCAATTATGGGCTTTCCCAAATATGCCCATATTACTCCAACACTCCGCAGTCTGCATTGGTTGCCGATCAGTTTCCGGTCACAATTCAAAGTGTTGGTCATCACCTATAAAGCCCTTCATGGCACCGGACCAGGATATCTGCGAGACCGCCTTCTGCTGCACGAATCCCAGCAACCGGTTAGGTCCCAGAGTTGGTCTTCTCCAGGTCCCGTCGACTAAACAATGCCATCTGGCGAGACCCAGGGGAAGAGCCTTCTTTGTGGCGGCTCCGACCCTCTGGAATCAGCTCCCTCCAGCGATTAGGACTGCCCCCACCCTCCTTGCCTTTTGTAAACTCCTCAAAACCCACCTCTGTCGTCAAGTGTGGGGGAACTGAGACATCTCCCCCTGCCTATGTAGTATTTGTGTATGATAGGATTGTATGTATGTTTTTATATATTGGGGTTCCTTGTTTATAGACTTTTAAATGTACTATCGTTATTTTAGATTTTAATTATTAGATTTGTCATTATGTACTGTTTTATTAATGTTGTGAGCCGCCCTGAGTCTTCGGAGAAGGGCGGCATACAAGTCTAATAAATGAAATGAAATGAAATATTTTCCTAGGAAACTCTGCAGTAGGTGTCTTCAATTATCTTCAAGACTACGGTTCCTGATGTCCCGGTCTCAGACAGGCTGGTTAGCTGCTTTGGCTATCTGGGTGGGCTAGCTTCTGCAAAACATTACTCCAACAGAGTGCTGACGAGTCCAGAATATGATACAAAATCTCTCAAATCTTTATTGAGTATACATTGTGATCTTTCTTACACAAATACTGTAGTTACAGAAGCTATTATTGCTAAAGGGCCTACAGTAACTAGTAGTATTTTACAAAGGTCATCCAGGTATAAAATGCAGCTGAAAAACATAATACTGTTGGAATATAAAATAAGGTTTTAAAACCCCCCACTCACGGTTGTGTGGTAAATAAGTCGGCTTAGTGTTCAATTATATACATAAATTAATTCCTAAAGGAAGAGTGTCCAGTCGGGGTTTCAAAAAGTCAAACCTTCCACGCTTATTCTAAAAAAAATGTATTTACATCAAATCTGTACATAGATTTTTCCACAAACCCTGAAAAAAACAAAGAGCAAGACGTTAGCATTGAAAACAATGAAATAGGTCACTATTTTATTGCAAAGAGGTTGAGTTTCTTCCATCTCCCCTCCTTCCCACCCCACTCCCAAATCCATCAGGAATCTATTCACCTATGAAGAGTTCAAGAGTGTGTTCTGGATATCTTCAAAGACCTGCAGATAAAGATCGTCTCGGGACTTCAGTCCGTCCAAATAAACTGAAAATAAGAACAGGTGATTACCAAATTTGCATGTCATTACACTGAGGGTGAATTTTCAGCAGACAGGTAGCGATTTATTATTATTATTATTATTATTATTATTATTAATTAGATTTGTATGCCACCCCTCTCCGTAGACTCGGGGTGGCTTATGGCAATGATAAAAACAATATATAATAACAAATCTAATAGTTGGAATCTAAAATAACAATAATACATTTAAAAAATCTAAAAAACAAGAAACCCCAATACAGTAGTACACCTAGATACGAGCATAATTCGTTCCATAAGGGAGCTTGTATCTCGAGGCAACTCGTATCTGGAACAAGTTGTTTTTCCCCTCCGAGATAACCAAAAGCAAGGATTCTTGCGCCACCTAGTGGACGCTTGGCTCGTATCCTGAATTTGAGCTCGGAACTAGAACAGAAATGTCTCTCCCCTCATGGCTCGTATCTTGAAATACTCGCATGTAGAGCAGCTCATATCTAGAGGTACTACTGTATATAAAAACATACATATAGTCATCATACACAAAAAAACCTACATAGGCAGGGGGAGATGTTTCAGTTCCCCCATGCTTGACGGCAGAGGTGGGTTTTAAGGAGTTTACTTCAAGTGACATTTCTAGGAAAAACTTCAAAGAGATATTTGTTTTATTTATATATATTATAAATTTATATATTGTTGTGGTTGGCTCTGGCCCAGCTCCTGCCCCAATGAATGTAGAGGTGGAGGCAGGGGAAACGTCAACATGTCCTAGGCCTGTTTTGTTGCTGGCAGAGTCAGGTAGTGCAGTTTCCTCGGACGAAGAAGAAGGTGGGGGTGACTTGGAAGAGGGGGGCTTGACACACAGCCCAGGAAGCCAATCTCCATTATCTTCGGTCGATTCGGATGAGGAAGTGTTAGACCCATGCAGGCGCAGACTTATGCATCGAAGAGACCAATTGAGGACATATTACAGGAGATAAGAGAGGCCACCTGTGTTTGGGTGGGGCTCCAGTAATTAGAGCTGCTGCTATAAATAGCAGCATGCTAGATTGGCCGTTTGTGGAAGATTATCTGATTGCAGTTCTTCAGGATCGTGCCTCGCTGTGTCTGAACTTTGTGGATTTTTCACGCCTTTGACACCAAAGCAGAGTAAAGTGTGTGTGTGTTTCACTTCGTGGGGAGAAGGAGGGCTGTGACGTTTCTTCACAGCTACTAGCTAAGTACTTAAGGACTGATTAAGGGACTTGTATAGCCGACAAGGTTGTTTTGGGGAAGAGTGCTCTTTGCAATACAAAAAGGGTGCTTTGTTTCTTTTGAATTTTGTGATAAAGGACATTGTTTTGAATTTTCAAATGTGTGTGTGTGTCTGAAATTTGTACCCATGAATTTTCGGGAGGCTTCTACCAGAGAGCCCATCAGAACATATATATATTATATATTTGTGTTTTATTTATATCGTGAGGAGGGGAACCTGTGGTCTAGAGCAATGTTTCCCAGCCTTGGAAATTTGAAGACATTTGGACTTTAACTCCCAGAATTCCCCAGCCAGTGAACGCTGGCTGGGGAATTCTAGGAGTTGAAGTCCAGATGTCTTCAAGTTGCCAAGGTTGGGAAACACTGGTCTAGAGGTTAAAGCTACTGCCTTCCAGGCAGATTCCCCAGGATCTAAATCCCGATAAGGGTATGGTTCGCTGTTGAGAGCAAAATAAGCTTGAAATAGATCTTTAGTAGTCTCCCTTCCTTTTCCTTATCAGCAAAAATATGTTACACATATAAAATATAGTTTGTCAGCTACAATGATTTAACTGCTTTGGATCTGGCCCCTGGAGGGGCCGAGTGGCAAAAAGGAAGCAGTATGCTCCCTCCCATATTTGGGTATATCAGGGTGATTCGACAGGAAAAAAAACATATACCTCTTCCCTGGTACAAGCTGAGTGGAAGAGAACCTGTGGTCTAGAGGTTAAAGTTACTGCCTTATAGGCAGACTCCTCAGGTTCAAATCCCAGTAAGGGTATGGCTAACTGATGAGAGCAAAATAACTTGAAATAGATCTCTACTAGTCTCCCTTCCTTTTCATTATCAGCAAAAATATGTTATCTATTACATTCAAACATACACACACACACATATGTATATTGTATATATGTATCTATAGAAGGGCAGTTATAGAAATGGAATAAATAAATCCATTACAAGATGTTTTCTTGGATGTGAGAGAACTGCTCCCATCTCAATAGAGAAGCCAGAAGCTTTTCTTAGCCCAGACCTGTTCACTAAGACATTTTTCAGCCCCTGGGGCTCTGCTCATTCACATTGATTTGACCCAACCCTTCTTAATTACAGTCACATTTCTTACCAACGTTGACTTCACTGGCTTCCATTTCGCTCCGGTGTTTCAGATACATAGGCCAAACGTGACCGTCAAATAGACCAGGAGGGTCAGGAACGGTGTATTTACGTGTACTGAAGACAAAAAAAAGAGAGAGGGGAGGGAAGGAGGGAAAGAAGGAGAGGAAAAAGGGACACAAAAGGAGGGACGCAAAAGGAGAGAGAGGAGGGAGGAAAGAAAAGGGGATGGGTGTGGAAGCAAGAGGAGAGGAGGAAAGAATGAAGGAAGGAAAAAGGGAAGGAAGGAAGGAAAGAAAGAAAAAGGGATGAGTGTGGAAGCGATAAGAGAGAAGGGGAGGGAAGGAAAGAAGGAAGAAAAGAAAGAAGGAAGAAAGGAAAGAAGGAAGAAAGGAAAGAAGGGAGGGAGGAAAGAAAAAGTGATGGGTGTGGAAGCAAGAAGAGAGGAGAGGGGGAGGAAAGAAGGAAGGGAAAAGGGAAGGAAGGAAAGAAAGAAAAAGGGATGGGTGTGGAAGCAAGAGGAGAGGAGGGGATGAAAGAAGGAAGGAAAAAGGGAAGGGAGGAAGGAAGGAAAGAAAGAAAAAGGGATGAGTGTGGAAGCGAGAAGAGAGAGAAGGGGAGGGAAGAAGGAAGAAAGGAAAGAAGGAAGGGAGGGGGGAAAGAAAAAGGGATGGGTGTGGAAGCAAGAAGAGAGGAGGGGAGGAAAGAAGGAAGGAAAACAGGAAGGAAGGAAAGAAACAAAAAGGGATGGGTGTGGAAGCAAGTGGAGAGGAAAGTTGAGCTGTTTAGTTGTACACCAGAGAATAATCAACAAATCACTGCAATCGAAACAATCCATCAAATTCAAAAATTCAAGAGCTGGAAACTGGCAAGTCAAATAATACTCCCACCCCCAAGCCTTCCTCCTCCTGCTGGAATTGCAGATTAAACTAGGGAGCCAAGATCTACCAAGGCCAAGCTGGGGAGAAGAATGCCTCAAAGTCCACTGGTTTGACATAAGGCAGAGTCAACGGCCTATGAAAGGTACATATTGGCGCAGGAGCAGTTTAGACCCCTGGAGTCTTCTTCTCTGTAGGAGACAGATCTTCTGGGTCCAGTAGTTTTCATTCTGGCCACAGCAAAGCTACTGAACTAGTAAGGTGAAGCCCATGAATTTAATCCCTATGGGCTGGATTAGAACTTCTGCAGAGAAGAGCTTTACCGCCTGATGAAACCCTCTAGGTTAAACACCTCCTGGTCTTCCTGGCTTTCCAAGTGCAGCTCTTGTGGGGTGCAACATGCAACAGCTTTAGGCAACCCCATCCTGTCATCAACTGTCACCCTACCGGGGGGGGCATTTGGACAGATGTTGCAAAATGGCTGCAGGCTGCAAGTTAAATGAAAACCCTAGATCTAATTAATCTATATTGTCATCATTGTACTGCCCCCACCCTCCTCGCCTTCCGAAAGAGTTTAAGAACTCATCTTTGCTTCCAGGCCTGGGGTTCCTTGGATCTTCCTCCCTGACCAATAAATGTTTTAGTTTTATTGTTGAATGAATGGTATTGATAGTTTTTTTATTACAATTTAGAAACATAGAAGATTGAGGGCAGAAAAAGACCTCATGGTCCATCTAGTCTGCCCTTATACTATTTTCTGTATTTTATCTTACAATGGATATATGTTTATCCCAGGCATGTTTCAATTCAGTTACAGTGATCCCTCGATTAGCACGGTCTCGATTAGCACGAAACGCTGCAACGCGGTTTTTCAAAAAATATTAATTAAAAAAATAAAATATTAAAAAATAAAAAAAAATTTATTCTGTTCCATGAATGGAGACCGCCGGCCGCTCAATCGGGCCGGCAGGGAACAGAATGGAGCCTTCCGTGGCGGGGCTGGTAAGGGGGGGAGCCGAGGGGGGAGCCGAGCCCAGCCCCGTGGCATTCGCTTTCCTCCCGCCCGCAGCCGACTGATCGTGGGCTCCTTCGCAACCTCGGAGAGCTTCCTGGTTTTCGTGAGCTTTCATGCCCTGGAAGCTCTCCGAGGTTGCGAAGGAGCCCACGATCAGTCTCGGCTGCGGGTGGGAGGAAGGCGAATCCCCCGTGGGCTCCGTTACATCTTCCGCTGCCAGCCAGGCCATGCTGGCGGCAGCGGAACAATCGCTGGCTGTCAACTTTTCTTTTTAAAACTGGGCAGGAGCTGACTTGCCTCCCCAGTGCTAAAAAGAAAAGTTGACAGCCAGCGCTGCGACTGACGGAATGCTGAGCCTCCCGTTTTCTCTTCCCCCCCCTCGCCCCTTCGCCTCCCTGTGTTCCTAGGAGAAGTGCTGGGGATTGAGGCAAGACAGACCTTCTGCTCCTCACCAGCACTTCTCCTAGGAACAAAGGGGGGCGAAGGGGCGAGGGGGCGGAGAGAGAACGGGAAGCTCAGCATTCCGTCAGCCGCAGCGCTGGCTGTCAACTTTTCTTTTTAAAACTGGGCAGGAGCTGACTTGCCTCCCCAGTGCTAAAAAGAAAAGTTGACAGCCAGCGCTGCGACTGACGGAATGCTGAGCCTCCCGTTCTCCCCCCCCCCCACCTCGCCCCTTCCGGTTTCGGCGTTCGGCAACGGAGTCCGGCGCTGGGGCCATGCGGGGCCGCTCATCCAGGGGGGCGTGGACTGGCAAGCGGCAAGCGGCAAGCGATCTGGCGGGAAGACCAAGGGAAGGTTCCTTCAGCCGCCCAACACCTGATCCGCTCCGCAGCGCGGCAACGGGGAAACCCCATCTTCGGCTCCTCGCTGCTTCCGCGCTGCGGAGCAGATCAGCTGTTGGGCGGCTGAAGGAACCTCCCCTTGGTCTTCCCCGCCGCCCACACGCAAACTCCACCATCTGCGCATGTGCGGCCATGAAAAAAATGGCGCACATGCGCAGATGGTGTTTTTACTTCCGCATCCAGTATAACGCGGAAATCGGTTAGCGCGGGAGGTCTTGGAACGTAACCCCCGCGCTAACCGAGAGATCACTGTACTGTGGATTTATCTACCACATCTGCTAGAAGTTTGTTCCAAGGATCTACTATTCTTTCAGTCAAATAATAATTTTCTCATGTTGCTTCTGATCTTTCCCCCAACTAACTTCAGATTGTGTCCCCTTGTTCTTGTGTTCACTTTCCTATTAAAAACACTTCCCTCCTGGACCTTATTTAACCCTTTAACATATTTAAATGTTTCAATCATGTCCCCCCTTTTCCTTCTGTCCTCCAGACTCTACAGATTGAGTCCATTAAGTCTTTCCTGATGCGTTTTATGCTTAAGACCTTCCACCATTCTTGTAGCCCGTCTTTGGACCCGTTCAATTTTGTCAATATCTTTTTGTAGGTGAGGTCTCCAGAACTGATCACAGTATTCCAAATGTGGTCTCACCAGAACTGTATATAGCGGGATCATAATTTTAAAGATTGTTTTTAATGTATTACTAATTGGATTGTTATTACTGTTTCCTGTTTTTCTGTACATGCTGTGAGCCGCCCTGAGTCCTCGGAGAGGGGTGGCATACAAATCCAACTAAATCTCAAATAAGAGCTGTGATGGCACCGTGGTTAGAGTGCAGTATTGCAGGCTACTTCTGCTGCCTTCAATATGGCAATTCAAATCTCACCAAGTTTGACTCAGCCTTCCATCCTTCCAAGGTAGGTAAAATGAGGACCCAGATTTTGGGGGGCAATTGGCTGGCTCTGTAAACTGCTTAGAGAGGGCTGTAAAGCAATATGAGGCAGTATATAACTGCTAAGAAAGGAAAGAAGGAAGGGAGGAAGGAACGATTAGAAAGCAATATTGCAAACTGATTCTGCTCAATACCAACAGTTCAAGGTTGACTCATCCTTCCAAAGACGGTAAAAAAAGGACCCAGATTGTTGGGGATCAAAATGCTGACCCTGTAAATGGCTTAGAGGGTCGAAAAACATTGTGAAGCAGTATATAAATCCAAGTGCTAAGAGGGAAAAGAGGGACGGCTGTAGTGGCAGCAGTGTTAGAAGGCAATATTGCAGGTTAACTCTGCCAACAGCCAAGAGTTCGATCCTGACCAGTTCAAGGTTGACTCAATCGTCCATCCTTCCTTCCAAGGTCGGTAAAAGGGGGACCCATAAGAAGAGCCATGCTGAATCAGGCCAAAGCCCCTTGAAACTAGCATTCTGTGTCATACAGTGCCCCACCAATTGTACATGGGGATCTTGAGCAGAAAGAGAAGGCAAAACTCTCCCTTTCCCTTGACCCCCAACAAATGGTACTCAAGGGAATCCTGCCTGCCTCAACCAACATAGAGGCAGCACTTGGACATTCGTTTCAATAACCACTGATACACTTGGCATCCATGAATCTGTCTAATCCAGCCTTGAAGCTATCAAGGCTGACAGCTGTCACGACCTCTTCTGGAAGGGAATTCCATAAACCAAGGACCCTCTGGGTGAAGAAATGTTTCCCTTGATTTGTCCTCACTTTCTTACCTCTGAACTTTAGGGAGGGCTCCCTCGTCCTAGTATTGTGTGATAGAGACAAGAATTTTTCCCTATCCACCTTTTCTATCCCATGCATGATTTTATACCCTTCGATCAAGTCACCCCTTAAACGCTGTCTTTCAAGGCTGAAGAGACCAAGGCGTTGCAACCTGGTTTCATAAGGGAGGGGCTCTATTTCCTAGATCAAGATCCAGGTAGTTGGGGGACAAGAGGCTGACTCTGTAAACTGCTTAGAGAGGGCTGTAAAAGCACTTTGAAGCGGTATATAACTCTAAGCACTGTTGCTGTTACTATCATCATCACCAATTAATTTATCTGTTTCTCCAAGAGGTGTTTGCGAATGCCATCTGTGGGAGCAATCATGGGCTTCCCTAGGTATGCCCATGTCACACCAACACTCCGCAGTCTGCATTGGTTGCCGATCAGTTTCCGATCACAATTCAAAGTGTTGGTTATGACCTATAAAGCCCTTCATGGCACCGGGCCAGATTATCTCAGGGACCGCCTTCTGCCGCACGAATCCCAGCGACCAGTTAGGTTCCACAGAGTGGGCTTTCTCCGGGTCCTGTCAACTAAACAATGTCGTTTGGCGGGGCCCAGGGGAAGAGCCTTCTCTGTGGCGGCCCCGGCCCTCTGGAACCAACTCCCCCCAGAGATTAGAACAGCCCCCACCCTCCTTGCCTTTCGTAAGCTCCTCAAAACCCACCTCTGCCGTCAGGCATGGGGGAACTGAGATATTCCTTTCCCCCTAGGCTTCTGTTTTAGTATTGGATTGTTACATGCTGTTTTTTATCACTGTTGTTAGCCGCCCGGAGTCCACGGAGAGGGGCGGCATACAAATCAAATCAAATCAATCAATAAATAAATTAAATAAATAAATAAAATAAAATAAATAAACAAATACACCAATCAATCAATACATAAATACATCAATACATAAATAAATAAATAAAATAATAAAATAAAACAATAAAATAAAATAATAAAATAAATAAATAAAACCCTCCTCATTCCATGACTGCCAAGGAACAGGGGTGGGAGGGGGACATTTCAGCCCTCCGTGCTTTGCAAATCGTAAAATGGTCCTTACCTCCTCCTCTGTTTGCACTCATCATAAGGGACGGCCAAATAGTAGCGCTTGTCAAACAAGTCCACCAGAGACCTACGGGAAGAAAAACAGGACCGGAGTCGTTTACATTTGGCAGAGTATCGCAGAATTCTAGTATTAGAATTGACCTTAGAGGTCCTCTAGTCCAGCCCCCATCGATGAGGCAATGCTGTTCAGCAGCCAGTGGCTACATCTTCCTTTGGGGTACTTCCATGTAGAGGCCGTCACTTAGCGTCCATTCAGAATTATGAACTATCCAAAAAATCACGACCCCGATCAGAAGTTCCAGTGGTCATCCATCACCCACTCCACTGGAGGCATTTGGCAACACAGTTGCATTTGTGGTCATTGGAGAGGGTGGAATCCCATGGTCACATGACTCCATTTTACGATGGTTTCACCCAAACCTACATTTATTACTAGTTTTGGCAAGCCCACAACTGTAGAGAGCAATGGCTTCGCGGTTACGACTTGGGGTGTTCACCACGGTCACAAAAATTCGGTTGAAATAGGATTGGTTATGCGTCCCATTCGTTTTACAACCATTATGGCTTAGGCCGAGCTCCATTACCGTTGTAACTCAAGGACTACACAGCAGCCAGCTATTTTTCCCCTCCGTCAAGTCTCTGAATAACTCCCAACTGTCCCCATCCCAAACTTTTTAAAGACCTCCAGCTGGCTTTTGAGGGGGTCGATCACTATCTAGCAGTCGTTTTTTATACCCTTCTATAAACCAGCTCAGAGGAAAAAAAACTCCATCTGGATTTTTTCCCTGGGGGATTAAAACAAAACACAAAAAAATCCTAATGTTCATGTTCTTAAATTGAGCACAGTGACTCCTTTCATCTAAAAGGTTAAATTGTGGTAGCATTTAAGGACCAAAATTTGTTAAGCTGTGACTCATCCAAGCAACTTCATCAGTCAAAATAAAAAATGACACACTTATGATCATTACAGCATCTCCCTGGTCACATGATTTAGCTGCCTTGAGTCTCAGGAGAAGGGCGGACTAGAAATCAAAATAATAAAATAAAAATAATAAAAATAAATTTATATTTGGTTGCTTGAACACTGATTCATATTTGTGATGGTTGCAGTGTCCCTGGGCCATATGCCCAATTTTTGTGACCTTCTAACAAGCCAAGTCAACGGGGAAGGCCCGATTCACTTAATCAACTACAATCATTTATTTAACAATTGCAGCAAGAAAAATGGGTCAAAGTAAATCAAGGACTACCTGTATAGTTTCAGTTTTCATTCATTCTCTCATTCATTCTTTCATTTAACTTGTGAATCACTTTAAATGGAAATTCTTCAGAAAAGGGCCATTTATTTCTTTGACTCATTGCTAGTACATGGTACGTAACCTACTTGGGTGTTGCCATACAGTAAACTAAAAATGTTAGTCTGTAAAATATAGAGACTGTATCTTTAAGGAAATATTACTGGTTGTCCATAAGAGGGCACCAGCACGGTTCCCTTTAGGGGGAGTTACTTTGTTAGAGATATCTTTGCTTGTAAGCTACACTATTCTTGCTGTGTGCTGTTTGTAAACTATTAGAGTTATATTATTGATTCTGTATATTTGTAAATAATAATATTGTTGCGATATTGATACATTGATACTAAGTCTGCGTCTTTGTCTGGCTAACCCACATTACCTACATCCACAACAACTCTGCTTAATGTGTGTTGCAGGTTTCGCATCGAGACATATAATACTCACTGACCAAACTAAAATAATAATAATAATAATAATAATAATAATAATAATAATAATAATAATAATAATAATAATAATTTATTAGATTTGTATGCTGCCCCTCTCCGAAGACTCGGGGCAGCTCACAACAACGATAAAAACAATATTATACTGGCACAAATCTAATATTTAAAAAAAACTAAAAACCCTATCATAATTAAAAACCAAACAGCACATACATACCAAACATAAATTATAATAAGCCTGGGGGAAAGGTGTCTCAAATCCCCCATGCCTGGCGGTATAGGTGGGTCTTAAGTAGTTTACGGAAGACAAGGAGGGTGGGAGCAGTTCTAATCTCCGGGGGCAGTTGATTCCAGAGAGCCGGGGCTGCCACAGAGAAGGCTCTTCCCCTGGGGCCCGCCAGACGACATTGTTTAGTCGACGGGACCCGGAGAAGGCCAACTCTGTGGGACCTTATCGGCCGCTGGGATTCGTGCGGGAGCAGGCGGTTCAGGAGGTACTCTGGTCCAATGCCATGTAGGGCTTTAAAGGTCATGACCAACACTTTGAATTGTGGGCGAAACTGGGAAGCCCCACGATGGCTCTCGCCGCCGCGTTCTGTACGATCTGAAGTTTCCGAACACTTTTCCAAGGTAGCCCCATGTAGAGAGTTTTGCAGTAGTCGAACCTCGAGGTGATGAGGGCATGAGTGACTGTGAGCAGTGAGTTCCGGTCTAAATAGGGCCGCAACTGGTGCACCAGGCGAACCTGGGCAAACACCTCCTCGCCACAGCCGAAAGATGATGTTCCCATGTCAGCTGTGGATCAAGGAGGACGCCCAAATTGCGCACCCTCTCTGAGGGGGTCAATAGTTCCCCCCCCCAGGGTAATGGACGGACAGATGGAATTGTCCTTGGGAGGCAAGACACACAGCCACTCCGTCTTGTCTGGATTGAGTTTGAGTTTGTTGACACCCATCCAGACCCCAACAGCCACTGAGGACCAAGCAAACGCCCACAATTTCATTTCCTGAATATATTTTAAGAGTCTAACACCATGATAGTGAACCTATGGCACGCACACAAAGCCATACCTGCAGGCATGCGAGCTGTTGCCCTAGCTCAGCTTCAGCAGCATATGTGTGCAGGCCAGCTGATTTTAGGCTGGCCCTTCCCACCCCACCCCTCCCAGGAGTCATCACACAGCTCATTTTGGATGCCAGGTAAGTACAGGTCTTGGGTGTACAGGGTGGAGGCTCAGGCAGGGCATTAACACCCTCCCCAGGCTCCAAGAATCGGGAGCCAGGAGAGGGACAAAAATAGACGTACTGGGCCTGCTGGAAATCAGAAATGGGTGGTTTGTGGCCTCCGGAGGGTCTTCAGGGGGTGGACGAGGCAGTTTTCTCCCTCCCCAGACTTCTGGAGCTTAGGGAGGGTGAAAAATGGCCCTGCCGGGCCTACTGGTAGTCTGGAAACAGGCCACTTCCAGCCTCCAGAGGCTTCAGGGAGGCCTGCTAGGCCCAAAATGGTGCATGGGTGGTGGTGATATGCACATGAGCCAAAGTTGAACGTGGGGGGGGGGGGGGTGAGGCAGAGCAGGGAGGGTCAGGCGCACATGCATAGGGGAGCAGGAGAGGCATTGAATTATGGGTCTGGGCACACAAGGAAAAAAAGGTTCACCATCACTGGTCCAACATAAATATTTAAAGAATAGTAAATAGCTTGGCGGGACCCAGGGGAAGAGTCTTCTCTGTGATGGCCCCTGCCCTCTGGAACCAACTCCCCCCCCCAGAGATTAGAATTGCCCCCACCCTCCTTGCCTTTCGTAAGCTGCTTAAAACCCACCTTTGCTGCCAGGCATGGGGGGGACTGAGATACTCTTTCCCCCTAGGCCTTTACAATTTATGCATGGTACGTCTGTATGTATGATTGGTTTTTATATAATGGGTTTTTAACTGTTTTTAGTATTGGATTATTGTCATACACTGTTTTATTACTGTTGTTAGTCGCCCCGAGTCTGCAGAGAGGGACGGCATACATATCCAATAGATAGATAGATAGATAGATAGATAGATAGATAGATAGATAGATAGATAGATAGATAGATAGATAGATAGATAGGAGAGAAGAGGAGGATGGGAGAGAGGGAGAAGGAAAAAGGAGAAAGCTATTGTCCTTTAACCATAACCATTTTGCAAAAACAGGGAAATCTGAGTGATAATAACTCATTATGAAGGCTGTTGCACAAACTTCAGAAGCCGGTTCATGTTAACAAACATTGCCCAAGAACTAATTTAAAAGAACAATCAATGTCACCCGTGTTTGAAACGTGCCAGAGTAAAAGGGGAGGGTATCTATCTACCTGTAGTTGTAAAGCAGAAATCCTTCCACCACCAATATGTGGATATCGTCCGAGTGGGGCGTCTTCGATCGCTGTGTGACGCTCACTCCGTGCGATCGGGCAAACTTGACGGGGTTCTCTATCCAGGCCTTCACGGTGTTCACCATCGCCTCCATATCCAAGGAAGCCAAAACTAGTTGGAAGAAACAGCTTCAAATCAACACATCACGGAAACACCCGTTTTGAAAACAAAAAACAAAAAATGAAACTCGGTGTGAAAGTATATAATTTAAAGAAGTGAATTTACGGTAAGGTTATTTAAGTTTTACTATTAAGGTTTGGGGTTCTTTTAAAAAAAATAATGATAGAAAAAATATACTTAGGAAAATATACATTACTGCATCCTATAGCGAACACCGTTCTTACCATCCCATTGCTTAAAGCCGTCTTCCCCGACTTGTATTTGATCTTGTGGCTGAAACATATTGATCAATAAAACAATGCTAGAAACGCAGGCTGATCAGTTACTTAAGATCGGATCACAGCCTGGACAAACACACACACACACAAACACACACAAAGTGCTGTCTTAGCAAAACAGCGAGGGCGCACACCAATACACCCAACCCATGTCCCAAGAGCCTTTATATATATATATTGGGCATCATGGTCTCACAACTCAGCTTTGGCTCTGCAGGGAAAGAGGGAATGGAGCTAGCAAAGAGAGAGAGAGAAGCGGAGCCTGCCCTTAGATGGAGAGTCAACAGCCGTCAGGTCTGGAGGTAGCTGATGAGGAAGAGGAGGAATAGCTGGGTCCTGTGCCTGACATGCAAATATGCAGAAGGCAGAAGAGAGGAGAGCAGTGGAAATCTATGGGCTGGACCTTGGGACGGAAGAGCCACCATTCCTAGCGATACCTCACCCTATCACTGGAGGGAAAAGGCAGGAGGGCAGAGATGTGCGGCAGAAAACTATTCATCTCCTTGCCAGACTTATTAGCCTGTGGGGTGAGAGAGAAACTTTTTGCTTGGGCTGCTGAAGCTCCAATAAAACTTTCAATTTTGTTGTTGATGTTATTGTTGATGATGATGTTGTTGCTATTATTACTATTATTACTATTATATGGTTTAGGGCAGCGGTCCCCAAACTATGGCCCGCTGAGGTCTTTTAACCGGCCCGCGGCAGCACACGAGATTTTACCGATCGATATAATAAGAGGGAGAAATAGAGAGGGAGAGAGAAAGAAAGAGGAGAGATAGAAAGGGAGAAATAGAGAGAGGGGGAGATAGAAAGTGTGAGAGATACAAAGAGGGAGAGTTAGAAAGAGAGTGAGTGAGAGAAAGAGAGAGAGAAAGAGAGGGAGAGAGAAAGGAAGAGGGAGAGATGGAAAGAGAGAGAGAGAGAGAGAAATGAGAAAATGATGGAGGGAAAGAACGAGGGAGAGGAAAATGAAACAAATGAGAGAAAAGGAAGAGGGAAGAGAGAAGTGGAGAGGAAGGAGGGAGGGAAGGAACGAAGGAGAAATGGAGTTTGATTTAAGTTTAAATTTACTTGTTAATGAAGTATAAATTACTTTATTACTTAATTATTAATTACTTAATTACTTATTACTTCTTATTTTAATTATTGTATTTGTTCCCATTTTGTTTTTTACTTTAAATAAGGTATGTGCAGCGTGCATAGGGATTTGTTCATAGGGTTTTTTTTATAGTCCGGCCCTCCAACAGTCTGAGGGACAGTGAACTGGCCCCCTGTGTAAAAAGTTTGGGGACCCCTGGTTTAGGGTTTCCTGCCTGGGCAGGAGGTTGGACTAGAAGACCTCTGGGGTCCCTTCCAGCTCTGTTATTCCTTCACTGGGCAATGTCACATGCCACGTCAATCTCTACGGAGGCCTCTCGACGTCCTATTTTTGAAAGTGAGAGTTGTGACACTGGCAAAAAATAGGCCCCCTTATCGACGCAGGCATGTGTGATCCAGCGCACCAGCTATGTTAAGTGAGCTCCTGACTGATTCATTGGAGGGACCGTTGGTTTGTGGCCACGTAGAGAAAAAATTAGATTAAGGGAGAGAACGGGTTTCAGGCAATTTAATAGCACCAGATAAAGGACTCAGAGGGGAAATAATAGGAATTTGCAGCCCTTCCCACTTTCCCTGCTAATTTCCCCCCCCTGAAATAAAATCAAACATGCATACTAATGCACAAAATAAAGTTCGAATACACATCTTTCAACTATGCACAGATTTAAAAATTTGCAAATATCCTATCGATGGACGGTAGCATGGCATGTCTGCAGGCATGCGAGCTGTTGCCCTACCTCAGCTCGTGTGTATGTGCACTCTGGCCAGTTGATATTTGGCTTGTGCCATGCCACTACCCCTCCCCAGAGTCTCCATGCAGCCTGTTTTGGATGCCAGGTAAGTATAGGGCTCGCACAGAGGCTCTGGGAGGGCGTTTTCAGCCGCCGGAGGGCCTCTGGGAGATAGGGGAAGCTGTTGTAGCCCTCCCTGGGCTCCAGGAAAGCCTCTGGAGTTAGGAAACAAGCTGTCTCCAGCCTCTGTATGCTTCAGGGAGGTCTGCTAGGCCCAAAACGTGGTGTGTTTGTGGGTCATGAGCACATACACAGGGGAGATGGGTGGGTTGCATATGCATGTACGGGGGACATGGAGACATGCACAGGATGTCATGGCATGGGAAGGCATTGAATTATGGGTGTAGGTATGCGTGCATGCCCTAAAGCACACCCAAGGGAACAAAAGTTCACCTTTATTACAGTAGAACACTTTGTTTTAAAACACTGGACATTTTTAAGAGGAGGTTGGATCTAAAATGTCATAAGGTCTCCTTCTTTGAGAAGGGGGGTTGGACTAGTTGACCTCCAAGGTCCCTTCCATCTCTTATTATGTACCTTCACGGCAGAAAATGCTTACAGCAGGAGGGGCTCAAAAGGGGAAGGGGAGTTTTTGCAGAAGAGGAGCAGACACACCCACTGCCAAATAGGTAGACATGCCAGAATATATTTTATGTATATTATATTTATAAATATTATATAATAACTATAAATATTATATGTATCTTTATATGTATGAAATCACCTTTGTATTTCTTATGACCTGTGGATAAAATGGAAGCTGTTTTTTATATCACTGTTGTTTAACTTTGGCTACTTTCAAATGCTTGGACTTGGGACATATTCTTAAAGCAGCCAAGGTGAAAAATCCGATTTGTACAACTGATTGATTGATTTCTTATGCTGCCCTTCTCCTTAGACTCAGGGCGGCTTACAACATGTTAGCAATAGCACCTTTTAACAGAATCAGCCTATTGCCCCCACAATCCGGGTCCTCATTTGACCCACCTCGGAAGGATGGAAGGCTGAGTCAACCTTGAGCCGGTGATGAGATTTGAACCGCTGACCTTCAGATCTACAAGTCAGCTTCAGTGGCCTGCAGTACTGCACTCTACCTGCTGCGCCACCTCGGCTCTTCATTTATATATACAGTGATCCCCCGCTCGTTGCGAGGGTTCCGTTCCAGGACCCCCCGCAACGAGCGGGTTTTCGCGAAGTAGCGCTGCGGAAGTAAAAACACCATCTGCGCATGTGCAGATGGTGTTTTTACTCCCACAGCGCTAGCGCGAGGAGCCGAAGATTGGGGGCGGCGCGGCTGTTTGCTGCCGGCATGGAGGGCTTCCTAGCAGCCCCCCAAACCCGGGTTGGGGGTCCGGGGGGCGCTGGCTCTCGGCGCTTTCGAGCTGAGTCCGGGAGCGAATTCGCTCCCGGACTCAGCTCAAAAGCGCCGATAGCAAGCGGCAAGGAACGGCTTGTCCACGCCGTTCATTCTCGCCGCTTTCGAGCTGAGTCCGGGAGCGAATTCGCTCCCGGACTCAGCTCGAAAGCGCCGATAGCAAGCGGCAAGGAACGGCTTGTCCACGCCGTTCATTCTCGCCGCTTTCGAGTTGAGTCCGGGAGCGAATTCGCTCCCGGACTCAGCTTGAAAGCGCCGAGAGCGAATTCGCTCCCGGACTCAGCTCGAAAGCGCCGATAGCAAGCGGCAAGGAACGGCTTGTCCACGCCGTTCGTTCTCGCCGCTTTCGAGCTGAGTCCGGGAGCGAATTCGCTCCCGGACTCAGCTCGAAAGCGCCGATAGCAAGCGGCAAGGAACGGCTTGTCCACGCCGTTCATTCTCGCCGCTTTCGAGCTGAGTCCGGGAGCGAATTCGCTCCCGGACTCAGCTCGAAAGCGCCGATAGCAAGCGGCAAGGAACGGCTTGTCCACGCCGTTCATTCTCGCCGCTTTCGAGCTGAGTCCGGGATTCGCTCCCAGACTCAGCTCGAAAGCGCCGAGAACGAACGGCGTGGACAAGCCGTTCCTTGCCGCTTGCTATCGGCGCTTTTGAGCTGAGTCCGGGAGCGAATTCGCTTCCGGACTCAGCTCAAAAGCGGCGAGAATGAACGGCGTGGGCGGGCGAAGGGCGGGCGGCAGCGAGGAGTTTGCGTGGGCGGTGGGGAAACTCCTTGCTGACGCCAGCAAGAGGGGGAAGACTCAGGGAAGCCGCCCAGCAGCTGATCTCCCGGTTGCCATCTACGCATGCGTGCCCCGGGCACGCATGCGTAGATGGTATTTTGACTTCCGGGTTGAAAAATAGCGAAGTACCCTGTTCGCAATGGTTGGGGACGCAATAAACGGGGGATCACTGTATACACTAGGGTTGTTTATGTTTTGTTAGTGAGAAGCGAGAAGTTAGAACAATTAATCCGTGGAACAGCTTGCCTCCAGAAGTTGTGAATGCTCCAACACTGACAGGTTTTAAGACGATGTTGGATAACCATCTGACTGAAGTAGGGTAGGATTTCCTGCCTAAGCAGGGGGTTGGACTAGAAGACCTCCAAAGTCCCTTCTGACTGTGTTGTTATTATTATTACTATTAAGACAAGTCCAATTGGGCCAAGGATCTCCAAAGGTCATATTGCCCCTAATCCCATTAGCCATGGCCCCCCAAATGGGGAGTGGGAAGTTTTGATGACCTGGGGTCCACCTATCTGGAGTTTTCTGTGCTTGGTTCCATCCCAAACTCCCTTTTTTTTCTACCAAGACTCCCTAAAGACCCCACCTCTGCTGACCACACCTAAGCTCCAAGGAGAGTAATCCTGGGCATACCTGACCAAGCTTTTTCCTTTTTTTAATATATTTTTTTAATTTTTTTCCCTCCACCATAAAACCATACATATATGACAACACATGTAACTTCAACAAATAATAATATACTTATATAGCTTCTTTCATATAAAATTAAAAAATCCTAAACTTCAATTATTCAGTCTATCTTAAGAAACTATGTCTAATTTTAATTTAAAAAGCAATAGTCTAAACAGTTTTCCTCAGTTTTCAATTTTAGTAATTTATTTCTTAACTCTTCGATTCCATTTCAGATTTATTTTTAATTTAAGTTTTTAAAACATGTGTTATATATTTAATTAATGATGCCTCCTTTTCTCTTTCTGTCATTCAGGTACTATCAATTACATTTCTCATTTTATTATCACACTTACATTAAATTTACGTTACATTAACTATCTTATTTATTATTTTTATTTTCAACCCAATCGTAAAATTTCCCCCAAGTTTTATAAAACTCCGAGTCTTCTTTGTCCTTCATTGTAAGTCTATTTTTTTCCGCAGAGTCCATAATCTTCCTTAGTACTGTACTGTACTTCTCTTTCTGTTGGTACTTCCAATTCTGTATATACACAATCCTAGCAGCAGTCACTACATGCATGATTAAATACAGTATATTTCTTCCTTATCACATTTTTTCTGGCAATACAGTATACCTAATAACTGACCAAGCTTTCTCACTCCAGTCAACCCCTAGAAGATCAACACCAAGGCAGAAAGTTCAACCTACCTTGAAGAAGTCATCCTGGTGGACCACGCAACAGTTGGGGAGGGCTTGGAGAAGTCTATTGGTCAACGTGGTCTTGCCCCCATTGGTCACACTAAAGGAAGGAAGGTGAAGCAGAAGAGCGAAGACAAAATTAGGATCAGCAACTCAGGAAGAAGCCGAGTGGTGAGATGAGGATCAGGGTGGCCTTCTCCGAGAAGAAGCTGGAGTTTCTCCTACCAACCAGGAATCAAAGGCTCTCAAACGTCCCCAGGCATCAACTCCAGACCTGCTTCCTCTCTCTGCCTGCCCCCAAACTCTCTGGTCTGAAGGGGGACCCATCTCAGAAAGACAGGGCTTTCAAGCAACGTTTCTCAATATCAACATCTTAGTGGTCTTAACAGACTTCAACATCTCAAAGGACTTCAACATTTTAATGGACTTCAACATCTGAACAGACTTCAATATCTGAATGCACCAACATCTCAAGGGACTTCAACATTTGAATGGAGCAACATCTTAATGGACTTCAATATCTGAATGCACCAACATCTCAATGGACTTCAACATTTGAATGGAGCAACATCTTAATGGAGCAACATAATTTCAACATCTTAACAGACTTCAACATCTCAAAGGGCTTCAACATCTGAACAGACTTCAATATCTGAATGCACCCACCAACATCTCAAGGGACTTCAACATCTCAATGGACTTTAACATTTGAATGGAGCAACATCTTAATGGAGCAACATAACTTCAACATCTTAACAGACTTCAACATATTAATAGATTTCAACATCTTAATGGACTTCAACATCTCAATGGAGTTCAACATTTGAATGGAGCAATATCTCAACAGACTTCAACATCTTAACAGACCTCAACATCTCAATGACATCACCTCCTAGAATTAACCTGGCTAGAATGCTGGCTGGGGAATTCTGGGAGCTGAAGTCCATACATCCTCCAAGGTCCCTTCTGACTGTGTTGTTGTTATTATTATTAAGACAAGTCCAATTGGGCCAAGGATCTCCAAAGGTCATATTGCCCCTAATCCCATTAGCCATTGCCCCCAAATGGGGAGTGGAAGGTTTTGATAACCTGGGGTCCACTTATCTGGAGGTTTCGGTGCTTGGTTCCATCCCAAACTCCCTTTTTTCTACCAAGACCCCCTAAAGATCCCACCTTTAAAAATCGAATAAAATTTATTGGGGGGGGGCGGGATAAAGAATTCTATTCTAATTTGACTGTTCTATCATGGGTTTTTTAATAAGAGTTTTATTGTTTTAGATTTTATATTCAACTTACTTTTTATTGTATTGTATTTACAGTGGTCCCTCGACTTGCGCGTTCTCGATTAGCGCGAAACGCTGCAACGCGGTTTTTCAAAAAATATTATTTAAAAAAATAAAATATTAAAAAATAATTATTTTTTTTTAATTCTGTTCCCTGAATGGAGACCGCCGGCCGCTCAATCGGGCCGGCAGGGAACAGAATGGAGCCTTCCGCGGCGGGGCTGGGGGAGCCGAGCCCAGCCCCGTGACATTCGCTTTCCTGCCACCCGCAGCCGAGTGATCGTGGGCTCCTTCGCAACCTCAGAGAGCTTCCTGGTTTTCGTGAGCTTTCATGCCCAGGAAGCTCTCCGAGGTTGCGAAGGAGCCCAGGATCACTCGGCTGCAGGAAAGCGAATGTCACGGGGCTGGGCTCGGCTCCCCCAGCCCCGCCGCGGAAGGCTCCATTCTGTTCCCTGAATGGAGACCGCCGGCCGCTCAATCGGGCCGGCAGGGAACAGAATGGAGCGTTCCGCGGCGGGGCTGCTATGGGGGGGGAGACGAGCCCAGCCCCGTGACATTCGTTTTCCTGCCGCCGGCAGCCGAGTGATCCTGGGCTCCTTCGCAACCTCGGAGAGCTTCCTGGGCATGAAAGCTCACGAAAACCAGGAAGCTCTCTGAGGTTGCGAAGGAGCCCACGATCACTCGGCTGCAAGCGGGAGGAAGGCGAATCCCACGGGGCTGGGCTCGGTTATCCCCCCGGCTCCCCTCCTACCAGCCCCGCCGCGGAAGGCTCCATTCTGTTCCCTGAATGGAGACCGCGGGCCGCTCAATCGGGCCGGCAGGGAACAGAATGGAGCGTTCCGCGGCGGGGCTGGGGGAGCCGAGCCCAGCCCCGTGACATTCGCTTTCCTGCCACCCGATTGAGCGGCCGGCGGTCTCCATTCAGGGAACAGAATGGACCCTTCCGCGGCAGGGCTGGTAGGAGGGGAGCCGAGGGGATAACCGAGCCCAGCCCCGTGGGATTCGCCTTCCTCCCGCTTGCAGCCGAGTGATCGTGGGCTCCTTCGCAACCTCAGAGAGCTTCCTGGTTTTCGTGAGCTTTCATGCCCAGGAAGCTCTCCGAGGTTGCGAAGGTTACATCTTCCGCTGCCAGCCAGGCCATGCTGGCGGCAGCGGAACAATCGCTGGCTGTCAACTTTTCTTTTTAAAACTGGGCAGGAGCTGACTTGCCTCCCCAGTGCTAAAAAGAAAAGTTGACAGCCAGCGCTGCGAAACCGCCGAAACCGGAAGGGGCGAGGTGGGGGAGAACGGGAGGCTCAGCATTCCGTCAGCCGCAGCGCTGGCTGTCAACTTTTCTTTTTAAAACTGGGCAGGAGCTGACTTGCCTCCCCAGTGCTAAAAAGAAAAGTTGACAGCCAGCGCTGCGACTGACGGAATGCTGAGCCTCCCGTTCTCCCCCACCTCGCCCCTTCCGGTTTCGGCGTTCGGCAACGGAGTCCGGCGCTGGGGCCATGCGGGGCCGCTCATCCAGGGGGGGCGTGGACTGGCAAGCGGCAAGCGGCAAGTGATCTGGCGGGAAGACCAAGGGAAGGTTCCTTCAGCCGCCCAACACCTGATCCGCTCCGCAGCGCGGCAGCAGCGAGGAGCCGAAGATGGGGTTTCCCCTTTGCCTTTACCCCATCTTCGGCTCCTCGCTGCTTCCGCGCTGCGGAGCAGATCAGCTGTTGGGCGGCTGAAGGAATCTTCCCTTGGTCTTCCCCGCCGCCCACACGCAAACTCCACCATCTGCGCATGTGCGGCCATGAAAAAAAATGGCGCACATGCGCAGATGGTGGTTTTACTTCCGCATCCAGTATAACGCGGAAATCGGTTAGCGCGGGAGGTCTTGGAACGTAACCCCCGCGCTAATCGAGAGATCACTGTATATTGTTTATTGTAAGCTGCCCTGACTCCTTTGGGATTGAGCGGCATAGAAGTAGAAAGAAAGAAAGAAAGAAAGAAAGAAAGAAAGAAAGAAAGAAAGAAAGAAAGAAAGGATTTTTAAAAACCACCCAGGTTTCAACACGCACATTATTCTGAGCAAGAAACAGAGAAGAAACTTTCTAAGAGAATACCCTATGAAAACAGACTAACAATCCGGGGTCTAGAAAGCTTAGAACTATATTGCCTAAAACACGATTTAAGTATTGCCCACAAGATCATATGCTGCAACGTCCTGCCTGTCAATGACTACTTCAGCTTCAACCGCAACAACACAAGAGCACGCAACAGATTCAAACTTAATACGAACCGCTCCAAACTTGACTGTAAAAAATATGATTTCAACAATTGAGTTATCGAAGCGTGGAACTCATTACCGGACTCAATTGTGTCAACCATACAGTTCCCTCTAAGCTGAGCAGTGAGCAATCGCTCACTTAAAAATCATCATCAACTCAGAGTTTTCCAAACCTGCCCAGAAGCAGAGAGAGAAAGAGGCAGAGGGAAGGAGAGAGAGGGGAAGAGAGGAAGAGAGAGAGAAACAGATAGAAAAAAGAGAGGAAGGAAAAGAGAAAGAAAAAGAATGGGAGTAAGGAAGAGAGAAAGAAAATCAAAATCTAGTTTGAAACTAGCTCAACTATTTCAGTGGCATTTTGATATTGATAGAGTTGCCCTATTATGAGCTCACTGTTAGACACACAGTACAGTATTTTATTTTGAAATTCTCTGAGGCAAAACAAGGTGGGTTTTTTATTTGTTTGTTTGTTTATTTATTTATTATTTCTGTGCCGCCCAGTCTCGAAGGGACTGCCGCTCAGACACTATACTTTTCCGCCCACCCACCCCCCCACCAAAAAAATTAGAGGGAACACTGGTGTCAACCCCTAACCCCCAACATTTCTCCCGTAGACTCTCCACGATTGACTTCTCCAGGTTCCTAAGAGGCCAGTAAGGGGCGGACATAAGTGCACTGGCGTGCCTTTCGTCCCCTGTCCAATTGTCTTTCCTTTATCTCATATATAATATACATTTTCTTCCTTTCATATATCTTCTCCTCTATTTTTACATATTATCTTTATATATATTACTTCATGTCTGTTCTTTTCCATATGTATTGTGTATTGGACAAATGAATAAATAAATAAAATAAAAATAAATAAGGGCGGGAGGAAGAGAGGGGAGGAAAAAGAAGAAACTCCCATTCAAAAACAAAAAAAACCCGCGCCTTTCCTAAAGACGTTGATGATTGGCCGGCCGACCGACGGGCGCGCCCTCGGATTGGCCCTCTGGATGAATTGAAGGCGTGACACAAAGCCCGCGGGAACAAATGACATGAATGAACGGACTTTCCCGCCTTGCCGGTTGAAACGTTGCGTCATTCCTCTTTCCTTCCCGGCTTTTTTTTTTTGAATGAGCTTTGGCGGGCGCGGGAAAGGAAGGCAGCAAAAACGATGGGGGGGGGGAGAGAAAAAAAAAGCCCGTCCCCTTCTATCTGGACGGGGGTGGGTGGGTTCTCCTTGTTTCTCTGAGCCCCCTTAATGGCTTCGGGAGCCTTTAAATGCAGAGAGCGACGGGGGGGGGGGGAGACAGGATAAAATGTGGGGCGGGGGGGTGCACGAGTTCTCGTATAATGTTGCAACCTTTTTGGGGTGGGGGAGGTAGAGGGGTGTGCGCGCGCTTAATACATTACAGTCTCTCTTTATTCTGATTTCCTGGGGGGGGGGGGAATGTGTCACCTTTGGGACTCTGTCCAAGGAGCTTTCAATGCCAGACCCATTTGGAGATGGGGGGGGGAGTTTCCTACCCAATACACAAGAGGAACCCCTCGGCCTGGGATTACGCAACACACAATGCTGCATCATAAAAAAGCAAGCACCGTTGTGCAAATATAGCCGCTGGCAGCCCTTGTAACTTCGTGTTGGTTAAACTGCCAACAAACGACAATTTTATTTTTTTTTACGTTAACCATCAATGCAGGCTATATGGCGGAGAGCTTGGAAGGGTAACGTTTGCATCCTGTTTGTTTTGCAAAATCCTCTCCGGATTTCCTTCCTTGATAAAAAAGCTTGCAGAGGACTCCCCCCCCCCAAAAAAAAACACCCGTTTTCCTGTGCAGATGCAAAACTGCACAATACTGCATAATTATCCTGCATAATTATGATGGTAATAAAGGGGCGTACATAAGTGGACTGGTGTGCCTTTCGTCCCCTGTCCAATTGTCTTGCCTTTCTCTTACTTATCATATATATTCTCTTTCTTTCATATATCCTCTTCTCTAAGTTCACTTTTACCCTTATTTATTACTACAGTACATGTCTATTTTTCCCTATGTATTTGTGTATTGGACAAATGAATAAATAAATAAATAAAATTATTATTATTATTATATAGTATTTCTTGAATATTATATTTATTGTATTAAACTTGGTTTTAATTTTTCAGAAGATTGTTGTTATCGCACCCATAAGCCTCCCAGAATCGCCCGACACCGGGAAGGGGGAAGGACGTATAAATTTAATCAATCAATCAATCTTGTCAATGAGATCAGAACCAAGAAGCAAATTGGCCTTTCTTCTATTAGCTCCTCCCCTTCCCCTCCCCCACTCCAAGCGGGCAAGTGTCTCTCCTGGCCATCAATGACCAAAAAGGCAATACAGTAATTGCTTGTCTTGGAAGATACCCAGCCTAACCATATACATAACGACCAAGAACTGCTATCTGTTGCTTGAGCAGGGGGTCAGACTAGAAGATCTCCAAAGTCCCTTCCACGTCTATCCTGATTAAAATATTTTTCCCATCTGATTAGAAGAGAAACTCTTCAAGAGCTTTCGATTTTTTATAAAACGTATTTTAATTCCTGAGCAGTGGGTGGGGAAGATTGGGGTTGGACTAGAAGACCTCCAAGGTCCCTTCCAACTCTTAATTTCGTATTTTATTTTTGTAGCACCTTGGCAGAGTTAGGGATTTCCCCCCCCCCCGCCTTGGCTTTCATCCAATCCCTTTCACAATTCCCATTTTCCCGTCGCTTCCAAGCTTTCGAATCCCCCGCCAAGCCTATCAAACCGCAGCGCTGAATTCTAAAGGCGCTCGGACTCCTTCATTTTGAAGCGGGCAGCTGTAGAAATCGAATGAATGGACGCAGAAACAAACCAACGTCCGGAAAGATTTCAGCGCCCACATTTGGACCCGAACCCTGTTTGGGCTTCGCTTTACCCGTTTTGTCTTCCCTGACTTCGCCAACAACTTTCCAATTTATCCTCGGGAAACTCAAATTTATTAAGCCCCGCTCGGGATGAACGCGTATCTATCGACCCACTAAAACAAAATACAATTATACCGTAATATATAATAAGTGTGTGTATATATATACATAAACACACGTTTGTGTACACACACACACATAAATATAATGATCAAATTAAAAAATAAAAGCGCGAAGCGTTAAAAATCAGAGAAATTATTAAGTAAAATCATGGATCTACGTAATAAAGCGTTGAGAATGGATTTTTTTTAAAAAAATGAATACATTTCCCCAATTTAAAAAAAAGGAACACAAGCCAACCGAAACTCAAAAGGGCAGAAAACTTCGAGGAACCGCTAGGTCTTTTTCGGCGCTCAGCTTTGTCTGATTCAGGCGGGAAGGGAGAGGAAAGGGAAGGAAAGGAAAAGAAAGAAGAAAGAGAAGAAGAAAGAGGAGAAGAAAGAAGGAAAGAGAAGGAAAGGAAAGGAGGAGAGGAAAGAGAAGGAGAAGAAAAAAGGAGAGGAAAGAAGAGGGAGGAGGAGAAGAAAAAAGGAAATAGAAGGAGGAGAGGAAAGAAGAGGAAGGAGAAGAAAGAGAAGGAGTAAAAAGGAAAGAGAAGGGGAGGAAAGGAGGAAAGGAGGAGAGGAAAGAAGAGGAAGGAGAAGAAGAAAAAAGGATAGAGAAGAAAGAAGGAAAGGAAAGGAGGAATGAAGGAGAAGGAAAGAAAGGAAAGGAAGAAAGAAATGACTTACCCTCCTATTCCTATGATGTATTTCATCTTCTCCGGAGAGATGGGCGAATGGACAAAACGATTTATTGCAAAGGATGGGAGACTTCCTCTAAATTTGGCACTTTTGCGCGCGCTCTTTCTTGCGCCCCCCTCTTTTTCTCCCTCTCTGTCTCTCTCTCTCTCTCCTCAACTGAAGAGGAAGGCGGGTCTGCCTGCCCCTTATCTACCCTTGCCCCCCCCATCCCCGGGGGATAAGCCCCCGCCCCCTCCCCTTCTCCCCGCCCTGGTTAACGGGTGGAAAAACCCATCTTGCTCTCCAGCGCATGGATGGGCGGGTGCGGCGAACTAACTCAGCTTGACCGACCCTGCCAAGACCCGCCTGTCATCGGCGCCCAGTCGCCCAATAGTTACACCTGTCAGCTCCTTCAGACACACACACAGGCGCGAGTGTGGCTTGGTTATAAATAGCCCCTGGACCGGCTGCCCTTTGCCTAAATTAGTCCGGGGGAAGTAGAAGTCTGACACGCTTCCTCCCGCGGCCGAATTCGCCCGTCCCTTTTTTGCAGAATATCCCTCGGAAGGGACTTCATTAATCTTATTTATTTATTTATTTTATTTATTCATTTGTCCAATACACAAATACATAGGAAGAAAAATAGACATGTAGTAATATATATAAGGGTAAAAGTGAACTTAGAGGAGAGGATATATGAAAGGAAGAGAATATATATGATAAGTGAGAGAAATGAAAGACAATTGGACAGGGGACGAAAGGCACACCAGTGCACTTATGTCCGCCCCTTACTGGCCTCTTAGGAACCTGGAGAGGTCAATCGTGGAGAGTCTAAGGGAGAAATGTTGGGGGTTAGGGGTTGACACAATTGAGTCTGGTAATGAGTTCCACGCTTCGATAACTCTATTGTTGAAATCATATTTTTTACAGTCAGGTTTGGAGCGGTTCTTATTAAGTTTGAATCTATTGCGTGCTCTTGTGTTGTTGCGGTTGAAGCTGAAGTAGTCATTGACCGGTAGGACGTTGCAGCATATGATCTTGTGGGCAATACTCAAATTGTGTTTTAGGCGCCATAGTTCTAGGCTTTCTAGGCCCAGGATTGTTAGTCTATTTTCGTAGGATATTGGTAGGATATTTATTTAACTTTCATCCGGCTTTTAAAATTTTTCATTAATATTAATATAATATTAATATTGATTGTTTCCTGATTGCTTATTTGACCCCTATGACAATCATTAAGTGTTGGACCTCATGATTCTTGACAAATGTCTCTTTTTCTTTTATGGACAGTGAGAGCATATGCACCAAGACAAATTCCTTTTGTGTCCAATGACACTTGGCCAATAAAGAATCCTCTTCTCTTCTCTTTCTCGTTCTCATTCTATTTCCACTCTATTCACATTCCATTTCCATTCTATTCATTATTTCAAATTCTATTCTACGTTATTCAAAAGGCAACCAAATAGAAATGGTAGGGTTTCTTGTCAAAGCAAGGGGGTTGGACTAGAACAGGGGTAGGCAAACTTGGATCTTCTATGACTTGTGGACTTCAACTCCCAGAATTCCTGACCCAATCATACTAGCTCAGGAATTCTGGGAGTTGAAGTCCATATGTAATAGAAGAACCAACTTTGCCTACCCCTCCAATGTCCCCTCCAACTTCTCTTCTTTTCTCTTCTCTTTTTCAATCCTATTCTATTCTTCAATTCTATTCTAAATTATACTTTCTTTGTGTGTTAACTGTGTTGTGATTGCATCAGCATAAACATTTGTTAAATATGAATAAAATGGTGTGTGTGTCATTGTCTCCTGGCCTCTTTGAGAGACAGCAAATGAGAGTCCTCCTTGTCCATCTGGGTCCATTCTATTGGTCCTGCCCTCCATCTGCCCCCTACGAAGTTGCATTTTGAACACTTGGGAATGTCACGAAGCTGGTCAGCTAACTTGGGCCTGGAAAAATCAAGGGTCCAAATGGGGCCTTCAAAGACCCTTCCCTCCTCTTCCAAATCATGTACTACCTTTCTTGTGCTTGCTTTTTTTCTCCTTCCCTTTCTTTTTTCCTGCCACTTTCTTTCCTTCTTTCCCTTTCATTTCTTTCCTTCCCTCCATTTCCTTTTTTCCTCCCTTTTCCCTTCTTTCCCCTTCCTTTCCTTCACTACCCTTTTTACCTTCCTTCCTTCCTCCCCTCCCTTTTCCCCTTTTTCTCTCCCCTTCTTTCCTTGTTTCCTTTTTCCCTTTCCTTCTTTTACTTTTTTCCCCTTTTTCTTCCTTCCTTCCTTTCCCTTTTCTCCCTCCATTCTCTTGCATTCTTTTTCCTTCTTTCCTTCCTTCCTTCCCTTCTTCCTTCCCTTTTTCCCTTTTCCCCCTTCCATTCCTTCTGCTTCCTTTCTTGTCTTCCTTCCCTCCTTTGCTTTCTTTCTTTCACTTTTCTTTAATTCTCCCTCACTTTCATCCCTTTTTTTATTTTCCTTCTCTCCTTCCTTCCCTTTTCCCTTTGTTCCTCCCTCCCTGTTCCCTTCATCCTTTCCTTCTTCCTTATTCCCTTCCTTTTCTCTTTCCTTTTCTCCTTCCTTCCTTCCCCAACATGGATGCATCTGAACAAATGAAGAACTAATGAGAATAAGTTTGTGAGAACTAATGAGAGTCCTTAAGGAATTGGAGGGCATGCAAATAAAATGATATAAATAAATAAAATAAATCTTTAAAGGAAAAAAAATCTAGAATCACAGGAATAAAGTTCTTGTGGGAAATCACAGCACTCAAGAAGAAGACCACGTGTGTGTTTCACCCAAGGCAATAGGTCTTTGGGTTGCACGTTTCGCATTGGTCCGAAAGTATCACTTAATCCCGCTTTCACTCGGTAAGTCACACTTATTATGACACGGCGGCGTGCTTCAGGCGGCGTGCTTCAAAGGGTCACGGGTGCATCGGCTGATCATGTTCCTCAGAGTCAGGAGGGGCGGGAGCGCCTTCAGACCCTCCGAACGACCCCCCTCCTCCTCAAGGACTGACCTTCTAGGATGAACTGAAGGACTTGAAGCAGCAAGCTGGGAGTGCAAGGGGGCCAGGGCAAACTGCAGAGTCATAGAGTTGGAAGGGACCCTGGAGGTCATCCAGTCCAACCCCCTGCTCAAGCAGGAGATCTGATACTATTTCAGACAAGTTGCTGTCTGATCTCTTCTTAAAAACATCCAAGGATGGAGAAACCACAACTTCTGGAGGCAAATTGTTCCACTGATTTGGTGTTCTATTCTTTTTCTTTCTTTCTTTCTTTCTTTCTTTCTTTCTTTCTTTCTTTCTTTCTTTCTTTCTTTTTCTCATTTCCTTCCTTCCTTCCTTTGCAATAGCATTTAGACTTCTATACCACTTCACAGTGCTTTCACAGCCCTCTCCAAGTGGTTTACAGAATCAGCCCCTTGCCCCCAACAATCTGGGTCCTCATTTGACCCACCAAGGAAGGATGGAAGGCTGAGTCAACCCTGAGCCAGTGGTGAGATTTGAAGCGCTGAACTGCAGCTAGGAGTTAGCTGAAGTAGCTTGCAGTGCTGCACTCTAACCACTGTGCCACCCTTTCTTCCTCCTGCTACTGCTCCTCCTCCTCCTCTTCTTCTCCTCCTTCTCCTTCTTCTATTTTACTATTTCTTCTTCTTCCTTTCTTCTTCTTCTTTTCTTCTTCTTCTTCTTCTCTTCTTCTTCTCTTCTTCTCTTCTTCTTCTTCTTCTCCTCCTCCACCACCACCTCCTCCTCCTTTTGATATTAGCTAAACTGGTAGTCAGTAGCAAATTCCAAAGCTGAACTATGAATGAAAATGAAACATTGGGAGAACCAAAACAGCACATTTTAACGCACAACAGGAAAAAAAGCATCTCACAGAAGGCTCAGAAGTTTTAATTAAATATTTTGAGTTTTCTTGGCTTCAAACAGCAAAAAAAAATTATCAAATTGTAATAACGATAACGTAACATACTTAATAGGAATCGGTATATCTCACAGAGGTTCAGCCAACTAAAGACAAACGTACGTCAGGTAAGCCTTAACGAACAATACAGGTTGTGTGTTTCCAACAGAAAACATCCACTTTAACGGAGGTGGGAGGTGCGAGAGAAAAATGCACAGGTCTTGCACCCTGTCTTGTCACCAGGGTTCATTTTGATATTTTTGGCATGCTCCGTTGATGATTACAGGGAGTGTACAAAAAACCCATGGGTATTTACACATGGACTTTACATGTGTACATATGTCTCCACTGACACAGAGATGATACCAGCGACAAGTCTCCGAAGCTAGAAGGAACATGGGATGAATTAGAATAACAACAGTTGGAAGGGACCCTGTAGGACATCTAGTCCAACCCCCAACAACAACAACCCCACAAGGCAGGAGACCCACAACTTCCAAAGGCAACTTCTGTTCCATGGGTTGATCGCTCTCACTGTCAGAAAGTTCCACCTTATTTCTAGGTTGAATCTCTCCTTGATCCGTTTCCATTCGTTGTTCCCTGTCAGGCCTTCAGGTGCTTTGAAAAACAGGTTTTTAACAGATTAACAGAATTGGGATGGACTTTGTAGGTCATCTAGTCCAGCCCTGCACTGGCTGCCGATCAGTTTCTGGTCACAATTCAAAGTGTTGGTTATGACCTATAAAGCCCTTCATGGCATCGAATCAGAATACCTTTGGGACCGTCTTCTGCCGCACGAATCCCAGCGACCGATTAGGTCCCACAGAGTTGGCCTTCTCTGGGTCCCGTCAACTAAACAATGTCATTTGGCGGGACCCAGAAGAGCCTTCTCTGTGGCGGCCCCCTGGAATCAATTCCCCCCGGAGATTAGGACTGCCCCCACCCTCCTTGCCTTTCACAAACTTCTGAAAACCCACCTTTGTCACCAGGCCTGGGGAAACTGACATACCCCTAGCTGTTCCATTTCATGTATGGTTTGTCTGAACTGTATGATTGTTTTTTATAAGGGTTTTAAAATTGTTTTTAATATTGGATTTGAGTCTACGGAGAGGGGCGGCATACAAATCTAATTAATAATAATAATAATAATAATAATAATAATAATAATAATAATAATATTTATGGGGAAGGTTGTTGAGAAGGTGGTGGCGCTCCAACTCCAGCGGTCCTTGGAACAAACCGCTAAGGCTCACACAGAGTTGGCCTTCTCCGGGTCCCGTCGACTAAACAATGTCGTTTGGCGGGCCCCAGGGAAAGAGCCTTCTCAGTGGCGGCCCCGGCCCTCTGGAACCAACTCCCCCCGGAGATTAGAACTGCCCCCACCCTCCCTGTCTTTCGTAAACTACTCAAGATGCATTTATACTGCCAGGCATGGGGGAGTTGAGATATTCCTTCCCCCTAGGCCATTACAAGTTATGCATGGTATGTTTGTTTGTATGTTTGGTTTTATAATAAGGGTTTTTAGTTGTTTTTATTATTGGATTGTTACATGTTGTTTTTATCATTGTTGTTAGCCGCCCCAAGTCTATGGAGAGGGGCGGCATACAAATCCAATAAATTATTATTATTATTATTATTATTATTATTATTATTATTATTATTAATAGTAATAATCTCATGTATTATTTGTTGTGAGCTTCTCCAAGTCTTCAGAGAGGGCGGCATACAAATCTAATAAATAATAATAATAATTATTATTATTATTATTATTATTATTATTATTATTAAACCCCCTCCCCCAAAGCAGGAGACATTACATCACTTCTGAGAGGTGGCAATTCCATTGCTTCTTGAAAGCTTCCAGGGATGAAGCTCCCACAAACTTCCGAAGGCAAATTCTGTTCCAATAGTTGATTGGTCTCACTGTTAAGTGAGGTTCTCTGGAGGCTAAAAATACCTTCCCAGAGCCTCTGTGTGAGCCAAAAATCAGATGGCTGCATACATGCACGCTGGAGCTGAGCTAGGGCAACGGCTCGCGTGCCAGCAGATATGGCTCTGTGTGCCACCTGTGCCATAGGTTCACCATCACTATTCTAGATCATCTCTCGATAGCTCACGAAACTTCCGTAGTCTCGACTTTTTTGGCAACCTCTTTTGGACACAAACAGTGACCTACAACCGCTTCAAAAATTGTCAGTCTCTTGCCATTTGCCCAAGCCACAGTGTAAGAGTTCCAAATTTGTTCCCACCATTGTTTTGCTGCTTATTTACAATGCATTAAAAGAAAAAGCAAGTTTGTAAATGTATACAGTAGATTGTGAAGTCTTTCTCCCTCATTCTCTCTTTTTCTCTCTGTCTCATTTTCTCTTTCTCTCCTTTCTCTCATTCTTTCTTTCTCTCCCCCCTCTCTTTTCTCTCTTTGTCTCATTCTCCCCCCTCTCTCTCTCATGATTTTGCCTCAATGGACCAATACGTAGCATGATCTCCCAGTAGGACATAGCTACTACTACCCTGTATGCGACACACCAACAAGTAGATTCCCCTTTTGCTGTTCATTTTTCTTTGCCTGAGTCCCATTTTTTAATAACTTCATGGATTGGAATAACGTTTCAGGCATTATTTTACAAGGGACCTTGTAGGTCATCTAGTCCAACCGCCTGCCCAAGGACACCCTACCAGTCTCTTCTCGAAAGCCTTCAGTGATGAAGCTCCCAAAACTTCCAAAGGCAACTTCTGTTCCATTGGTTGATCCCTCTCACTGTCAGAAAATTCCTCCTTATTTCCAGGTTGAATCTTGGTCAGTTTCCATCCATTATTCCTTGTCTGGCCTTCAGGGCCTTTGGAAAATTGCTTGACCCCCTCCTCCTCTCTGTGGCAGCCCCTCAAATATTGGGACACTGCTATCATGTCTCCCCTGGTCCTTCTCTTCCCTAGACTAACCAGGCCCAATTCCTGTAACATCCAAAGAGATATAGGTAAGCAAAAAAAGATTTTCGTATCTTGGTTTAAGGGAGGGATGGATCCACCTGTCTCCAACCTGAATGAGGGTTCAAGTTCATTAATCGATCTTTAAGCTGATAAATCATCTGAAGTCTCTCCTACTAAATTTCTCCATCAGTGTTTTTATTCCCGCTGCCTAGTCCTCATTGTTTATTATGCTGGAAAGCAAAGCAGTACCGAAATGTGATTTCCTGCCTCTGAAAAATGTACATCCTGTAAGTATGTTCATTTTCTGACTAAAGTCTGATTAAAGTCTGTTTCCTTGTTCCTGGTTTGTTTGTTTGCTTGTTGTTGTTGTTTTGCTTGTTCTCGGAAATCTTAGTGTGTGTTTGCAACTCCCTAGCACAGTGTTTCCCAACCGTGGCAACTTGAAGATACAGTGGTACCTCATCTTACGAACGCCTCTTCTAACGAACTTTTCGAGATACGAACCCAGTGTTTAAGATTTTTTTGCCTCTTCTTCCGAACTATTTTCACCTTACGAACCCAAGCCGCTGCTGCTGGGATGAAGGGGTTTCTTTTTGTTTCCTTTTTTGAAGAAAGAAAAGGGAGGGGCGGCTTGGAGGGGGAAAGAGTTTGCATTTTAAAAAGTAGGAGAACAGTGTGCTTGCAGAGGCACTGAAAGGGTGTCCTTTGAAGAAAGAAAAGGGAAGGGCAGCTAGGAGGGGGAAAGACTTTGCAGAGAACAGCGTGCTTGCAGAGGCACTGAAAGAGTGTCTTTTGAAGAAAGAAAAGGGAGAGGCGCCCCCCTTGCCTTTCTTCCTTCCCACTCACCCTTTAGCTTAGCCTTGCTTCTTCCACCCGACCCCTTTAGCTGCTCCTCCCTGCCCTCTGTTCGCCTCCCTTCTAAAGTTTGGGATTTTCCTGAAGGATTTGCACGCATTATTTGCTTTTACATTGATTCCTATGGGAAACATTGTTTTGTCTTACGAACTTTTCACCTTACGAACCTCCTCCTGGAACCAATTAAGTTTGCATCATGAGGTACCACTGTATTTGGACTTCAATTCCCAGAATTCCGCAGCCAGCGAATGCTGGCTGGGGACTTCTGGGAGTTGAAGTCCAGATATCTTCAAGTTGCCAAGGTTGGGAAACACTGCCCTAGCACATCCAGATACAAACGGAAAGGATAACTGTCCCTTGTCGTAAAAACAATCAAAGCCTTCTCTGCATTTTGATGCTGACGGTTGAAGGACGTTCTTTGCTTCTGTAGGAATTTTGGGATGCAAAGACACAGAGAGAGAATCCTTGAAAAGGGAGGCAAAGAATCCAAGTTCCGTTTCACATTATCTGCCCCAGGGGTGAATCCTACCACCCCCAATTCAAGGGGGAAAGAGAGATCGACTTTCGGTGTCTGTTACAACAGGCCTACACAAGCCATCTCTGAAAAGAGGAGGCGGATTAAGCCATTCGGGACAGATCGACGCATGAAGAAAATGTCTCTTTATACAATGATTTGCTATGGGAAAAAAATCTGCTTTCCACTTGGAGCCACTGCAGGAAAGGCCTTGCGGTGCAAAAATCCAGATCTCCGGGTTGTTTTTTGTTTTCGCAGTAGATGCAATCATCCCCCAAGGTCGTTCATTATGATGGAGTCTGTCTGGAAACTCAAGCGGTCGATGCCTTTCCTGGAAAGGAGCTCCTTCCTTTGCAAACTCAGTGGTGGGGTGGAGTGTCCAGACTCTTTGCCTTGGATGGAGAGGGAGGAAACAGCCAGATGCTTCTTCTGATGGACCGAAGATGCGATGTTTGACAAGCTCGGAAGGCCAGGAAAGGAAGGTGGGGCGGTTGGGTGGTCCTTATCAGGTGGAGAGTTTCTTCAGCCCCGTCCGTCTCTCCATCCGGATTCATGACATGCTAGAAGAGGTTGGAAGGAGAGGAAGAAAGTTACGCGGGCTTAAGACTTGAAAACCCACAAAGCTGGGGCTACCTTTGAAAAGTGTTCAGAAACTTCAGATCGTGCAGAATGTGGCCGCGAGAGCAATCATGGGCTTCCCCAGGTATGCCCATGTTTTGTCAACACTCCGCAGCTTGCACAGTATTTGTGCAGAGATGACTAGGCTAACCATGGGAGTTAGAAATGAAACCGAGTCTTCATTCAACAATTGTTGGGATCCCTTTTATAGGTGGTTTAAAAAAAGAGAACAATTTGTCTAAACAATGGAATGATCTGTATATATTAGATTAGACACAAATCTAGTATAAAACCCCTTCTTTTCTTTCCCAATTTCTACATGAGATATTGGATGTATAAAGATAAAATTTTACTTTTAGTTCCAAATCTCTATACCGTGATTAATTCAACGCTGGCTTCTCCCTATCTATATGACTAATCTTGATCTTAGGTAATAAGCTAACAAATTTAAAATTAGTTCACATTCTCAACACAACTCCACTGTACAGTCACCCACCCTTCTCTCTTTTTCTTTTTCTCTCCTCTTCATTGCTTCACCTCTTTTTTTTCTTCTCTTCCTTTTCTCTCTACTTTCTCTATATCCTTTTTTATTTTCTTTCTTTCTTTTTTGTAATTCTATATGTTTATTGAATGCTATAATTTATATATTCAGACATATTGTAATGTAATAGATTCCAATGTCAACTGTTATGATTGCCTTTTATGTTTTGTATATTTGTAAATAAAAACTTTTATTAAAAAAAACAAGAAAAAAAAACCTCACTCCGCAGCTTGCACTGGCTGCCGATCATTTTCCGGTCACACTTCAAAGTGTTGGTTATGACCTATAAAGCCCTACATGGCATTGGACCACTTCCTCCGGGACCGCCTTCTGCCGCACAAATCCCAGCAACCGATTCGGTCCCACAGAGTTGGCCTTCTGTGGGTCCCTTCAACTAAACAATGCCGTCTGGCGGGACCCAGGGGAAGAGCCTTCTCTGTGGCGGCCCCGGTCCTCTGGAATCAACTCCCCCACAGAGATTAGGACTGCCCCCACCCTCCTTGCCTTTTGTAAGCTCCTGAAAACCCACCTAAGTCGCCAGGCATGGGGAAATTGATATACCCCTCAGCTATTATGATTTATGTATGGTCTATCTGGGTTGTATGATTGTTTTTTATTACAAGGGTTTTAAATACTGTTTTTAATATTGGATTTGTACTTTGTATATTGCTTGTTGTGAGCCGCTCGAAGTCTTCGGAGAGGGGTGGCATAGGGGTGATAATAAATAATAATAATAATAATACATTATAATAATTATAATAATTATAAATAATATAATATAATAATAAATTATTATAATTATTATAATTATTATAATTATTATAATTATTATAATTATTATAATTATTATAATTATTATAATTATTATAATTATTATAATTATTATAATTATTATAATTATTATAATTATTATAAAAGCAACTCTTTGGGTTACACCAGTGATGGCAAACCTATGGCACGGGTGCCACATGTAGCACACGGAGTCAGATCTGCTGGCATGTGAGCCATTACCCTGTCTCAGCTCCAATGCGAATATGTGTGCCTGCCAGCTGATTTTCGGCTCATCCGGAGGTTCTGGGGGCACATTTTTTGCTTCCAGAGAGTCTCCAGATGATGGCGGAGGGTGAAAAATGGACCTACTGGGCCCACCAGTGATTGGGGAATGGGTTGTTTCAGACCTCCAGAGGGCCTCCTGGGGCGCTGGGGGAGGCCATTTTCGCCATCCCCAGGCATTGAATTATGGGTGTGGGCACTCACGCATGCACAATAGCATACACACATGCGCTTTCGGCACCCGAGGGAAAAACCAAGAAAGTCCAGTTGCCTCTTGTAAAAAAAAGCACCTTTGGGACAATAGTGACCTGTTTGAGGATTTCCATACACAGATGTTCCTAATGTTAAACCAAAACCTAGTTTTAAACCAAGAGAGACTCAACCTTGGTCAGTCCAGCATGGAACTGAATAATCCAGTCAATGAACTGAACCACTAGTGGAAGATGTGGAGTTTCAAAATATTTAAAGGGCGAACATATCAACTTAGATGTGAAGATAGATCTTCGATAATTTATATTTTACGAGTCAGACAAAGGCTTCCTTGAGGTCATGTCACACACTGACCCACCAAGCGGGTTTCTTGGTTCTTAGCCGAGGACACAAGATTGTAATGTTTTGAAAGCAATAATGATGCCCAAACTTAAGCGATGGTTCAGTTAAAACCAGAAAAAGATGGCAAAACACGAAAATAAAACTGGTGACATTTTATATATACAGTGGTACCTCTTCCTAAGAACGCCTCTACTTAAGAACTTTTCTAGATAAGAACTGGGTGTTCAAGATTTTTTTGCCTCTTCTTAAGAACCATTTTCTACTTAAGAACCTGAGCTCGGAAAAATTTCCCAGGAAATTTGAGAGCAGCACGAAGGCCCGGCCAGTTTCCTGCCATTCCCCCTTTAATCCTGACCACCTTGGGATTTTCTGGGCTGCCAGAGGAGCCTTTGGGTGGCGTTTAAGGAGGCTTTGGCAGTCCAGAGCAAACGAAGCATTTTCCTTTCTCTGGGCACTTGGAGAGGGAATAAATCACTTGACTGTGGTGACTCCCTTGCACTGCCTACCATACCAAAGTTTTGGATTTTTTTGATTCCCCTCACCTCACATTCTTCCTTCAGCAGCGACTGTCCTCCTCCTCCTCTTCCTCCTCTTCCTCCTCCTCCTCCCACCCAAATTCCAAGCTTTTATTTCTTTCCTAATGGGTTTGCACACATTATTTGCTTTTACATTGATTCCTATGGGGAAAATTGCTTCTACTTACAAACTTTTCTACTTAAGAACCTGGTCACGGAACGAATTAAGTTCTTAAGTAGAGGTACCACTGTATATAAAGCAATTAAAACAAGATGAATTTTAATTAAAATCAAATTCCCAAACCTTGTTTCCTGATCTTCTGAAGGAAGGGCAGTCCTGTTTCGGAATTAAGACAAAGTATTAGTATTTTAGTATTGTATCTCTTCCCCTCTTCCCCTTTTCCAAAATCCTTTTCTCTTTATTGCTTCCATTACTTCATTTATTTACTTTATACGATATGTATTGTTTAAAGAGATACAATTGTTGTTTTGATTTTTCCATATGTTTCAAACTATGTAGAATTTATGACTTTCCTTTATTGTGTACCCTCAGTCCCTTTTTCCCCTCACCCCCTTTTTTGATTTCTAATTTTTAATACTCAATAAACTATATTTTTTTAAAAAAAGACAAACTACACTGTCCCCTCGATTTTTGCGGGTTTGAACTTCGCAAAAGGTCTATACCACGGTTTTTCAAAAATATTAATTAAAAAATACTTTGCGGGTTTTTCCCCTATACTACAGTTTTTCCCACCCGATGTCGTCATATGTCATTGCCAAACTTTTGTCTGTTTTTAATAAATATTTTTTTTAATAAACTTTAATAAATAAACATGGTTGCTAAGGGAATGGAAAATTGCAATTTAGGGGTTTAAAGTGTTAAGGGAATGTTTGTGATACTGTTCATAGCCAAAAATAGTGTAATTCCGCATCTCTATTTTGCAGAAATTCAACTTTTGTGGGCGGTCTCGGAACGCATCCCCCGCGAAAAGTGAGGGAACACTGTATTAGTAGATGTTGGGGATTTATTTTTTTGAAAACACCAGAGTCACCAGGGTCTTCCCCCAAGAGTAGTATTCACTTAAAACCACAATTGGTTTTTCACCTACGCACTATTGCACTATTACTATTATTACTATTATTACTATTACTATTACTATTGGTAATGGTAGTAGTAGTACAGTAGTAGTATTTTAAGTTTGCCATAAGAGGGAGCCAGAGATTGTGCTCCAGAAGGCTGATTCATTCATTATTGATTGTGTGTTTTATAAGGAGCTTTGTGATTGGAAAGGGGGCTCTAGCCTCCCTCAAATTTCTAGCTTTCTTCCGACCATCCCCGGCATGAGGATATGGGATGATGGTGTTGGAAAATTTGACCCCCTCAGAGGGGCCTGCAATCTAGGAGTCCCCTTAGATCCGCAGCTGAGACTAGAGGAATATCTCTCAGCTGTGGCTAGGGGGACTTTTGCACAGGTTCGGCAGGTGTACCAGTTGCGGCCCTATTTGGACAGGGAGTTCTTCTCAGTCTGGAGATGGGCAGCTTATAAATCAAAACAAACAAACAAATAAATGAAAATATTATTTTACTGAAAGAGTAGTAGATCCTTGGAACAAACTTCCAGCAGACGTGGTTGGTAAATCTACAGTAACTGAATTTAAACATGCCTGGGATAAACATATATCCATTGTAAGATAAAATACAGGAAAATACAGGAAATAGTATAAGGGCAGACTAGATGGACCATGAGGTCTTTTTCTGCCGTCAGTCTTCTATGTTTCTATGAATAAGAGGAGGAAGCTCACCTCTCTCTCTCAGCCATCTCTTGTTTCACTCCTTCTGCCCTGTAAGGAAATAAAAGCATGGTCAGATGAAGCGGCCCCTTCCCAAATGGCCCCCGCCCCAATGGAGTCCAGCGGACCCCCCCACACACACTTTCACACACATATACACACCCTTCCTGGCCCACCCCGAAGGAGACGTACCGTTCTTTCCTGGCCTGATTTCGCTCCTCTTCGAACCTACAGCAAAAGGTGTGGAGAACGTTAGGACTTCTCTACTGGGTGGGGGTGGGGGTGGATCAGTTTTTCTGTTGAATGAGATTGTTTAATGGGCAAGCAGAGACATAAGGGAGGGGGCCTCGTAGCTCACAGCGGTCAGGGATCACTTATGCCAGTATATTCCCCTAGCAGCCCTTCAACCTAAAGAAAAGAAGGACCAGGGGGGATACGATATGATTTTTATTGATATTGATTGTTTCTTCATTGCTTATTTGACCCCTATGACAATCATTAAGTGTTGTACCACATGATTCTTGACATAGAAACATAGAAGTCTGACGGCAGAAAAAGACCTCATGGTCCATCTAGTCTGCCCTTATACTATTTTCTATATTTTATCTTAGGATGGATATATGTTTATCCCAGGCATGTTTAAATTCAGTTACTGTGGATTTATCTACCACGTCTGCTGGAAGTTTGTTCCAAGGATCTACTACTCTTTGAGTAAAATAATATTTTCTCATGTTGCTTTTGATCTTTCCCCCAACTAACTTTAGATTGTGTCCCCTTGTTCTTGTGTTCACTTTCCTATTCAAAACATTTCCCTCCTGGACCTTATTTAACCCTTTAATATATTTAAATGTTTCGATCATGTCCCCCCTTTCCCTTCTGTCCTCCAGACTATACAGATTGAGTTCATTAAGTCTTTCCTGATACGTTTTATGCTTAAGACCTTCCACCATTCTTGTAGCCCGTCTTTGGACCCGTTCAATTTTGTCAATATCTTTTTGTAGGTGAGGTCTCCAGTATTCCAAATTGGTCTCACCAGCATTCTATATAGCGGGATCATAATCTCTCTCTTCCTGCTTGTTATACCTCTAGCTATGCAGCCAAGCATCCTACTTGCTTTCCCTTGACAAATCTTTATTTTCTTTTATGTACACTGAGAGCATCTGCACCGACAAATTCCTTGTGTGTCCAATCACACTTGGCCAATAGAATTCTATTCTATTCTATTCTGAGTTTGATTTATTCATAAAATATTTTTGAGTCGGGGGTCTCGCTCCAAGGGCTGTGCACAGAACACATTGGTGATGGTGGAAGGTCTTAAGCATAAAACTTATCAGGAAAGACTTCATGAACTCAATCTGTATAGTCTGGAGGACAGAAGGAAAAGGGGGGACATGATCAAAAGATTTAAATATGTTAACGGGTTAAATAAGCTTCAGGAGGGAAGTGTTTTCAATAGGAAAGTGAACACAAGAACAAGGGGGCACAATCTGAGGTTAGTTGGGGGAATGATTAGAAGTAATGTGAGAAAATATTATTTTACTAAAAGAGTAGTAGATGCTTGGAACAAACTTCCAGCAGACGTGGTTGGTAAATCCACAATAACTGAATTTAAACATGCCTGGGATAAACATAGATCCATCCTAAGATAAAATACATGAAATAGTATATTGGCAGACTGAGGTCTTTTTCTGCCATCAGTCTTCTATGTTTCTATGGTGACAGGAATGGTATATGGCCATTAAAACACTCAGTTGCCCCAACTATACCCCGCAAGAGATTATGGGGTTGTTAAAATATGATGATGATGTGATTATTTCACAGTGTTGAGGATTCCAGGGACCTCTGAATTGCTACAATTACTTACTGCAGGATGCAATCTGGAATCTGGACGTGCTCCATGGGAATTGTATGAGCTAGTTCCTCCAAGGTGTGGACGTACTGGATTTTACTGATGAATTTCACACTGGAAAAAGAAGAGAGAGACTTAGCTTTAGCTTCTACAGGCAATTCTCCCTTGTTCAACAACAGTTCAAAGTCACAATGGCCATGGAAAATGTGACTTAAGCCTCATCCTCAAGGTGTCACACCATTCCCGAGGTCAACAGATAAGAGCCAGGGTGGTGCAGTGGTTAGAGTGCAGCCCTGCAGGCTACTCCAGCTAACTGCTAGCTGTAGTTCAGCAGTTCAAATCAGCCGTTCAAATCATCGGCTTAAGGTTGACTCAGCCTTCCGTCCTTCCGAGGTGGGTCAAATGAAAAGCCAGATTGTTGGTGGCAAAAGGTTGATTCTGTAAATTGCTTAGAGAGGGCTGTAAAAGTGGTATATAAGTCTAAATGCTAATAATAGTAGTAGTAGTTTAGAGGATATGAATTTAACAATTATGAATATATGTGCATATTTAATATGAAAATAAGTGGATTTCCCAGCTATTTCTAAGGGAAAGCCTTTAAGAACTGCTCTATTTTTTGAAAACACTAGGAATTCATGATACCAGTTTTATATAGCATCTTTTCAGTTTGCTGAAGTTCTACAACTCAAATATCTGTTCAATCTTATTTCACTGAAAGAGCAGTAGATCCTTGGGACAAACTTCCAGCAGACGTGGTTGGTAAATCCACAGTAGCTGAATTTAAACATGCCTGGGATAAACATATATCCACTGTAAGAAAATACAGGAAATAGTATAAGGGCAGACTAGATGGACCATGAGGTCTTTTTCTGCCGTCAGTCTTCTATGTTTCTATGTTTCTATCTATGCCACCTCCTCCATGAAAATGATGCAGTTGTAAATTTGGGTTTAAGCTGTATATAAAAGAATTATATTTACATTCATTGCTTTAAATCAAATGTGTGAATATTAGCTTTTATTTATTTATTTTTTTAATACTTAGATTTGTATGCCGCCCCTCTCCGAAGAGAGGGGCGGCATTTGCTGGCTGGGGAATTCTGGGAGTAGAAGTCCAAATATCTTTAAGTTGCCAAGGTTGGGAAACACTGTCCTAGAGATATAACCCAATTCTCTAGCTACTATTCTCAGTTACAATACATATCTGTTATATCTTTGTATACCACCAATACATACTTGACAAAACAAATAAATAAAATAAATAATAAAAGTGGTGAGGAAGCCAGGTTTCACTCCAGCTTTTGTTTCCTTTACCTGATGAAAGGCCTGGATATCGCCAGCACCGTCCGAATGAACCAGGAAGGGTGAACGATTATTAACGCTTTCAGGTTTTTCCGTAACCTGCCGAAAAATGGAGACGATGCAGTTTGGGAAAAATAAAATAAAATAAGTTAAAGAGGGTACTCCTCAGTGAGATGATAATTTTGTACTCCTGTGAATCTTAAAAAAGTCAGGTTGGGGTAGCCGTTAAGGCACCAAGCTAGAAATGCTATTGAATCTATAGCCCATAGATCCCCCCGCCCTTTTTTCCCTTTTCTTTTTCTTTTTTTAAGCACTTGGGAGATTGTTGTTTTTTCTCCTTTTCATAGAGTATGTGTTTCTGTGCTTTGTTTTGTTGTTTTTCTAAAAGTTGTAAAAATAAATCAATAATGGTTGGCTAGGGGTTCTGAGGTCATTTTTGACTCCTGGCACAGCACAATTTTTCTTTTGATGTTGGATACAGACAGAGGTCTATATATAATTGGGTCTTTGGGCCATACATTTGACAGATGCCAGATAGATAGATAGATAGATAGATAGATAGATAGATAGATAGATAGATAGATAGAGAGAGAGAGAGAGAGAGAGAGAGAGAGAGAGAGAGGAGAGAGGGAGAGATTGGAGAGATCTTTGAGAGAAGATAGATGACATAAATAGGCAGATATGGATGGATGGATGGATGGATGGAGATAGACAGACAGATAGATGGAGATAGACAGACAGACAGATAGAGCAATGGGAGAGAGAGGAGAGATTGATGAGAGAGAAGATAGGCAACATAAATAGACAGATATGGATGGATGGATGGATGGATGGAGATAGATAGATAGATGGATGGATAGATAGATGACGTAAATAGGCAGATACTGATAGATGGATGGATGGATGATGGAGAGATGAGAGAGAAATGCGGCTCTCGCGGCCGCATTCTGCACGATAGATAAATAGATATTGATTAATAGATGTTAGATAGATGAGAAAGGGGGAGAGAGGTGGGGAAAGAGATGGGAGATATAGATGTTTCAAATTTATGCCCAAAAGATCCCAACTATAAATGCTTCGCTCACAGGATTCCAGGCCACACGTATTTAAAAAGAAGGTACATCAAATGCTGGAATGTGAAAAAATACAGGGGTGGGGGGCTTCCCCTGTCCTCCGGAGATTGAGTCAGCATTGCCGCAAAAGAACAGGCCCAGGGTAGTTCCTTTCTCATCTGAACTGATGATGACACAGGGTCCATTTTGGGTGGGATCAACCCTCCTTACCGTCTGTCGATCATCTGGTAGCACTTTTTCAACCAGCCGATGCCCGGCATCCTCCTCCGCGGAGTGGCACCGTTCAAATATACGATCATGTAGTCTTCAGCAACCAGAAGCTCCAAACTGCTGATCACATATCTTTTACAGAAGGAGAGAAGAAGAGAAGAAAGAGAAGTGAAGAAAAAGGAGGCCTAGAAAACTGCAAGGTCGGAGTATTTTTTTAGATCTGGATTTCCCCACCTTAGAAACTTTTAAGACATAAGAACCTAAGAACCTAAGAAAAGCCCTGCTGAATCAGGCCAAAGTCCATCGAGTGCAGCATTCTGTGCCACAGGGGCCCACAGTGATCTTGAGCAGAAAGAGAAGGCAAAACCCTCCCTTTCCCTCGACCCCCAACAAATGGGACCCAAGGGAATCCCGCCTGCCTCAACCAACATAGAGGCGGCACATGGACATCCGTTTCAATAACCACCGATACACTTGGCATCCATGAATCTGTCCAATCCTGCCTTGAAGCTCTCCAGGCTGACAGCTGTCACAACCTCTTCTGGAAGTGAATTCCATAAACCGACGACCTTCTGGGTGAAGAAATATTTCCCTTGATTTGTCCTCACTTTCTTACCTCTGAGCTTTAGGGAGGGCCCCCTCATCCCAGTATTGTGTGATAAGAGAAAATATTTTTTCTCTATCCACCTTTTCTATCCCATGCATGATTTTATACACTTCAATCAAGTCACCCCTTAAACACCGTCTTTCAAGGCTGAAGAGACCAAGGCGTTGCAACCTGGTTTCATAAGGGAGGGGCTCCATTCCCTTGACCTGTCTTCCTTGAAGACAGGTGGACTTCAACTCCCAGAATCTGTCAGGGTATGAATATTCATAGATTGTATAGACATGACAACAGCCAATGGGGGCTGTTTGGTGACCCAGATGGCTAAGAGCCTTGGCGTGGCTTAGGTTCACTGATCTATCTATCTATCTATCTATCTATCTATCTATCTATCTATCTATCTATCTATCTATCTATCTATCTATCTCATCTATCTATCTATCTATCTATCTATCTATCTATCTATCTATCTATCTATCTATCTATCTATCTATCTATCTATCTATCTGAGTGCCTCTATATGTATTAACTTGTCTCTGTATTATATCTTGCAACAGTAACAGGGAACCTGTAGGTCATCTAGTCCAACCCCCCCACTCAAGCAGGAGTCCCTACACCATTTCCGACAAATGGCAGTCCAATTTCTTCTTGAAAGACTCAATTGACTCTTGCAACTTCTGTAGACAGCGTCTGTTCCACAGGTTGATTACCCTCCTGGTCAAAAAATCCCTCCTTATTTCCAGGTTGAATCTCTCCTTGGTCAGTTTCCATCCATTATTCCTTGTCTGACCTTCAGATGCCTTGGAAAATAGCTTGATCCCCTCCTCTCTGTGGCACCCCTCAAACATTGGAAGATTGCTATCATGTCTCCCCTGGTCCTTCTCTTCCCTAGACTACTCAGGACCAGTTGCTGCAACCATAGACCTAAGGAAACATTTAAAAATGCATATAGCCATGTTCAGATTAAGTAGTGGTACCTCTACTTAAGAAATCCATTCCATGACCAGGTTCTTAAGTAGAAAAGTTTGTAAGAAGAAGCATTTCCCCCCCCCCCCTAGTAAATGTAAAAGCAAATAATGTGTGCGATTGGGGAAAACACAGGGAGGGTGGAGGCCCTGTTTCCTCCCAGGAGATTCCTGAAGGGGCCCATGGAGGCTTCTCCCTGCCTTTCCCAGCCCTGTTTCCTCCCAGGAGATTCCTAGAGAGGCCCCACAGAAGCTTCTCCCCGCCTTTTCTGGCCCTGTTTCCTCCCAGGAGATTCCTAGAGAGGCCCCACAGAAGCTTCTCTCCGTCTTTTCTGGCCCTGTTTCCTCCCAGGAGATTCCTAGAGAGGCCCCACAGAAGCTTCTCCCTGCCTTTTCTGGCCCTGTTTCTTCCCAGGAGATTCCTAGAGAGGCCCTACAGAGGCTTCTCCCTGCCTTTTCCAGTTACAGTTTCAGAGGCTCGGGTTTGTAAATGGAAAATGGTTCTTGAGAAGAGGCAAAAAAATCTTGAACACCTGGTTTTTTTATCTAGAAAAGTTTGTAAGTAGAGGCGTTCTTAGGTAGAGGTACCACTATATTAACCGAATTGGAAGGGACCTTACAAGTCATCTAGTCCAACCCCCTGCTCGGTCTAATATCTTCCTGAAAGTTTAAGTTTTATTAGATTTGTATGCCGCCCCTCTCCGAAGGCTCAAGTGATGAAGTTCCCACAACTTCCAAAGGCAGCTTCCGTTCTATTGGTTGGTTGTTCTCACTTTCAGAAAAGTTCTCATTTCTAGGTTGAATCTCTCCTTGGTCAGTTTTCATCCATTGTTCCTTCTCTGGCTTTCTAGTGCCTTGGAAAATAGCTTGACCCCCTCCTCTCTGTGGTAGCCCCTCAAATATTGGAAGACTGCTGTCCTGTCTCTCCTGGTCCTTCTCTTCCCTAGACTTCATATGTTTTAGCCCCTAGTCCCCTAATCATCTTTGTTGCTCTTCTCTGCACTCTTTCTAGAGTCTCTACTCTACTCTACTCTACTCTAGAAGCTCTACCTTGCTTCTCTGAATATTACTGTAATAACACAATCTGAAGTTAGTTGGGGGAAAGATCAAAAGCAACATGAGAAAATATTATTTTACTGAAAGAGTAGTAGATCCTTGGAACAAACTTCCAGCAGATGTGGTAGATAAATCCACAGTAACTGAATTTAAACATGCCTGGGATAAACATATATCCATCCTAAGATAAAATACAGAAAATAGTATAAGGGCAGACTAGATGGACCATGAGGTCTTTTTCTGCCGTCAGACTTCTATGTTTCTAACTGATTATGTATTTCTGGATTCTGCTGTATGGTGTTGTATATAAAGAAGTTTCTTATATATAATTGAATCCTGCTGAAGTTCATTTATTTGTGTGCTGGTCAGATGTGCTGCAAACTCTGACATAATGACTAGCTGTGGAATTCTGGGAGATGAAGTCCACCCGGCTTCAAACATGCTGGCTGGAGAATTCTGGGAGCCGAAGTCCACCTGTCTCCAAGTATACTGCAAGTCAACAGTTCAAATCTCATCACCGGCTCAAGGTTGACTCAGCCTTCCATCCTTCCGAGATGGGTCAAATGAGGACCCAGATTGGGGGGGGGGGGGCAAGAGGCTGGCTTTGTTAAAAAGTGCTATTGCTAACATTTTGTAAACTGCCCTGAGTCTAAAGAGAAGGGCAGCATTAAAAATAAATGAATGAATGAATGAATGAATGAATGAATGAATGAATGAATAAACAAACAAACAAACAAACAAATAAATACTGGCTGGGGAATTTGGGAACTGTGAAGTCCACCTGCCTTCAAACATGCTGGCTAGAGAATTCTGGGAGTTGAAGTCCACCTGCCTTCAAACATGCTGGCTGGAGAATTCTGGGGATTGAAGTCTGGGAGGACAAAGCAGTCCTCTTTTAAACATCCCCAAAGAGCCAGGAATCTGGCAACAACAACAACAAAAACAACAACAACAACAATAAGGACTTGGGGCAGCTCACAACAGCAAACCCATCCTTTTCCAGGTCACAACCCTGTGTGAGATTTCCCATGTTAGAGATGACTTAGGCAGCGCCCCCAAGATGTCCTCCCCTCCTTCGCAAAAGACAGGAAGAGCCCCCACTTACAGGAAGAGGTTCTCCATGATGTAATGGTAGTCAGGCAGGTTGCTGTCTGGCAAGCAACAAGCCGCGAAGACAATGATGGCGTTGAGGCCTTCTCCGTAATAACCTAAGAGAGAAAGAGACAGAAGCATGGAGGGAACTGATCCACTGAGTGAGCCAAGAAATCCCTTTTCCTGAAATATGAGGACCTTCCCCGCCTGATGGACATGCTCCCTTCTCCTCCAAAGACATACTGTATTTTTGGAGTATAAGATGCACCCTTTTCCTCCCAAAAGGAGGCTGATAATTTGGGTGCGTCTTATACTCTGAATGGAGCTCTTTTTTTCAGCCCTAACTAGCTGTTAACGATCTTCCCAGCTCTTACCTTGCAGGCTCTTTCATTGTTACTCTCTGCGAAGAATGTTTTCCAAACCCTAAGTCTTTGCAGGGTTTTTTTCATTGCTCTAATTTGCTCTGAATAAGTTTCTTTCCAGCCCTAATGATATCCCCAGCTTTTACCGGCTTGCAAGCTCTTTCATTGTTACTCTCTGTGAAGAATGTTTTCCAAGCCCTAAATCTTTGTGGGGGGTTTTCTTTGCTCTAATTTGCTCTGAATAAGTTTCTTTCCAGCCCTAATGATATCCCCAGCTTTTACCGGCTTGCAAGCTCTTTCATTGTTACTCTCTGCAAAGAATGTTTTCCAAACCATGTCTTTGTAGAGGGGTTTTTTTCATTGCTTTACTTGCTTCAAATGTTTCTTTCCAGCCCTAACCAGGTGCTAGCCATGTTCCCAAGCTCTTTCATTGTTACTCTCTGCAAATAATGTTTTCCAAGTCCTAAGTCTTTGCAGGGTTTTTTCCATTGCTCTTCTTGCTCTGAATGTTTCTTTCCAGGTGCTAATGATGTTCCCAGCTCTTACTGGTTTGCAAGCTCTTTCATTGTTACTCTCTCTGAATAAGGTTTTTTTTAAGCCCTAACCAGGGGATAAATTAATATGCTGAAACTGACCAGACTAAGGATGCAAGTCAGATTAATACCTGGTAAGCAGATTCTTTTCCCTAGTTTCCTCCCCAAAAACTAAGGTGCTTTTTATACTCCGAAAAATACGGTAGTTGGAGAGAGACCTTGTGATGCCTCCATGGCTTCTCACCTCCATGAGTTACCACCTTCATGTATGGCTTGATCATCTGCAGGTCAATGCGGTGCTCCTGTTCCCCAATTATGACCGTCCTCCACATACGACCATTAGGGGCACCACCGTCTTCCCCACCTCCATCTCCAAATAGGTCTGCACTGTCTCCAGGCATGTTTTTGGCTGTGGCCACGGGAGTATCATCTGAGAAGGAGAAGCAGGAAGATGTGATGAGCCACAAGCCTAACCTGACACAAAATCACAAATTCTTAGGAGTCAATTTGGCTTGACACACTCTCTATAGAAGACCTGATGTTTATGGGGACTTGGGAGGCGGGATTTTCAGGAGGCGACAGATGCAGCCACAAACCATTCTTTCGAGGGGTCCAAGTAATGTTCCCTCTAATTTTTTTTCGGTGTGGGCGGAAAAGTATAGTGTCTGAGTGGCAGTCCCCTTGGAACTGGGCGGCATAGACATAAATAAATAAGTAAATAAGTAAATAAATAAGAAAAAAAATTCCTTCTTTTTTATTAAAAGAAATTAATAATTTAAAAAAACCAAAATCCATTGCTATTAAAACTAAAACAACCAGCAAAACCAAAAACATAACTACAGTATTAATAAAATAGACATAAGAACATAAGAACCTAAGAAGGCTGTGGGTTTTTTTCTCTGTTATTATTTAAGTGCTTTTACCATATGCTTTAAATCAAGAGTCACTTCTCTCTCTGTTTCTCTCTCTTTCCTGTCATTCTCTGCCTCAATCATTTTCTCATTTCTCTTCTTTTCTTCCCTTATTTCTATCATTTCTCTCTCTCTTCCTTCCACTCTTCTCTCTCTCTTGCTTTCTGTCTCTCTCTCTCTTGCTTCCTTCCTCTCATCTCTCTCTCTCTCTCTCTCTCTTTCTTTCTCTCTTTCTCTCTCTCCTCCTCTTGCTCTCTCTCTTTTTCTCACTTTCTCTCTCTTGTTTTCTCTCTCTCTCTCTTGCTTTCTCTCTCTCTCTCTCTTTCTGTCTTGTTTTCTTTCTCTCACTCTTTCTCTCTCTTGTTCTCTCTTGCTATCACTTTCTCCCCCCCTCTTTCTCTCTCTCTCTCTCTTTCTCACTTTCTCTCTATCTTGCTGTCTGTTGCTCTCACTCTCTCTCGTTCTTTCTCCGTTCTTCTCACAGTGGAGGCCGGCGAAGGTTTTCCTTATTTTGAATGTTCCGAGTGGGCTAGCAGGGGGATGGGGAGCGTGTGCATCCACGCGCCCGACATTGAAAATCACCTTCGCCAGCCTCTGCTGTGAAAACGCCTGGCCCGCCTCTCCTGCAGCCCCCTCGCTGAGAGCCCGGGACGAAAGCGCTCTCGGCGAAGGGACTGAGAGAGGGGAAGGGCAGGTGTTCCCTCTGCGGGAGAAGCCGTGCCCCAAGGCGGGAAGCGGAGGAGAAAGAGAGGTGGATTGGGCGGGTGGGGGGCAGCGGCGAGAAGCCAGGGGCGCGAGGGGGCCAGAGGCATGGGGGGGCAGAGGCACAGGGGGCGGGGGGCCGCGGCTCCTTGTGGGCCCTTGGAAAAGAGTATGAGGGGGTGTTTTGGGGTGTGCACGCGCAGTCATGCGCAGGTTAGAGGGAACAGTGGGTTTAAGGCCATCCTATGCCCGCCCACTAGGGCGGAAGTGGAAGGAAGACTGGCCACATTTGCACAATCTGAGTGGGCAACCTGACAGGTTTGTGGGTGGGGGACAATGGATGTGAACTTTCAACAGGGTGGGAAACTCAGATCCAGGCTTCCCAGTGTGGGTGCCAGGATGGCTCCGGCAATAAATGGGAACTTTGAGGAGGACTTTGATTTAGCTGGGATGCTACCTGAAACCTTGACACTGTGTTGTTTCTCTGTGCCATATAATATATGTGGGTATACGCATAATTTTATATTTATTGATTGATTCTGTCATGTTTATGTCATGTATATTGGAGGAGGAGACCCTTTGAGAATTGTATGCAATGAAATTTAATTTTAATGTATGCCGATTGTTGTGGTTAGCTCTGGCCCAGCTCCTGCCCCAAGGACTATGGATGTGGGGGAGACATCCACATGCTGCAGGCCTGTTTTGCCCCCGGTGGAATCTGCTGATGAAGGCTCCTCTGACCAAGAAGACACGAGTGACAGGGAGGAGGGGAGTGTGGCAGACAGCTCAGAAGGAGATCAATTATCTAGCTCCTGCTTGGATTCAGAACAAGAGTTAATGATACAGCCACGCATGCGGAGAGCGATGCATAGGCAAAAACAACTGAGAGATTATTATCAAAGAAAATGAGGCCACCTGTGGTTGGGTCGGGCTGTGGTAATTAGTGAGGCTGCTATAAAGAGCAGCCTGTTGGTTTGGCCATTGGGGAGGATTATCTGATCGTTGTGTTTCGTGCCTGCTTTGCTGACTTTGACTTTTTGTGTGCTGATTTTTCCCCGCTTTGAAACTAAACCAGAGCAAAGTGTGTTTCACTTTGTGAAAGAAGAAGGACTGTGAATTGCCTCACAGCTGCAAGCTAAGTATCACAGAACTGATAAGGGACTTGTACCAATTACCAGTTTGTTTGGGGGACAAGTGCTCTTTGCTATACCAAAAGAGGGCTTGGTTTAAGTGAATTTTCATTAGAAAGAACATTGTTTTGAATTTTCAAACGTGTGTGTCTGAAATTTGTACCTGTGAATTTTTGGGAGGAGTCTACCAGAGAGTCCGACAGAACACTGACTAGTGTACATTCAAAGTGACAATAAAGTTCTTCTAAGTTTGCTGTTATGACAATTGTATTTTACAATGATGACCGCAAGAAGTTGTGAATGCTCCAACAATGGAAGTTTTTAAGAAGATGTTGGACAATGATTTGTCTGGAATAGTGTAGGGTTTCCTGCCTAAGCAGAGGGTTGGACTAGAAGACCTCCAAAGTCCCTTTCAACCCTGTGGTTGTTGTCATCATCATCATCAACATCATGACATATCCTTTGTGGTTTGCATGTACACCGAGAGCTCCTGCAAATGACACATTATCTGGCCGATAATGAATATTCTAATCTATTCCGCAAAATATCACATAGAAACATAGAAGATTGACGGCAGAAAAAGACCTCATGGTCCATCTAGTCTGCCCTTATACTATTTCATGTATTTTATCTTAGTATGGATCTATGTTTATCCCAGGCATGTTTAAATTCAGTTCCTGTGGATTGACCAACCACGTCTGCTGGAAGTTTGTTCCAAGCATCTACTACTCATTCAGTAAAATAATATTTTCTCACATTACTTCTAATCTTTCCCCCAGTTAACCTCAGATTGTGCCCCATTGTTCTTGTGTTCACTTTCCTATTGAAAACACTTCCCTCCTGAAACTTATTTAACCATTTAACACATTTAAATGTTTCGATCATATCTCCCCTTTCCCTTCTGTCCTCCAGACTATACAGATTGAGTTCATGAAGTCTTTCCTGATACGTTTGATGCTTAAGACCTTCCACCATTTTTGTAGCCCATCTTTGGACCCGTTCAATTTGATCAATATCTTTTTGTAGGTGAGGTCTCCAGAACTGAACACAGTATTCCAAATGTGGTCTCACCAGCGCTCTATACAGCGGGATCACAATCTCCCTCTTCCTGCTTGTTATACCTCTAGCTATGCAGCCAAGTGTTCCCTACCGCTTGACCGCACTGTTCACCCATTTTGAGACTGTCAGAAATCACTACCCCTAAATCCTTCTCTTCTGAAGTTTTTGCTAACACAGAACTGCCAATGCAATACTCAGACAGGATTTCTTTTTCCCAACTGCATTATTTTACATTTGGAAACATTAAACTGCAGTTTCCAATGCTTTGACCACTTATCTAGTACAGCTAAATCATTTACCATATTACAGACCCCTCCAGGAATATCAAAGCTTCCCTACCAAACCTTCCCCTATGTCACTCACAAACATATTAAAAAGAATAGAACCCAGAACAGACCCTTGTGGTACACCGCTTGTAACCAGGCTCTGCTTAGAATACTCGCCATTAACAACGAATCTGCGGAGAGGGGCGGCATACAAATCCAATAAATAAATAAATAAATAGGTAGGTAGGTAGGTATGTAGGTAGGTAGATAGATAGATAGATAGATAGATAGATAGATAGATAGATAGATAGATAGATAGATAAAATAAATAGATAGTTGATAGATAGATAGATAGATAGATAGATAGATAGATAGATAGATAGATAGATAGATAGATAGATAGATAAACCCTCTGATATCTACACTTCAGCCAACTGCAAATCCACTGAACTAACCGTCGTCGCTGTTCCGACTTAATTATAGTTCATAAAATCATATAACAAAATGTCCTACGTGTTAACGACTACTTCACCTTCAACCGCAACAACACACGAGCACAAAATCGATTTAAATTAAATGTCAACCGCTCCAAACTTGACTGCAAAATATAAAACTTCAGCAACAGAGTAATCAACACCTGGAATGCACTACCTGATTCTGTGGTTTCTACTTCTAACACCAAAACCTTTAACCTTAGACTATCTACAATTCACCTCTCCCCCTTTCTAAGAGGTCTGTAAGGGGCGTGCATAAGCGCACCACTGTGCCTACTGTCCCTGTCCTATTGTCTTCTTTTGTTACTTTTTTATCATTACTTATCTAATGTTTAATTTGTACAAATTACCACCCTATAATTGTTTGACAAAATAAAGAAATTACAAATAAATTACAAAATTATCCAGGGATTAAGTCCAATGTTCACTAATTTATCTATCAGCTCTTTATGTGGAACCGTATCAAAGGCTTTGCTGAAGTCCAGGTAGGCAATATCCACGGCACCACCTTCACCCAACACCTTTGTGACATAGTCAAAGAAATCAATGAGATTAGTTTGACATGATTTGCCCTCAGTTCAATCACCAGTTTTAACCTCAGCTGCTCCTGATAGTAAATGTTACACCAACACTCCGCAGTCTGCATTGGTTGCCGATCAATTTCCGGTCACAATTCAAAGTGTTGGTTATGACCTATAAAGCCCTTCATAGCATCGGACCAGAATATCTCTGGGACCGCCTTCTGCCGCACGAATCCCAGCGACCAGTTAGGTCCCACAGAGTTGGCCTTCTCCGGGTCCCGTCGACTAAACAATGTCGTTTGGCGGGACCCAGGAGAAGAGCCTTCTCTGTGGCGGCCCCGACCCTCTGGAACCAGCTGCCTCCAGATATCAGAGTTGCCCCCACCCTCCTTGCCTTTCGCAAGCTCCTTAAAACCCACCTCTGTCATCAGGCATGGGGGAATTGAAATTTCCCTTCCCCCTACATGGTATGTTTGAATGTATGAGTGGTTTTTAAATTGGGGTTTTTTAGATTGTTTTTATTATTAGATTTGTTTACATTGTCTTTTTTATATTGTTGTTAGCCGCCCCGAGTCTTCGGAGAGGGGCGGCACACAAATCTAATAAATGAATGAATGAATGAATGAATGAATGAATAAATAAATAAATAAATAAATAAATAAAGCGGGGAATAAATCACCCGTTCTTACCCTCCCATTCCAGTTCGTTGCCATTTCCCAGGAATTCTAGAGAATCCGTCTCGTCCGGCGTTTCAATGTCATCGACGTTTATATCCAGGTCATCGGGCGTATCCAGGAAATCGTCAGAGAGGAGGGAGCCTTCGCTCTGATCCAAAGAAATGTTGATTTCCGGAGCAACCAGAGTCTTCCTCTTGTGGTGAGCTCCATTACTAAAATGTAAGGAGCTTGGGGGAGCTGTAGGGTTTTACAGACAAAAAGGGTATTTTTTTTTTTAAATGTAAAGCAGTCCAAAAGATATGTAAGTTCAGAAATGAACTTCCGGTAGGCCTGTTGGACCATTTTTCACCTTCCCCAGGCGTCAGGAGGCGTCAGAATGCGGCCACGAGAGCCATCGTGGGGCTCCCTAGAATCGCCCACGTTTCTGCAACACTCCGTGGCCTGCACTGGCTGCCGATCGGTTTCCGGTCACAATTCAAAGTGTTGGTAATGACCTTTAAAGCCCTACATGGCATTGGGCCAGAATACATCCGGAACCGCCTTCTACCGCACAAATCCCAGCAGCCGATAAGGTCCCACAGAGTTGGCCTTCTCCGGGTCCTGTCGACCAAACAATGTTGTTTGGCGGGCCCCAGGGGAAGAGCCTTCTCTGTGGCGGCCCCGGCCCTCTGGAATCAACTCCCCCCAGAGATTAGAACGGCCCCCACCCTCCTTGTCTTTCACAAATTACTCAAGACCCACCTTTATCGCCAGGCATGGGGGAGTTAAAATATTCCTTTCCCCTAGGCCATTACAAGTGATGCATGGTATGTTTGTGTGTATGTTTGGTTTTATAATAAGGGTTTTTAGTTGTTTTACTAATTGGATTGTTACATGCTGTTTTTATCATTGTTGTTAGCCGCCCCGAGTCTGCGGAGAGGGGCGGCATACAAATCCAATAAATAATAATAATAAAAGTAATAAAAAATGCCCTCCCCCACTCTCCAGAAGGCCAAAAATCAGCTGTGTGCACTGGAGTTGACACAGGGCAGAGGTGGCGAATCTTTTTTTTCTCATGTGACAAAAACATGTGCGTGCACAGTATCACACATACGTGAGTGCCACATCCATAATTCAATGCCGGGGGAAGGTGAAAACGACCTCCCTCGCCCTCTGGATGCCCTCTGGAGGCCAAAAATGGCACGTTTCCCAACTTCCGGTGGGCCAGTAGGTTTCCCTGGAGCCTGGGGAGGACAAAAACGCCTCCTTCCACCCCCTAAAGGCCCTGCGGAAGCCAAAAACGCCCTCCCAGAGCCTCCATGTGAGCTAAAAATCAGCTGGCTAACATGCACACATGCATTGGAGTTAAGCTAAGGCAACCGCTCGCATGCCAGCAAATATGGCTCCATGTGCCACCTGAGGCCTGTATAATGCCAGTTTTGCCATCATGGACCTAGATATTCTCCATCTCTGCGGGAGGAACGGCCTCAAGGCCTTCAGGTTTCCACGAAGGGAAGATGGTGCCATTCCATTGAAAGTCTACTTTTACTCACCCAACACGTTCCCCGAAGGGCTTCCCAAGGACTCCATGCCTGCTTCTTCTGGGAGGGGCCTGGAGAAGAGACAATGAGGGGGGAGAGACCAAGGAACCAAAGTTCAGACTTGTTCTGCCGGGCTCTCTGATAGGAGCCTCCCGAAAATTCAAGGATACAAATTTCAGACACACACACATTTGAAAATTCAAAACAATGCTCTTTATCCCAAAAGTCAAAATAAACTAAGCACTCTTTTTGTATTGCAAAGAGCACTCGTCCCAAAACAACCGGGTAGTCTGTACAATGTCCCTTAAGCAGTCATTACGTACTTAGCCAGCAGCTGTGAAGAAACTTCACACCCCTTCTTCTTCCAACAAGTGAGACACACACACACACATTGTTCTGCTTTGTTTTCAAAGGCATGAAAAATCAACAAGCAAAGTCCAGAAACCAGCAACACAGGATTCCTGAAGAACTGTGATCAGATACTCTTTCACAACGGCCAAACCCACACGGCAGCCCTAATTACTGGAGCCCCACCCAACCACAGGTGGCCTCATTTTCTCTTGTAATAATCCTTTAGTTGTTGTCTCCTATGCATCACTCTACGCATGCGTGGATGTGTCATTAATTCTTGTTCAGAATCCAAAGATGATACAGATGATTGATCTTCTTCTGGGCTGTCTGCCAAACTCCCCTCTTCCCTGTCACTCATGCTGCCTTGGTCAGAGGAGGCTTCATTGGCAGATTCCATTGGAAGCAAAACAGGCCTGCGGCATGTGGATGTCTCCCCCACATCCACCTGCACATTCCTTGGGGCAGGAGCTGGGCCAGAGCTAACCACAACAAGACTGCTGCGAGGTTTTTCCTTCCATAAACCGGAACCATATGCATAGGTTGGAGACAACGGTTTTAAATAAACACATGAATAAATATTGAAGATGCTGTAGAAGACTCCTGTGAGTCCCTTGGACTGCAAGGTGGTCCAACCGGTCAGTCCTAGAGGGGATCAACGCTGCTCTTGAGGAGGCCAGATCCTGAAGATGAAAATCAAATACTTTGGCCGCCTAATGAGAAAGAAGGACTCACTGGAGAAGAGCCTAATGCTGGGAACGATTGAGGGCAAAAGAAGAAGGAAATGGCAGAGAACCAGATGGCTGGGTGGAGTCACTGGAGCAGTCGGCGTGAGCTTGAATGGACTCTAGAGAAAGAAAGGCCTTGAGGAACGTTGTCCAAGGGGTCACAATGTAATAATAATAATAATAATAATAATAATAATAACAACAACAACAACAACAACAACAACAACCACTAGCTGTTCACGTGTTTGAATTGGTTTGAATGATTAGTTTGTATGCCATTAAATTATCTTAGTTTTAATGATTATTTTAGAAATTAGTTTTTTTCCTTGACTTCTTTTTATTATTGTTGTTAATTGTAATTTTATACTGCTGTAAGCCGCCCCGGGTCCTTCGGGATTGGGTGGCATAGAAGTATGTATGTATGAATGAATGAATGAATGAATGAATGAATGAATGAATGAATGAATGAATGAATGAATGAATAAATAAATAAATAAATAAATACAACAACAACAACAACAACAACAACAACAACAACAGAGTTGGAAGGGACCTTGGAGGTCTTCTGGTCGAACCCCCTGCTTAGGAGGAAATGTGTTGAACACGATTTTGCAACCAACAACAACAAAATCTTCCACCTCCTAATGTTAATACATTTATGTTTATAACAAATTCTATTATATATCTATAATCTGCCTACCTACCTACCTATCTATCTATTTGTGCTATTTCCCCCATTTTAGCTTTCCACTCATTTCTATTGATTTTCAATATTGTTACTATATTGCAAAATATTATCTCTATCCATCATTATTATTAATTATTGACCCTACTGAGATTCGATCTGCTAAACTGCTGGCAGCAGAAGTAGCTTGCAGTACTGCATTCTAACCACTGCACCACCAAGGCAGTCCCTCAAATACTGGAATCCTGCTATTATGTCCCTCCTTTAGTCCTTTTTTCTTTTCCTTAGACTGGCCATATTCCAATGCTTGCAACCGTTCTCTTTCAAATTCTCTTGAACTAATTTTCTTTAGTATGAAACATAGAAACATAGAAGACTGATGGCAGAAAAATACCTCATGGTCCATCTAGTCTGCCCTTATACTATTTCTTGTATTGTATCTTAGGATGGATCTATGTTTTCCCAGGTAAGTTTAAATTCAGTTGCTGTGGATTTACCAACCACGTCTGCTGGATGTTTGTTACAATGATCTACTACTCTTTCCGTCAAATAATATTTTCTCAAGTTGCTTCTGATCTTTCCCCCAACTAACCTCAGATTGTGTCCCCTTGTTCTTGGGTTCACTTTCCTATTGAAATCACTTCCCTCCTAAACCTTATTTAACCCTTTAACATATTTAAATATTTTGATCATGTCCCCCCTTTTCCTTCCATCCTCCAGACTATACGGATTGAACTCATTAAGTCTTTCCTGTTAAGTTTTATCCTTAAGACCTTTCACCATTCTTGTAGCCCGTCTTTGGACCCGTTCAATTTTTTCAATTTCTTTTAGTAGGTGAGGCCTCCAGAACTGAACACAGTATTCCAAATGGGTTCTCACCAGCACTCTATACAGTGGGATCACAATCTCTCTCTTTCTGCTTGTTACACCTCTAGCTATGCAGCCAAGCATCCTACTTGCTTTCCCTACCGCCCGACCACACTGTTCACCCATTTTGAGACTGTCAGAAATCACGACCCCTAAATCCTTCTCTTCTGAAGTTTTTGCTAGCACAGAACTGCCAATACAATACTCAGATTGAGGATTCCTTTTCCCCAAGTGCATTATTTTACATTTGGAAACATTAAACTGCAGTTTCCATTGCAGTATGAAATTTAAAAGTTTAGAGGGATGTGGATTGTGGATCCCCTCGTCGACAAAAACAGCATTTCAAGACTGTTATAATACAAGCATTTAAGACTGTTAAAATAGTATAAGGGCAGACTAGATGGACCATGAGGTCTTTTTCTGCCGTCAGACTTCTATGTTTCTATGTTTCTATGTTACACTCCCTGGCTGGGCGCAACAACCTGATATTTTCACCTTACTAAAAACAAGGCTTGCCTTGGAAATGTAGCAGAATCGCTAAAGGCTCCGTTAGCTTTTCGGGGAGGAAATCTCCTTATCGAAAGCTCTTTTGTCCTCAAATGCCCCTGATAGAGAGAAGGCCGGGCATTTTTCTAATTAAACAGGCCAGGCAGCACTGATTTTCTACAAAGCTCGAGGCGCCCAGCCTCCTGCCCGGGTTTGGCTACTCCTGAACCTCTGAGCCAACCGAAGGAAAATAATCGGTGGATTTACTTAGATTATAGGAGAAAAGCCTCCTCTGGATTATGAAATCAGTTTACTTCATTCTGCTATCTTTAGAACAGGGACAAAAGGCTGTTTCACACTCGCCCCAGTGTTGGCACGCCTGTACCCAAGGGGTGAAGGTGTGATATAATAAGTAGACATTGAATTCTTCCTTCCTTTAAAAAAAATAAAAAAAATCATGCCTTTTTATGTACACTGAGAACATATGCACCAAAGACAAATTCCTTGTGTATTCAATTGCACTTGGCCAATAAACAAATTTGAACAATGAACGCTATCTAATAAAATGAAATTCAATGCTGGAAAAAAAATAAGGTTCTACATTTAGGCAAGAAAAAAAGAAATGCACAGGTACAGTATATGTGGTACATTGCTCACCATTAGTAACTGTGAGAGGGATCTTGGAGTCCTAGTGGACAAACCATTTAAACAGGAGCCAACTGTGTGCAGCAGCTGCCAAAAAAGCCAATGCAATCCTAACTTGCATTAACAGAGTCTTGGTGGACAATCAACTAAACATGAGCAAACAATGTGCAGCAGCGGCCAAAAAAGCCAACACTATCCTAAGCTGCATCAACAGGGGGATACACTCCAAGACCAGGGAAATCTTAATACCACTCTACTACGCCCTGGTCAGACCACACCTGGAGCACTGTATTCAGTTCTGGTCACCACACTTCAAAAGAGACATTGAAACTCTGGAGAAGGTGCAAAAAAGAGCAACCAAGATGATCAGGGGACTTGAAACCAAGACTTACGAAGAGAGATTGCAGGAACTGGGCATGGATAGCCTAGAGAAAGGGAGGGGCAGAGCGGACATGATAGCAGTCTACAAGTATATGAGGGGTTGCCACAGAGAGGAGGGGGCCACTCTGTTCTCCAGAGCACCAGAGGGCCGGACGAGGAACAACGGCTGGAAGCTGATCAAGGAGAGATTCAACCTAGAAGTAAGGAAGAACTTCCTGATGGTCAGAGCGATCAACCAGTGGAACAACCTGCCTGCAGAGGTTGTGAACTCCCCAACTCTGGACACTTTCAAGAGGAGATTGGACTGCCAGTTGGCTGGGGTGCTGTAGGATCCCTGCTCAGGCAGGAGGTTGGACTTGATGACTTGCATGGTCCCTTTCAACTCTAACAATAAATAAATAAAATAAATAAAATAAATAGTCTCCAAAGCACCTGAGGGTAGAACAAGAAGCAATGGGTGGAAACTAAACAAGAAGAGAAGTAACTTAGAACTAAGTTGAAATTTCCTGACAGAACAATTAATCTGTGGAACAGCTTGCCTCCAGAAGCTCCAACACTGGAAATTTTTAACATGTTGGATAACATTTTTTCTGAAGTAGTGTAGGGTTTCCTGCTTAAGCAGGGGGTTGGATTAGAAGACCTCCAAGGTCCTTTCCAACTCTGTTGTTATTATTATTATTATTATTAGAACTGAATAGAAAGAGTTGTTGTTGTTGTTGTTGTTGTTATTTTAAAGCAAGGTTATTCAAAGCTGGACACTTTGTGTGGGACTTCAACTCCCAGAATTACCCAGCTGTGGAATTTTGGGAGTTGGCAGTCCGCTCATCTTAAATTCACTGAGAATAGAATCAAGATCATGGGAAGGTGTGGTTACCACGCTTAGAATAGGACATCCAGTTTTGGTCACCAGGATATTAAAGAAAAAGATGTTGAGACTTGGGGAAAAGTTCAGAGAAGAGCAACCAAGAGGATTATGAGACTGGAGGCTAAAAGATCCAAAGAACATTTGCAGGAATTGGGTATGCTTTGTTTGATGAAAAGAAGGATTTGGGGTGACATGATAGCAGTGATCCAATAACTATGGGGCTGCCTCAAAGAAGAGGGGTCAAATCCAATCTCCAAAGTACCAGAGTTCAGGAGAAGAAGCAACAGATGGAAACTAATCAAGAAGAGAAGCAACTTGGAGCCAAGAAGACACTTCCTAAGAGTGACAACAGTTAATACTCTAGAGCAGTGTTTCCCAACCTTGGCAACTTGGAGATATCTGGACTTCAACTCCCAGAATTCCCCAGCCAGCATTCGCTGGCTGGGGAATTCTGGGAGTTGAAGTCCCAATATCTTCAAGTCGCCAAGGTTGGGAAACACTGCTCTGGAGGACAAGTTCAGGATCCAGATGGATCTTGACAGGCTTGTACACTGGGCCCAAGCAAATAAATTGAAATTCAATGCAGAGAAAAGTAAAATCCTACACCTACGTAAGAGAAAGACAACACAAACTGGGTGAAACCACACTCAATAGCAGTCACTGCGAGAGGGATCTTGGAGTCTTGGTGGACAACCAGCTAAATATGAGCCACCAATGTGCAGCGACAGCCAAAAAGGCCAATACAATACTAAATTGCATTAACAGAGAGATACAATCTAGGACTTGTTCTGTCTGTCTCTCTGGTAGAAACCTCCCAAAAATTCACAGGTACAAATTTCAGACACACACACGTTTGAAAATTCAAAACAATGTTCTTTATAATGAAAATTCACTTAAAACCAAGCCCTCTTTTGGGAGAGCAAAGAGCACTCGTCTCCAAACAAACTGGTAATTTATACAAGTCCCTTATCAGTTCTGTGATACTTAGCTTGCAGCTGTGAGGCAATTCATAATCCTTCTTCTTTCACAAAGTGAAACACACTTTGCCCTGGTTTAGTTTCAAAGCGGGGGAAAATCAGCACACAAAAGGTCAAAGTCAGCAAAGCAGTCACGAAACACAACGATCAGATAATCCTCCACAATGGCCAAACCCACAGGCTGCTATTTATAGCAGCCTCACTAATTACCACCACCCCATCCAACCACAGGTGGCCTCATTTCCTTTGATAATAATCTCTCAGCTGTTGTTGCCTGTGCATCACTCTCCGCATGCGTGGCTGTATCATTAACTCTTGTTCTGAATCCAAGGAGGAGCTAGATAATTTATCTCCTTCTGAGCTGTCTGCCCCACTCTCCTCCTCCCTGTCACTCATGTCTTCTTGGTCAGAGGAGCCTTCATCAGCAGATTCCACCGGGGGCAAAACAGGCCTGCAGCATGTGGGTGTCTCCCCCACATCCACAGTCCTTGGGGCAGGAGCTGGGCCAGAGCTAACCACAACAGGACGAGGGAAGTACTAACACCACTGTATAAAGCCTTAGTTAGACCACACCTAGAGTACTGCATTCAGTTTTGGTCACACTACAAAAAGACATTGAAATCCTAGAGAAGGTGCAGAAGAGAGCAACCAAGATGATAAGGGGACTGGAATGTAAAAGATACAGATGTTTCAGGAACTGGGCACGGCTAGTCTAGCAAAGAGGAGGACCAGGGGAGACAGGATAGCATTGTTCCAATGCTTGAGGGGCTACCACAGAGAGGAGTGGGGGTCAAGCTATTTTCCAAAGCACCAGGAGGCCAGACTAGGAATAACAGGTGGAAGCTGACCAAAGAGAGATTCAATCTGGAAATAACAGGGAACTTTCTGACGGTGAGAGAGAACAACCAGTGGAACAGAAGTTGTCTGTAGAGGTTGTGAGCACTCCAACACTTGGGACTTTCAAGGGGAGACTGGACTGCCATTTCTCCAAAATGGTATAGGATCTCCTGCTTCAGCAGGGAGCTGGACTAGATGACCTACAAGGTCCCTTCCAACTCTAATAGAAGACTGACGGCAGAAAAAGACCTCATGGTCCATCTAGTCTGCCCTTATACTATTTCCTGTATTTTATCTTACAATGGATTTATGTTTATCCCAGGCATGTTTAAATTCAGTTACTGTGGATTTACCAACCATGTCTGCTGGAAGTTTGTTCCAAGGATCTACTACTCTTTCAGTGAAATAATATTTTCTCACGTTGCCTTTGATCTTTCTCCCAACTAACTTCAGATTGTGTCCCCTTGTTCTTGTGTTCACTTTCCTATTAAAAACACTTCCCTCCTGAACCTTATTTAACCGTTTAACATATTTAAATGTTTCGATCATGTCCCCCCTTTCCCTTCTGTCCTCCAGACTAGACAGATTGAGTTCATGAAGTCTTTCCTGATACGTTTTATGCTTAAGACCTTCCACCATTCTTGTAGCCCGTCTTTGGACCCGTTCAATTTTTTCAATATCTTTTTGTAGGTGAGGTCTCCAGAACTGAACACAGTATTCCAAATGTGGTCTCACCAGTGCTCTATATAAGGGGATCACAATCTCCCTCTTCCTGCTTGTTATACCTCTAGCTATGCAGCCAAGCATCCTACTTGCTTTTCCTACTGCCCGACCACACTGCTCACCCATTTTGAGACTGTCAATAAATTTTTAAAAAATCAGTGGAACCACTTTGCCACCAGAAGTTGTGGGTGTTCCATCACTCGAAGAGATGAGACTGGACAACAATTTGTCTGAAATGCTACAGCTTGAGCAGGGGGTTGGACTAGATGACCTAAGGTCCCTTGCAACTCTGTTATTCTATTACAGATGGGGATGGGAGGATTCCCCCGCCACCAACCAATTTTATTTTTAAGTGGCCTCAGCATTCGTCCACGCCAGCGGCGAGACAGGAGCATCCTTTTTGTGTAACCATACAAGCGTGAGAAATCAAGAAGGCTCTCTCCTTGTCAAGACTTTAAAAGAAAAGACGCTGCCTGGAGCAATTTCCCCGTCTCGGATTTTCTCCCCTGCTCTCTTTCATTTGCTGTCTTGCTCCCTTCCTCCCTTTTACTCTATGATTCAGCTGATCCCGCCTCCACCCTGGGCTGTTCCAATCATATGACGTTTCCTCTCTCTCTCTCCCTCCCTCCCTCCTTCCATAGACGGAGCCTTGCATGAGTCACCTCTGGCTGCCTCACTGAGCATGCTCCGTGCATCCCAACCTGAAGCATCCCAACAACATCAGGAACTGACAAGCAACCCAAGAGATCTCTGCCACCTTCCCCTGCTTGGTTAACCTCACATCCTTCTTCCTCGGACCAAGAGCCTCAACACTGCGGATTACAGATTAACAAAGCAGCATAATTAGGACCAACACTCTTTATACTCTATATAAATGGCCCTTGCAATCACATTACAAGCGACTGCATTCTCTTTCTCTTTTTTTAAAATAAACTTTATTGATTTTTTCATTAAAAAAACACACAGACATACAAACATTTAAACATGTAATAGGGGTTACAATTACCCCTCTCTTCTTAGAAGTTAATTTTTAATACAGAAAAAGAATATATTCTTAGTTCATTAAGTCAACATATTAATCTAGATGAAAAGAAGAATTTTGTTTATATAATCTAATAAACATAAAATTAAATTAATCAAAAGAAAAAAATTCTAAAGTCATTTTAATATATTCATACATTTTATTTATTTATTTATTTATTTATTCATTCATTTATTTATTTATTTATTTATTTATTTATTTATTTATTCTTGGTCATTCAGCCTTCTTGTCATCATATCCATCTCTGCACAATCCAATTTTTTTTTTAACTACATCTTCTTTTTTGGGGATACTTTCCCCCTTCCAATTTTGCGCGTAGACTATCCTGGCCGCTGTTAAAATATGTACAACTAAATAAAAAATATCTTTTTAATATTTCTGCTTGGATATGCCTAACAAATAAAATTCTGGGGTTGGCTTTATACTCTATATAAATGACCCTTGCAATCACATTACAAGCGACTGCATTCTCTCCACCAAAGATGCAAAACTCTTCAACACCACCGATAACACTGTTACCCTCCAAATAGACCTTGACAATGTGTCCGAATGGTCAAACATCTGGCAACTGCAAATCTCAACCAACCAATGCTCTGTCCTACACATTGGCAAAAAGAATCCGAACACCAAATACAAGCTGAATAGACAAGACCTTGCAGGCGACCCTCACTCTGTCAAAAACCTTGGAATACTCATCAAATTTTATTTTTACTTTATTTTAGCTTATTATCATTGCACCTCGTACAACAAAATTAAATGCCATCTTCAGTGTATACATAAAAAAATAAAAATACAAACACACATCCTTCACATTATATGCAACTGAACTGAAAACCCCTTGTTAGTACTATGTACATAACTGGTTGGGTTTGGCAATATATACTGCTCAAAAAAAATAAAGGGAACACTTAAATAATACAATATAACTCCAAGTAAATCAAACTTCTGTGAAATCAAACTGTACACTTAGGAAGCAACACTGACTGAAAATAAATTTCACATATTGTCAGCACATACAACTTTGTACGGAACAAAGTATTCAATGAGAATATTTCATTCATTCAGATCCAGATCAAACATTCTTTGAGTGTTTTTTGTTTGAGGAGTGTATAAAATAATCCAACAATGTATGCTTACATATGTTAGAACACTATTGCTTTAAGAGCTAGTGTTACAGATTGCCACAAGAGGGAGCCAGAAGCCTAATTCTCTCTCTCAGCTATTCTCTGTTATTTCTGTTTTGTATTTGTGATTATGCTGTAGTAACAACTGTGTGTTCAAACGATGTATTTGTAAGCTGAACAAGTAACCTTATAGTATTGTATATGTATTGACTGATCTAATTGTGTATGACTAGGATTGTTCTTGACTAAGATATTTGCCAAAGTAAATAATATTTTATATACTTAATATATCTGGATTGTATTGCTGAATTATTATTTTTTATTTTATTTTTATTTATTTATTTATTTAGTCCAATACACAATAATACACAATGAAGGTTATAGAGGATATAGTAGAGAAGAAATACGAGATATAGGAGAGACTATAGGCCAGGGGACGGAAGGCACTCTAGTGCGCTTATGCACGCCCCTTACCGACCTCTTAGGAATCTGGAGAGGTCAACCGTGCATAGTCTAAGGGTAAAATGTTGGGGGTTAGAGGAAGATACTACGGAGTCCGGTAATGAGTTCCACGCATCGACAACCCGATTACTAAAGTCATATTTTTTACAGTCAAGTTTGGAGTGGTTAATGTTAAGCTTGAATCTGTTGCGTGCTCTTGTGTTGTTGTGGTTGAAGCTGAAGAAGTCTTTGACAGGCAGGACATTGCAACATATGATCTTGTGGGCAATACTTAGATCATGTTTAAGGCGTCGTAGTTCTAAGCTTTCAAGACCCAGGATTGTAAGTCTAGTCTCGTAGGGTATTCTGTTTCGAGTGGAGGAGTGAAGGGCTCTTCTGGTGAAGTATCTTCGGACATTTTCAAGGGTGTTAATGTCTGAGATGCGATATGGGTTCCAAACAGATGAGCTGTATTCGAGGATGGGTCTGGCAAAAGTTTTGTAAGCTGTGGTAAGTAGTGTGAGATTTCCAGATCTCTGGTCTATCTGCTGGGCATCTGCTACACCTCCACATTGTGTAGATGTCTTTGACCACTCAGAGGTGACTCTGTTCCGTGATGGGCTACCAAAATTTGTACTACCACACTGTGGGCATGGCTTATGCATTTTGTTTCAACGTCTTTCAGTGCAAATTGGATGCTCTGGGGTGGAGTTCCAAATTTTGCTACCGGAACTGCGTTCCTGACCGTTCCCGTAGGAGCCCATCACTACTCTGCTCACTCCTTAACACAGTTACTGTTTTTAAAGCAATTTTCACCAAATCTGTACCTGTACTTTTGGGTTTTTTCCCTGTCCAGATGTAAAACCTTGCTTCTTCTCTCCACATTAAAATTCACATTGTTGGATAGGGCCCATTGTTCAAAGGGGTCAAGACCTTTTTGTATCGCTTGCTTGCTTGCTTGCTTGCTTGCTTGCTTGCTTGCTTGCTTGCTTGCTTGCTTGCTTGCTTGCTTGCTTGCTTGCTTGCTTGCTTGCTTGCTTGCTTGCTTGCTTGCTTGCTTGCTTGCTTGCTTGCTTGCTTGCTTGCTTGCTTGCTTGCTTGCTTGCTTGCTTGCTTGCTTGCTTGCTTGCTTGCTTGCTTGCTTGCTTGCTTCCTTCCTTCCTTCCTTCCTTCCTTCCTTCCTTCCTTCCTTCCTTCCTTCCTTCCTTCCTTCCTTGGTTTATTGGATTTGTATGCCGCCCCTCTCCGTAGACTCGGGGTGGCTAACAACAGTGGTAAAAACAACATGCGACAATCCAATACTAAAACAGCTACAAACCCTTATTTTAAAGCCAATCATACATACAAACATACCATACATAAATTGTAAAAGCCTAGGGGGAAATAATATCTCAGTTCCCCCATGCCTGACGACAGAGGTGGGTTTTAAGAAGCTTACAAAAGGCAAGAAGGGTGGGGGCTATTCTAATCTCTGGGGGGAGTTGGTTCCAGAGGGCCGGGGCCGCCACAGAGAGGGCTCTTCCCCTGGGTCCTGCCAAACGACATTGTTTAGTTGACGGGACCTGGAGAAGGCCCACTCTGTAGGAAGTTGATAAACATTTGTTTCCTGCATATAAATGTTTGATCTTTAGTAATACCTCCTATAAACATAATAGAACTTGTATTCTATTTGTCAGTGCACAAAAGGCTATGTATGAATAATAACAATGCAATCTTTCATCTTCAGTGAAAGCTTTGTGATCAAGTTGTGCAATTCTCATTTCACCAACCTCAGAAGGATGGAAGCCTGAGACAACTTTAAACCGGTGAGAATTGAAACATAGAAACATAGAAACATAGAAGTCTGACGGCAGAAAAAGACCTCATGGTCCATCTAGTCTGCCCTTATACTATTTTCTGTATTTTATCTTAGGATGGATATATGTTTATCCCAGGCATGTTTAAATTCAGTTACTGTGGATTTATCTACCATGTCTGCTGGAAGTTTGTTCCAAGGATCTACTACTCTTTCAGTAAAATAATCTTTTCTCATGTTGCTTTTGATCTTTCCCCCAACTAACTTCAGATTGGGTCCCCTTGTTCTTGTGTTCACTTTCCTATTAAAAACAATTCCCTCCTGGACCTTATTTAACCCTTTAACATATTTAAATGTTTCGATCATGTCCCCCCTTTTCCTTCTGTCCTCCAGACTATACAGACTGAGTTCATTAAGTCTTTCCTGATACGTTTTATGCTTAAGACCTTCCACCATTCTTGTAGCCCGTCTTTGGACCCGTTCAATTTTGTCAATATCTTTTTTGTAGGCGAGGTCTCCAGAACTGAACACAGTATTCCAAATGTGGTCTCACCAGCGCTCTATATAAGGGGATCACAATCTCCCTCTTCCTGCTTGTTATACCTCTAGCTATGCAGCCTAGCATCCTACTTGCTTTCCCTACCGCCTGACTGCACTGCTCACCCATTTTGAGACTGTCAGAAATCACTACCCCTAAATCCTTTTCTTCTGAAGTATTTGCTAACACAGAACTGCCAATGCAATACTCAGATTGAGGATTCCTTTTCCCCAAGTGCATTATTTTACATTTGGAACTGCTGGCAGTTGGCAGAATTAGCCTGTAATACTGCATTCTATCCACTATGCCAGCATGGTTCTATCCCAACATAGACCACAGGAATAAAAGGGGAAATCAGCTCTACCCCATCAGGTTTCAGATCCCAAGGAATTGATCAGATGCCAAATTTGAAAGGGTTGGCTAAAGAGAGCCGGTGGTTGGCACTTTCAACTTCACCTGCCTTCTCTCTTGCCTTCTTGGCTGTTGGCTATTCCTGACAGCTTAGTGTCACTTGCAAATTTTGAAAGTTCTCTTTCTATTCCCTCCTCGGAGTCACTTATGACAGAGGACCAGTCATCAGACCGACATTCTCTGCAGCTGTGAATCCCAGGGAGAGTTTTCAAATCCAGGAAGAAACAAATAAACTCACAGAAATGGCTTCCACTGTCTGTCTGCTCCAGCAGCTGTGCTGGACAGAGGCTCCACTGTCTAGAGAACACAGGCGCCCTGTGGTTCTTTTCTAAGGATTCTGCCCAACCCCCCAAAAGAGTCTTTTTTGATACAGTCCAGGTTGCCCAACAGCCAACTAGACCAACAATGAGGGTCTGTTTCATTGTATGCCATTCCTTAATTTATTTTAGTTTTGTTTTTCCTATCAAGGTGGCCGAATTCTGAATTTCCTAGAATTCAAACCAAGGATAAAAATCCTCATTGTGATAGCTGAAAGACAATCGTGCAAACCTTTCTGGTAATAATATTAACCGCTCCAAACCCGACTGTAAAAAATACGACTTCAGTAACCGAGTTGTCGAAGCGTGGAACTCATTACCGGACTCCATAGTGTCATCCCCAAACCCCCAACACTTTACCTTTAGATTATCTACGGTTGACCTATCTAGATTCCTAAGAGGTTAGTAAGGGGCGAGTACAAGTGCACTAGAGTGCCTTCTGTCCCCTGTCCTATTGCTCTCCTATATCTCCTATGCCTTTCTTCTATTCCTATATCTCTTCTTCTATTCTTTCATTGATATATTTTATTCCTATATCTTCTCTTCTATTCTTTCTTAGATATATTTTACTGAGTGTTGTGGTTAGCTCTGGCCCAGCTCCTGCTCCAAGGACTATGGATGTGGGGGAGACATCCACATGCTGCAGGCCTGTTTTGCTCCCAGTGGAATCTGCTGATGAAGGCTCCTCTGACCAAGAAGACATGAGTGACAGGGAGGTGGAGAGTGTGGCAGACAGCTCAGAAGGAGATCAATTATCTAGCTCCTCCTTGGATTCAGAACAAGAGTTAATGATACAGCCACGCATGCGGAGAGCGATGCATAGGCAGCAACAACTGAGCGATTATTATCAAAGAAAATGAGGCCACCTGTGGTTGGGTGGGGCTGTGGTCATTAGTGAGGCTGCTATAAATAGCAGCCTGTGGGTTTGGCCATTGTGAAGGATTATCTGATCGTTGTGTTTCGTGACTGCTTTGCTGACTTTGACCTTTTGTGTGCTGATTTTTCCCCACTTTGAAACTAAACAGAGCAAAGTGTGTTTCACTTTGTGAAAGAAGAAGGACTGTGAATTGCCTCACAGCTGCAAGCCAAGTACTGTATCTCAGAACTGATAAGGGACTTGTACAAATTACCAGTTTGTTTGGAGACGAGTGCTCTTTGCTATACAAAAAGAGGGCTTGGTTTAAATGAATTTTCATTATAAAGAACATTGTTTTGAATTTTCAAACATGTGTGTGTCTGAAATTTGTACCAGTGAATTTTTGGGAGGAGTCTACCAGAGAGCCCGACAGAACACTGAGTATCTCCTCTATAACCTTCATCATGTATTTTACTATGTATATACCCACTAAAACCCTCATTATGTATTGGACAAAATCAATCAATCAATCAATAAAATAAAATAGACAAGAAAGCATCAACAACACACAGGCAGTTCTCAACTCACAACCCACAACTGAGTCCACTCTTCCGCACTGCAGTTGTACAGGCAGGTATTCGCAACCTGTTTTGCCACAGTGGCTTCCCTACAATTGTTAAGTGGATTACACAGTCGTTAAAATGAATCTGGCTTCCCCTGTTAATGGCTTGTCGGAAGCCAGCTAGGGAAGTGATAGTGACCACGTGACTACAAGGCATCGCAGCCATCTTATAAATGTGAGACAGCCCAAAATTTGATAAGGCTGTGGGCCCTTCCTCCTAAAGACGATTCCATCTATCCGTCTTTGATCCTGGGAGGAGAAAAAATTCCTCCTTCGGATAGGGTCCACAACTTCGGTGTCGTCCTGGATCCACAGCTGAGGCTAGAACAACATCTCTCAGCTGTGGCTAGGGGGGCTTTTGCTCAAGTTTGTCTTGTTTATCAGTTGTGGCTCGACCTTGACCAGGAGGCCCTCTACACCATCATTCATGCCCTCATCAGATAGAAGAAGAAACATAGAAACATAGAAGATTGACAAAATTGAACGGGTCCAAAGACGGGCTACAAGAATGGTGGAAGGTCTTAAGCATAAAACGAATCAGGAAAGACTTAATGAACTCAATCTGTAGAGTCTGGAGGAAAGAAGGAAAAGGGGGGACATGATCGAAACATTTAAATAGGTTAATAAGGTCCAGGAGGGAAGTGTTTTTAATAGGAAAGTGAACACAAGAACAAGGGGACACAATCTGAAGTTAGTTTGGGGAAAGATCAAAAGCAACGTGAGAAAATATTATTTTACTGAAAGAGTAGTAGATCTTTGGAACAAACTTCCAGCAGACATGGTTGGTCAATCCACAGTAACTGAATTTAAACCTGCCTGGGATAAACATCTATCCATCCTAAGATAAAATACAGGAAATAGTATAAGGGCAGACTAGATGGACCATGAGGTCTTTTTCTGCCGTCAGACTTCTATGTTTCTATGTTTCTATAACCATTGTTAGCCGCTCAGAGTCCATTTCAGAGTGAGTGGCATATAAATGCAATAGACAGATAGACAAACAGACAGACAGATAGACAGATAAATTCACCATGCTGCACTTGTCATTAACTGCAAATATCGGTCATTGGTCAATTGCCGTTGTCATTTCAAACAGTCACTAAGTGAACTGTTATAAGTCGAGGACTATCCGTAACAAGTAGCCTGATCAGGGCATAATAATTCATAAGAAAGGAAGAGAATATTGAAATCACTCTTAATTTTTTTGAAGAAAAAACACTATTAACTGCATTCTGCAGTTTCTATTTTTATTAATAGCAGAGAACTTAACGTTGCTTTGTTTGATCATCTCCTTAAAGTTGAGAATAAAACATTACAAGGTTTACAATGTAAAGACCATTCTTGGAAGATTGTCTCTGATTCAGGCCATGTGAAAGTTTACATCACACACTGAGCTGGAGGAAATAATAATAATTCTAGCGGGAATCAGAAATAAATAATAATTCTAGTTGGAGTCCTTAAGTAGATCAGAAAGAACATGTCCAACTTGCGATCAAATTGTTTCCAGACTCGTTATTAATCCAAGATTTCCTTTTCAACCCTAAAAAACCCAGAGCCATCAAATAGATTACAAAGGGGAAACCATTCAATCCCAACCAGGGGAAAAACATGAAAGAAGGAAGAAATAAAATCCCAGCTGCATAAACAATGTGAACAGCAAACTTCCTGCCTATAATCAGCAATTTCTCTGCCAGGATGTTTGCAGATCAACCTCTGAGTATTTAGCCTGAACTCCCAAGTGTGGATTATGGGTTTGGAGATTGCGGTCAGAAACCTCTGGCCAAAGCGGTAAGCGGAGTTCCTTCCTTCCTTCCTTCCTTCCTTCTCCCCTTTTTATTATTTGTACAAATAACTCAGCACGATTATCTGCAGTACTCCTTCCTCCTCCTATTTTTCCCCATATCAACAACCCTGTGAGGTGGTTTGGGGTTGAGAGGGAGGGACTGACTCAAAGTCACCCAGCCAGCTTTCAGGCCTAAGGCAGGGCCAGAACTCACCATCTCCTGATGTCTGGCCAAAATCACCCTGGTGGATTTCATATCTAAGATCCATCCATCCATTTATCCATCCATCCATCCATCCATCCATCCATCCATTTATCCATCCATCCATCCATCCATCCATCCTTTATATCTGTGTATTGAAATCTCTTGGAATCAATCAATCTATACACCTATCTACCTACCTACTTATGTACTTACCTACCTACCTACCTACATACCTACAGTACATTAAAATTGGGGTGTCGCAGTGGGCTACGTCTGCTAACTGCTAGCTGTAGTTCAGCAGTACAAATCTTACCACTGGCTCAAGGTTGACTCAGCCTTCCATCCTTCCGAGGTGGGTCAAATGAGGACCAAGATAGTTGGGGGCAATACGCTTACTCTCTGTAAACTGCTTAGAGAGGGCTGTAAAAGCACCATGAAGTGGTATATGTCTAAATACTATTGGTATCATCCATATCTATCTATCTATCTATCTATCTATCTATCTATCATCTATCTATTATCTATCTATCTATCTATCATCTATCTATTATCTATCTATCTATCTATCTATCTATCTATCTATCTATCTATCTATATCATCTATCTATCGTCTGTCTGTCTGTCTATCTATCTATCTATCATCTATCTACCTGCCCCCATTCAACCAGTAGTAAAAAAAAATTGGATTCACCGGTGCCCCAGAGTGAAGATGGGCCCAGAGGGAATGCTCACCTGCCTGGAATGACCCCCCCACAAACTCACTCCCACATTGGGATGGATCTTCCAGGTTTCCCTTCTCTGGGAAGAGGGAGGGCAGCAGCTCCCACCCCCTCCAGGTGGGGGTTCCTCCTTACTGTTGCTACCAGTGCACTCTGTGCACAGCTCCAGGTGATCGGTGGGCGTGCGCCCATGTCCAAGCGAGACTTTGCTTCCGTGTATGCGCAGGAAGTGAAATCTTGGGAGGGGATGCAAAATGCGCGGAAGCCAAAAAAAATCACCAAAATCTCACACTCAGAGAAGCGGGAAAAAATCATGGAAAAAAATGCGCAGAAGCCAAAAATAATTACCAAAATCTGATGCCCAGAGAAGCAGAAAAAAATCATGGAAAAAAATGCACGGAAGCCAAAAAAAATCACCAAAATCTCGCCGGCATAGAAGCAAAAAAATCATGGGGCGAAATGCGCAGAAGCCCCCCAAAAATCACCGAAATCTCACACACACACAAAAGTAAAAAATCGCAGAAAAAAATGTGCAGAAGTCAAAAACAATTACCAAAATCTGACACAGAGAGAAGCAAAAAAAATCATGGGAAAAAATGCACAGAAACAAAAAAAGCCACCAAAATCTCGCTGGCGCAGAAGCAAAAGAATCATGGAGACAAATGCACAGAAGTCAAAAATAATTACCAAAATCTGACACAGAGAGAAACAAAAAAAAAAATCATGGAAAAAAATGCATGGAAGCAAAAAAAATCAAGGAAAAAAATGCGCAGAAGCAAAAAAAACCCCATCAAAATCTCACGCGCACAAAAACAAAAATATCATGGAAAAATTGCGCAGAACCAAAAAAAAATCACATGAAAAATTGCGCAGAACCAAAAAAAATCACGGGGAAAAATGCGCAGAAGCCAAAACCCACCAAAATCTCACACGCGCACGTCCCCTCGCAAGATTTTGCAACCTGCTTATGCTCAGAAGCAAATTCTTGTTCGGGCGGGCGTGCACACACATCAGAGACGCAGAACTACGGGCGGAACTCCATTTTTGCTACCGGAACTATGGTGCCGTAACAGTACCAACCCGCTACTACCCTCCCAGCAAGTACCAACCTGGGGAAGTCCTCGTCCTGCCACTCTTCCTTGACCTCCACATTGTCCATCCGCAGCGTGGCTTCCGTGGTGCCCATGTCGCCTTCGCTGGAAAGTGCCCCCACCTGCGAATGGAAGCGCCAGACCTTGAGAGAGCAACGCAGGCCTGAAAAACTCCCCCCATTACTCCCAAAACTTTCAACGTTCTTCCCAGATTTCTTTGATCCTTTCCCACACCTAAAGGATCGGGCACTCCAAAGCCAAGAGACCCTCTCCGATGTCTTGGTTATTTCCCCCGCAAAGCTGATCCTTTCTTTTTGGAATTAAAGAGGGACTGGAATCTTGACCCCCCCCCTGCACCCATCCACACAGAGGCTTATGGATTCCCCCCCCCAAAAAAAATGCTAGCATCATTTAAGTCCAGCTTGCAGGAGTGGTGGAGTGGTTTAGAGGCGTTCACAATCCAGTGGAGCCTGTGAGTTCGATCCTAGGTAGAGGCAGGTATTTATCTCTCTCTGGGCAACCTGAGAATATATCTGCTGAATGAAACTCCGCAATGGCGACAGGGGAAGGCATCTGGCCATGAAAAGACTCTGCCAGCTCCATTCAGTTGCCCAGATTCCACCCCGTTGGTAAATGAAGATGATGAAGATCTAAATTATTATTATTATTATTATTATTATTATTATTATTATTATTATTATTTATTAGATTTGTATGCCGCCCCTCTCCGCAGACTCAGGGCGGCTCACAACAGTGACAAAAAACAATATGTATTGACAAATCTAATAATTTAAAATTTAAAATAGCAATTGTACATTTAAAAAATCTAAAAACAAGGAACCCCAATATAAAAAACATACATACAGTCATATCATGCACTAAACTACATAGGCAGGGGGAGATGTCTCAGGGAGAGGACCGACCCCTGAGGCACCCCACAAGGGAGAGACCTCGGGGTCGACCTCTGACCCCCCACTAACACCGACTGCGACCGACCGGAGAGGTAGGAGGAGAACCACCGGAGAACAGTGCCTCCCATTCCCAACCCCTCCAGCCGGCGCAGAAGGATACCATGGTCGATGGTATCAAAAGCCACTGAGAGGTCAAGAAGCACCAGGACAGAGGATAAACCCCTGTCCCGGGCCCGCCAGAGATCATCCATCAAAGCAACCAAAGCAGTTTCCGTGCTGTAACCGGGTCTGAAACCCGACTGCTGAGGACCTAGATAATCGGCTTCTTCCAAGGACCGCTGGAGCTGGAGCACCACCACCTTCTCGACAACCTTCCCCATAAAGGGAAGGTTGGAGACTGGACGATAGTTTTTAAGTACGGCTGGATCCAGGGAAGGTTTCTTGAGGAGGGGGCGCACAAGTGCCTCCTTATAAGGAGCCGGAAAGGACCCCCTCCCCAAGGAGGCGTTGACAATCTCCTGGACCCAGCTCCGTGTCACCTTTCTGCTGGCCAAAACCAGCCAGGAGGGACACGGATCCAGTAAACAGGTGGCGGAACTCACAGCTCCAATGGCCTTGTCCACTTCATCAGGTGTCACCAGATCAAACTCTTCCCAGACAGATGGACATTGTCAGTCGACTCTAAATCCATCCCGTTAGGATGGGGCTGAAGGGGAGGCAATGGCAATAGCATTTAGACTTATATACTGCTTCCTAGTGCTTTCACAGCCCTCTCTAAGCGGTTTACAGAGTCAGCCTCTTGCCCCCAACAATCTAGGTCCTCCTTTGACCCACCTCAGATGGAGGGAAGGATGAGTCAACCTTGAGTCAGTGGTGAGATTTGAACTGCCGAACTACGGCTAGCAGTTAGCTGAAGTAGCCCGCAGTGCTGCACTCCAACCACTGCGCCACCTCAGCTCTATGCACTAAAGCATCCTTGTGCAAGGGACTTGGGTGCAATGCGCTTTGGGGTGGAAGTGGGCAGACCCCGGTATTGGTCCAGCCTCCTGATTCCCCACCGTGAGGCTGGTGCTGAGGCCAAGGAGGCCCTGCAAAGAGTGGCTCTCCGGCAGAGGCATTCACCATAGAGTTTCTTCCTACTACCAGATTCCCTGTGAAATGAAGAGAAGGGAATGAATGAATAAGTAGCTCTCTGCAAAACATGAAGCGGGCAGTTCCAGGGCTTGGATGGGCTGTCCGGGATCTGCTTGTGTTTGTCATTTTTACGCATTATTGCTGCTCCTTGCGGGTGGGACTCAAAGCATTTGGGCCACCCCGAGTTTTCAGAGAAGGGTGGCATACAAATCTAATAAATAATAATAGTAATAATTTGGTCAAGGCAGGAACTTAGAAGGAACCTCTGGAGGTCTTCTAGTCCAACCCCCTGCTCTGTAATAGAGGTTCTCTTCTCCCCCCCCTTTTCTTCTACACTCTCATGGGCATCTTTAAATAAGCCTCTCATCACCCAGATGAGATAGTGGGGGAGAAACACACACACACACACCTCGGCTAGGGCTGAGTCAGAGCCGGTAGCTTCCTGAGTGGGAAACGCCCAGCAGAGATGGAGCTGCAGGGGTGATGCTAAGTCAGCCAGCGCTGCATTAGGCGACCTTGGCATTTGGGCCGAAGAATGGCCAGCAAAGGAGGGAGGGAGCGAGGGGGAAGGAAGGGAGAGAGGGAGGGAGAAAAGGAGGAGGAAGGAAAAAGAGAGAGAGTAAGAGAATGAGAGGGAGAGGGAGGGAATGAGGAAGGAAAAAAGGGAGGGAGGGAGGGGGGAGGGAGGAAGGAAGGAAGGAAAGAAGGAAGGAAGGAAGGAAGGAAGGAAGGAAGGAAGGAAGGAAGGAAGGAAGGAAGGAAAAAAGGAAGGAAAAAAGGAAGGAAGGAAGGAAGGAGGGATGGGAAGGGAAGGGAAAGGGGGAGAAAGAGGGAAAGGGAGAAAGAGGGGAAGGGAAGGAGAGAGCAAGAGAATGGGAGGGAGAGGGAGGAAGAAGGAGGGAGGGGAAGGGAAGGGAAGGAGGGGAAAAGAGGAAAAGGGAGAAGGGAACGGAGAGAGCAAGAGAATAGGAGGGAGGGAGGAAGTCTGCGGAAAGGGGCGGCATAAAAATCTAATTAATAATAATAATAATAATAATAATAATAACAACAACAATAATAACAACAACAACCACAATAATAATAAAAAAGGAAGGAAGGAGGGAGGGAGGAGGGAGAGAGGAGGAGGAAAGAAGGAGAGGGAGCAAGAGAATGGGAGGGAGAGGGAGAAAAAGGGGAACAAAAAAAGGGAGGAAGGAAGAAGGGAGGGATGGGAAGGGAAGGGAAGGGAAAGAAGGAGAAAGAGGGAAGGGAAGGAGAGAGCAAGAGAATGGGAGGGAGAGGGAGGGAGGGAGGGAGGAAAAAGGAAGGAAGGAGAGAGAGCAAGAGAATGGGAGGGAGGGGTGGGAGGAAGGAAGGGAGGCCTCTGGACAGATGCGAGGGGGGATGGGAGGCCTGCCCAACCTTTCTCCCCCCTCCCTCCTCCCCCCGCCCTCCCCCCTTACCGGGCGGGCGCGGCGCTTCTCCTCCGGGCGGGCGGCGTCAGGCGGCGTTGCGCGGCAGGCGCGGCTGCCCGTGGGGCCCGGCCTCCATCCCTCCTGCGCCGCGGCGGGGCGATACGTGTCCTGGGGGCGCCCGGCTGGCCGACTCCGGAGGCTGCGGCTGCGGCTCCTCCCGCTGCTGCCCAACGCCGAGGATGCCCCGCGCCCAGCCCGGCTACGGCAGCAGGCAGACAGCCCCAGGCGCGTCCCCGTGCGCGTCCTCGCCCTGCCAAGCCACGGAGGAGCCGCTCAGCATCCGCAGCAGGACGAGCGCAGCCGGGCAGCACAAAGACACACACACACGCACGCACGCAGAGGATCCGCACAGCTCCTCCTCTCCCCACTCCTCCCCACGCGGATGCTGCCTCCCCCGGGGTCCCCAGGGAAATTAAACCACTCCCGCGGGGACAACGGGACAATTCTATGTCCTTGCTTAAAAATATATATATATTTAAAGAACGCGTCTTGTGATTTGGGCCATTCACCTGTCCTTCTCTCCCTCCTTTTGCCTCCTTTCTTTAATGGTTCTATTCCACTCTTTGACATTGGGGTCACTCTTCTCCTGCAATCAGTCGGCCACAGCAAAGTGGCCATGGCAAGTTGGCCATGAGGAGTTGGCCATAGTGAGCTGGCTATGGTGAGTTGGCCATGGTGAGTTGCCTTTATGAGATGGCCATGGTGCTCTGGCCATGGCAGTTTGCCGATGGGAAGTTGGCCATGAGGAATTGGTCATGGTTATAGTTGGCCATGATGAGATGTCCATGGCAAGTTGGCCATGAGGAATTGGTCATGGTTATAGTTGGCCATGATGAGATGTCCATGGCTAGTCGGCCATGGCAACTTGGCCATGGGGAGTTGGCCATGATGAGATGTCCATGGCAAGTTGGCCATGGTGACTTGGCCATGGGAAATTGGCTATGGGAAGTTGACCCTAGCAAGTTGGCCATGGTTATAGTTGGCCATGATGAGATGTCCATGTCAAGTTGGCCATGGTGACTTGGCCATGGGAAGTTGGCCATGGTGAGTTGCCTTTAAGTGATGGCCATGGGAAGTTAGGCAGGGTGAGTTGACCATGGCGAATTGGTCATGGGAAGTTGGCTATGGTTAGTTGGCCATGATGAGATGGTCATTGCAAGTTGGCCATGGTGAGATGGCCATGGTTATTTGGCCATGATGCGATGGCCAGGGCAAGTTGGCTATGGTGAGTTGGCCATGATGAGTTGCCCTTATGAGATGGCCATGGCAAGTTGGACATGGTTAGTTGGCCATTATGAGATGGCCATGGCAAATTGGCCAGTGCGAGTTGTCCATGTAAGGGAGATGGGCGTCAAAGAATTGATTGATTAATTAATTTCACTGGTTCTTGGTGCTCTCTGAGCTTGTTGGTTTTTGTTTCTTTTCTTTTTAAAAAAATAATCTTTATTAATTTTTTCTTTAAAAACAAACATGTGTGCAAAAACATACAATGAGCTTACAACATACAACATAGACATAACATACATCTAAGTCAAAAAACAAGGAAAATATTTACAATTTACAAATACATATTTGCATATTTACTGTTATGTATTTACAGTTTACGATATTATCATTCTTATTGTAGTCTATTATAATATTTTAAAAGATAATTTTCAGTAAATTTAGTCACCCATTTCTCTTTCAACATCTATTTCATTTGTGCTACATACCTGGGTATCTAGGTTATTCTGATACTGAGTACACAGAAAGGAAATTAATATAGATCTTTATATTTTCTTGAATTATAGACCTATTTTATAATAGGTTTTGGTATTTGTTTTGTTTAACCAATTATACCACCAATCCCGTGCTTTATAGAACTCTGATTCATCTTTATCCATCTTTATTTTATTTATTTATTTATATTTGTCAATCAATTATAGGATGGTAATTTGTGTAATTAAGAAAAGTTGATCCCTCTATTGCTGATGCCGCATTTTTTTGCAGTCTAGTTTGGAGCGGTTGACATTTAGTTTAAATCTATTATGTGCTCATGTGTTGTTGCTGTTAAATCACATGTTAACGTGATTAAAAAATGTTAAATCACAGTCCATTTTGAATAACTAGCAGGGGGGGGAAAGAGATGGGTTCCTCTTCAGATCACCCTTCTCCATGAGGACTAGGACCTTCTTTTTCCTGGAAGGGAAATGCCACAGTCCAGAGGTAGGAGTGTGTGTGAGAGAGAGAGAGAGAGAGCAGAATCCTGCAGCTTCCTGTTCAACAGGTGCAGATCAACACACCGAACACAATCCTTTTCAGCTGAGCTGCCCATCAAACCCAAAAGGATCCGCCCCCCCCCCTTGCAAAAACAGAGGATTTGGAAAGTGAGTAGAATGCTTGGCTGCATAGCTAGAGGTATAACAAGCAGGAAGAGGGAGATTGTGATCCCATTGTATAGAGCACTGGTGAGACCCCATTTGGAATACTGTGTCCAGTTCTGGACACCTCACCTACAAAAATATATTGATAAAAATGAACGGGTGGGTCCAAAGACGGGCTACAAAAATGGTGGAAGGTCTTAAGCATCAAACTTATCAGCAAAGACTTCATGAACTCCATCTGTATAGTCTGGAGCACAGAAGGGAAAGGGGGGACATGATGGAAACATTTCAATAGGCTTAAATAAGGTTCAGGAGGGAACTGTTTTTAATAGGAAAGTGGACACAAGAACAAGGGGCCACAATCTGAGGTTAGTTGGGGGGAAAGATCAGAAGCAACGTGAGAAAATATTATTTGACTGAAAGAGTAGTAGATGCTTGGAACAAACTTCCAGCAGTCGTAGTTGGTAAATCCACAGTAACTGAATTTTTATTTGTTATTTATTTATTTTATCCAATACATAATCTAGGTTTCAGAGGATATAAACATAGTACAATATATAAATGGAAGATTAGAAGAAAGATATAGGAATAATATGGAGGAAATACTAATAATACAGAGGAAATATTTAAACCTGCCTGGGATAAACATAGATCCACCCCTAAGATAAAATACACGAAATAGTATAAGGGCAGACTAGATGGACCAGGAGGTCTCTTTCTGTCGTCAATCTTCTATGTTGCTATGTTTCCCCACCGTTCTACCCCCTTCGCCGCTTGCCCTCCGCTTGCCTTCCGCTGTCAGTTTGCCGGGAGGGGCCGGTGCTGCTGCCGGGCTCAGTTTACCTTGGTGACTGTTGCTTAGCAGCCTGCCCAGGTCGCCGGGCAACGGTTGGCAAGGAGGATTGTTGTCCTGGCCTGCCAGCCAGCTAGCCAGCCAGCCCTCTCTGAGCCAGGAGACAGCGGTGGGCCAACATGGCATCAACCTCGGTGTTAGTCAACCGGGAGGAGAGCGGTGGGGTGGCCACGGGCACCTACTCGTACTGCAGCCAGCCTCGGGCTGTGCCCAACCGACAGCGGTACCGGACGACCCTGGAAGCCAATGAGCTGTGAGTACCAGCTGGTCCAAAGGGCAGCTTAGGAGGGTCTCCTGTTTCTACCGCCCCCCCCCCAAGGCTTTTCAGCTGCCAGTCAAGGAGGGAGCCCCTCCCTGCTGCTAAGAGGGCGCCCCCATGGCCTTCCTACCCAGATCCTCTGTTATTCTATTAAATGGTGCTTGGGGTGCGGTTGGACTAGATGACCTAAAATGGTTCCTTCTGACTCTGTTATTTTTTTTAAACTATAAGATGGGGGCACCGGGAAGCCTTCTAGGGGTAGGGAAGTGACCAGCATTACTTTGAAAGGCGGGAGATACCTGCTTAGTCAAACCATTCACAGGAAAGCAAAGACCCCTCAATCCCCCCATCCAAACACATCATTTCTCTCCCCCAGACCTTAAAGAGCAAATAATAATTGGAAGGGATCTTGGAGGTCTTAATAACATAGAAACATAGAAGACTGACGGCAGGTTGCTTTTGATCTTTCCCCCAACTAACTTCAGATTGTGTCCCCTTGTTCTTGTGTTCACTTTCCTATTAAAAACACTTCCCTCCTGGACCTTATTGCTCAGAAGTCAGTCCAGGATATTTTTTATACAATTACTCCTTACCCCAATTTTGCCCTCTCCTAGCTGGCATCATATGAGGTCTACAGCCTACTCACCAGTAGCGGGTTCAAATCCCATTACTACCATTTTGCATGTGTGCATGCGTGCAATGCTACTGCAGATGCTCAGAATCCTCTGTGCATGCGCAGCAGCATCCCGGGCAGGCAGATGAAGCCTTCCATTGTCACCACTACCAGTTCACCAAACTGGGCCAAACCAGGAGCAACCGATCTCTGCTACCCACCCATGTCTGGTCTCAGATTTTGGCAGCTTCTGCTTCTGTTGGTTATGACCTATAAAGCCCTTCATGGCACCGGACCAGAATATCTCCGGGACCACCTTCTGCCGCACGAATCCCAGCGACCAGTTAGGTCTCACGGAGTTGGCCTTCTCCGGGTCCCGTCAACTAAACAATGCCGTTTGGCTGGACCCAGGGGAAGAGCCTTCTCTGTGGCGGCCCCGACCCTTTGGAACCAACTCCCCCCAGATATCAGAGTTGCCCCCACCCTCCTTGCCTTTCACAAGCTCCTTAAAACCCACTCTATTGTCAGGCACGGGGGAACTGAGACTTTCCCTCTCCCTAGGCTTATAAAATTTATGCATGGTATGTTAGTATGTATGATTTTTAAATTGGGGTTTTAAATTAACTTAAACTTAAATATTAGATTTGTTTACATTGTATTATTATTGCTGTGAGCCGCCCCGAGTCTGCGGAGAGGGGCGGCATACAAATCTGATTAATAAATAATAACTAAATAAATAATAAACTGCAAACCAACACAAAACGCTGGCTAACGTTCTCTTTAATTTTTATTATTCCAGGGAGGAAGAACCAGTTCACTATGCGAATCTCATGTATGAACGGAGAGTGGTCCGTGGCAACACGTATGCCCTTCATGTGTTACCTTGGGTGGGTCTTTCCTTTCCTAAAGCTTTTCTTTTACTTTGTGAGGGCAGGGAGGCATCAGTTTTAAAACAGAACTGCTCAGAAGATAGTTTAGAAAATGTTTGGAACAAGGTGGAAATGTGTCATTTGTGAGAAAATTTATGCCACGGTTCTGAATTCAAATCCATCTTCCACTTGGCCTTTTTTTTTTTTAAATAAGACGGGGGGTTGGGAAAGAGGTTTTGCTGTGATTAACTTGAGGCATTTAAAATTTGGATCAGTTTAAAAGATGTTTAAGCGGATAGCATATTAATATAATATAAGCAGTTATTTATTATCCAGATGTCAAAAGTAAAGGAGGCAGCATTGGGTTTGTATACCATAACTTTTAAAATTGAATTATTGATGTATTCAAGCCATTTGATGTGATTGGTGAGAAAATAAAAAAATTCTGTTAAAAAAAAATCCATCCTCAGTTTGGGGAAGAGGTTTTGCTGTGAGGTGGGGAATATATCATCCTTAAAAGCAATTGGAGGGTGACCTAGAGGGCATCTAGCCCTTCCCAGCCATGCACATTAGCCCTTTCCATGGTCTTCTTTGGCCACGGACCCCAGCTTGTCCATTGGAAGCTAGCGGGGTCCTTCCATCCACTCAAAGAAACTGTGTTAAGTGTGCAGTCACTTAACAACTGCAATTTGAAAAGCTGAGGATTGAGGTCATTGAGCGAAGCATAGAAACATAGAAACATAGAAGACTGACGGCAGAAAAAGACCTCATGGTCCATCCAGTCTGCCCTTATACTATTTCCTGTATTTTATCTTAGGATGGATATATGTTTATCCCAGGCATCTTTAAATTCAGTTACTGTGGATTTATCTACCACGTCTGCTGGAAGTTTGTTCCAAGCATCTTCTACTCTTTCTCATGTTGCTTTTGATCTTTCCCCCAACTAACTTCAGATTGTGTCCCCTTGTTCTTGTGTTCACTTTCCTATTAAAAACACTTCCCTCCTGGACCTTATTTAACCCTTTGACATATTTAAATGTTTCGATCATGTCGCCCCTTTCCCTTCTGTCCTCCAGACTATACAGATTGAGTTCATGAAGTCTTTCCTGATGTGTTTTATGCTTAAGACCTTCCATCATTCTTGTAGCCTATCCCAAGATGTCTTGCAGAATCACCACTTTCTGCTCAATGATCAAGATCCTGGGGCACAATGGGGTGGGCTCTCCACACATCACCGGGGCCTCTTAAGAGATTCTTTAGAAGTCCTTGGAGAGGGGCGACATATAAATCCAATTAATAAATAATAGGTAATAAATAAAAAGTGGAGGGCGTGGGAAGTTTCAGAGCCTTAGCATTGCACCTCTAGCTTAGGAAATGTCTTCGGAACTCCCGGAAACTTGACCATACGGTTGTGGTTTGGCATTCCAGAGCAGTGAGCCCGATCCGCTGGAGCTACAACGCCAGCGGGAAGCCCATCGGAAGATGCTGGCGAGGAAGAGAGCGAAGGAGCAGCTGCGGACCAGAACACCAGAACCGCTGGAGGGCAGGCGTCATGTGGATGTGCAGACGGGTAGGTAAAATTCAACAAAATTTATTTATTTTTTATTTTATTGATTTATTAGATTTGTATGCCACCCCTCTCCGGAGACTCTGAGCGGCTTACAACAACAACATATAGTACAAATCTAATGGTTAAAAAAGAACAGTTTGTTTGTTTGTTTGTTTGTTTGTTTGTTTGTTTGTTTATTGATTGATTGATTGATTGATTGATTGATTGATTGATTAGATTTGTATGCCACCCCTCTCCGTAGACTCGGGGTGGCTAACAACAGTAATAAACAGCATGTAACAATCTAATGTTTAAAATAATTAAAAGTTTAAAACCCTTAATATAAAAAACAGTCATGCATCCCAAACAAACCATACATAAAATGGAACGGCCTCGGGGAATCAATGATGGCAGAGGTGGGTTTTTAGGAGTTTGCGAAAGGCAAGGAGGGTGGGGGCAGTTCTGATCTCCGGAGGGAGTTGGTTCCAGAGGATCGGGGCCGCCACAGAGAAGGCTCTTCCCCTGGATCCCGCCAGACAACATTGTTTCGTCGATGGATTCCGGAGAAGGCCAACTCTGTGGGACCTAATCGGTCGCTGGGATTCATGCGGCATGCCCCTCTCTAACTCATGGGGTGGGGTGCGGAGGGGAATGTTATTTTCCAATCAGGCAGAATAAATCAGAAAGAGTGTAGAGAATAGCGACAAAGAGGATTAGGGGACTGGAGGCTAAAACATATGAAGAACGGTTGCAGGAACTGGGCCTGGCTAGTTTAATGAAAAGAAGGACCAGGGGAGACAGGATAGCAGCCTTCCAGTATCTCAGGGGTTGCCACAAAGAAGAGGGAGTCAAGCTATTCTCCAAAGCACCTGAGGGCAGAACAAGAAGCAATGGGTGGAAGCTGAACAAGGAGAGAAGTAACTTAGAAGTTGTTCTGCCGGGCTCTCTAGTAGAAGCCTTCTGAAAATTCACGGATACAAATTTCAGACACACACACATTTGAAAATTAAAAACAATGTCCTTTATCACAAAATTCAAAAGAAACAAAGCCCCCCTTTTGTATTGCAAAGAGCACTCTTCCCCAAAACAACCTTGTAGGCTGTACAAGTCCCTTAATCAGTCCTTAAGTACTTAGCTAGTAGCTGAGAAGGAACGTCACAGCCCTCCTTCTTTCCATGAAGTGAAACACACACACACTTTACTCTGCTTTGGTGTCAAAGGCGTGAAAAATCCACAAACAAAGTTCAGAAACAGCGAGGCACGATCCTGAAGAACTGCAATCAGATAATCTTCCACAACGGCCAAACTAGCACGCTGCTATTTATATCAGCAGCTCTAATTGCTGGAGCCCCACCCAAACACAGGTGGCCTCTCTTATCTCCTGTAATATGTCCTCAATTGGTCTCTTCGATGAATAAGTCTGCGCCTGCGTGGGTCTAACACTTCCTCATCCGAATCGACCAAAGATAATGGAGATTGGCTTCCTGGGCTGTGTGCCAAGCCCCCCTCTTCCAAGTTACCCCCACCTTCTTCTTCGTCCGAGGAAACTGCACTTCCTGACTCTGCCGGCAACAAAACAGGCCTAGGACATGTTGACGTTTCCCCTGCCTCCACCTCCACATTCCCTGGGGCAGGAGCTGGGCCAGAGCCAACCACAACATAAGTAAGGAGAAATTTCCTGATAGTCGGAATGGTTGACTAGTAGAACAGCTTGGCACAAGTTGTGGGTGCATCACCACTGGAAGTTTTTAAGAAACTGGTTTATGTATGGTTTGTATGAGATGTATGATTGTTTATTATATTAAGGGTATAAATTCAGTGACACTGGATTTACCAACCACGTCTGCTGGAAGTTTGTTCCAAGCATCTACTACTCTTTCAGTAAAATAATATTTTCTCATGTTGCTTTTGATCTTTCCCCCAACTAACTTCAGATTGTGTCCCCTTATTAAATATGAATTATTAAATATGAATGTTGTTGAATAATTGTTTTATTTTTGGATTTTTAAAAACTCTTTTATATTGAGTCCACAAGGAGTTGGGCGGCTTAAAAGTCTAATAAATTAAATTAAATTTCAGAATTGTACCTGGAAGAACTGACAGACCGCATCATCGAGGTCGACATGGAGTGTCAGACGGATGCCTTTCTGGACCGGCCGGCCACCCCGCTCTTCATCCCCGCCAAGACTGGGAGAGATGTGGCCACGCAGATATTGGAAGGAGAGGTACTGATGTCCGAACACTGTTGTCAAACCAGAAAAAGTCCTTAGTTCCATTTTTTGAGAAGCGGACATTTTTGCAGCAGGGGTGCAAAGCCAGAACTGATGATTGGGTGCCAAAATCCCCAAGTTCTACTCCCCACCTTTCTTCACCATCCCTGGCTTCCCACCTGACTTTTGCCCAGGGTGTCAAGCCGACGGCCCGTGGGCCGGATGTGTCGTAGGCAGGTCACGCTTGCTGTGGCTCCAAAAAGGCAAAAAAAAAAAAATGCCATATGTCGCGTGACGTCACGTGACGCGATCAAGTTTGACAGCCATGCAGTAACCAATGACCTCTGTGCAAGATCGTTTTCGAGATCAAACTGCTGCCGTTGGACAGAGTTAGCCTGCAATGCCATATTCTAACCACTGTGCCACTGTGGCTCAAATTGATTATTCTCACTCCCCGTAGAATCGTTCTCCCTACCCCGCCATGCCAGGAGGCCCAGACCCCTCCCACCCAGAGCTCCACTTAAAGACTCATGCGGTCGCTTAATGACCACAGCTGGAAAAACCAGGATTGTGGTTGTCAAGCGAAGCAGTCGCAATTTGTTCAATGGTCAAGATTCTGGACACCATTGTGGCCGTTAAGGGGGAAGATGCTTTCCACTTTGATTTTGTGCACCCTAAAGGGGGGAGAAGATGCTCTCAAAATTTTCCCAGGAAGTTTTGAGAAATTTGCAGAAAACGATTCCCCCAGTAGTCTCTCTTTCTCTCTCTCCTTCCTTCCTTCCTTCCTTCCTTCCTTCCTTCCTCTCCTTTCCTTCTTCCCTTCTTCCTACATTTCCTTTCTTTCTTTCCTTCCTTCTTCCTTCCTTCATTCTTTCTTTCCTTCCTTCCTTCCTTCCTTCCTTCCTTCTTTCTTTATTTCATTCATTCATTCATTTGGAATTGTATGCCGCCCAACTCCCAAAGGACTCTGAGTGGCTCACAACCAAAAAATAACACATAGAATGTAATATTAAAACCCCTTAAACACAGTGCAAGACAATTTAAAACCAACAATTAAAAAGAATTAAAACAGTCTCTTAAATTGAATAAACCTTTTCCCGCTTCGGGTCTGTTTTTCAGCTTTTCGATTTTGACATCGAAGTCCGGCCCATGCTGGAAGTCTTGGTGGGCAAAACGATCGAACAGGCTTTGCTGGAAGTGATGGAGGAAGAGGAGCTGGCCAACCTGCGGGCACATCAGTACGCCTTCCTTGAAATGCGGGCAGCGGAACTCGCTGAGGTCCAGCGCCTTGAAGAGCAGGAGAGGAGACACCGAGAAGAAAAGGTACACACAAGGCCGGGGTTCAGGAAGGTGACTCATATTTATGATAGTGTTTTCTTCTTCTTCTTCTTCTTCTTCTTCTTCTTCTTCTTCTTCTTCTTCTTCTTCTTCTTCTTCCTCTTCCTTCTTCTTCTTCTTCTCCTTCTTCTTCTTCCTTCTTCTTCTTCTTCTCCTTCTTCTCCTTCTCCTTCTCCTCCTTTGTCTCTCCTCCTCCTCCTCCTCTTCTTCTTCTTCTTCTTTCTTCTTCTTCATCTTCTTCTTCATCTTTTTCTTTCTTCTTCTTCCTTCTTCTTCCTTCTTCTTCCTTCTTCTCTTCCTCCTCCTCCTCCTTCTTTCCAACTCCTTCTTCTCTTCCTCCTCCTTCTCTCCTCCTCCTTTTCCTCCTTTTCTCTTCCTCCTCCTCCTCCTTCTGTCCTCCTCTTCTCTTCCTCCTCCTCCTCCTTCTTTCCAACTCCTTCTCTTCCTCCTCCTCCTCCTTCTCTCCTCCTCCTTTTCCTCCTTTTCTCTTCCTCCTCCTCCTTCTCTCCTCCTCCTCTTCTCTTCCTCCTCCTTCTCCTTCTCTCCTCCTCCTTTTCCTCCTTTTCTCTTCCTCCTCCTCCTCCTCCTTCTGTCCTCCTCCTCCTCTTCCTCCTTTTCTCTTCCTCCTCCTCCTTCTCTCCTCCTCCTCTTCTCTTCCTCCTTTTCTCTTCCTCCTCCTCCTTCTCTCCTCCTCCTATTCTTTTCCTCCTCCTCCTTCTCTCCTCCTCCTCTTCCTCTTCCTCCTCCTTTTCTCCTCCTCTTCCTCCTTTTTTCTTCCTCCTCCTCCTCCTTCTTCTTTTCCACCTCTCCCTGTTTGCCTCCCTCCTCCTTCCTCCTTCTTCCAATTCTGGTATTGCTGGAAGGGATCACTTACAGACTGAGAGCGCCAGGTTGGCACCAGCTCCTGCAGGAGACTTCACCCTCTCAACACTCTGGACACTTCCTGATGCCCAAGCAAAAATGCCCCTGCAAATCTGTATTTCTTAGCTTTCAGACAGCTGGGCTTCAATACCCAGAATTCCCCAGCCAGTGCCCAACCATCTGAAAGGGACCCAACTTTGAGAAACATTGCATCACCAATCAGGGATATTTTTCACTTACTTTCCCTACTGGTTCACTAATGTGAGTGTGCACCACCTTTACACATGCGCTTTACTCACATGCATGCACCCGGCCTCAAAAACATGCTTCAATAGGAAGCCACAACTTTTGAGGCCCTGGAATCACAGAGGAAAGTGATTAAAACATGAGAATAGGAAAGAACCCTCCTGGGATTGTCAGATCCGGACGAAGTCAAGTGACAGTTTATTTTTACTTATTTATTTATTTAATTGGATTTGTATGCCGCCCCTCTCTGAGGACTCGGGGCAACTCACAGTATCCATAAAAAAAAAAGCATAACAATACAATTTATCCAATTAATATACTAAAAAGTTTCTTAAAATTCTAACTTAATACATTCATTTGCATTCATTCAATACATCAAACTAAGGACATTCATTGGTCAGGGGGAAGATCTAATGTGCCCAGGCCTGGTGGCAAAGATGTGTTTTTAATAATAATAATAATAATAATAATGATGATGATAGTGATAGTGATAATAATAATAATAATAATGATAAGGATAGTGATAGTGATAGTGTTAGTGATAGTGATAATAATAATGTTAGTGATAATGATAGTGATAGTGATAATAATGATAGTGATAGTGATAATAATAATAATGATAGTGATAGTGATAGCGATGATAATAATAATAATAATACAGTGGTACCTCGAGATACGAGTTTAATTCGTTCCGGACCTGGGCTCTTAAGTCGAGCAGCTCTTATCTCGAACGACTTTTCCCCATAGGAATTAATGTAAATAATTTTAATTGGTTCCAGCCCTCAAAAAACTCACAAAGTTAGTCTAAATTATGCAGAAAGACATGTTTTTAATGAAGAAATGTACATGTACATATAAATGAATAATGAAGTTTCTTTCACTTAACTTGTAAACTTTCTTAAACTTTTAAATTTACATATGTTCAACTTCTCTGCCACCCAATCCTGTAGGACAGAGGTCCCCAACCCTTTTTGCACCAGGGACCGGCTTTAAGCGATCAAGAGAGGAATGGGTGAATGAATGGACGGAGGGTGGGAAGGAAGGAAGGAAAGAGGGAAGGGACAGGAACAGAGGAAGGAAGCAAGGAAACTTATGAAAGGGGAGAGTAAGAGAGAAATGAGTGAAGGGAGGGAGGGAGGGAAGAAGGTGGGAAGGAGAAAGAAAAGAAGAAATAGAGGAAGGGAAGGTAAAAGAGAGAAAGAAAAAGAGCAAGAAAGAAAGAAAGGGGGAAGGGACAGGAACAGAGGAAGGAAGCAAGGAAACTTATGAAAGGGGAGAGTAAGAGAGGAATGAGTGAAGGGAGGGAGGGAGGGAAGAAGGTGGGAAGGAGAAAGAAAAGAAGAAATAGAGGAAGGGAAGGTAAAAGAGAGAAAGAAAAAGAGCAAGAAAGAAAGCTGCAAGCACCCCCCCGAGCCCCCCAGGCCGGCTGCAACCGTTTAAAACACGCGTGCCGCTTCGCAGCTGTCTCCTGAAGCCGAACGCGGAAGTTAGCGTTTGGCTTCAGGAGACAGCTCCTTGGCGCTTGTATCTCGAATTTGGGCTTGTAAGTAGAACAAAAATATCTCTCCCCTCCCAGCTCTTATCTCGAGTTGCTCTTAAGTAGAGCAGCTCTTATGTCGGAGTTCCACTGTAATAGTGATAGTGATAGTGTTAGTGATGATAATAATAATGATAGTGATAGTGATAGTGATAATAATAATAATAGTGATAGTAACAGTAACAATAACAATAACAATAATAATAATTTATTAGATTTGTATGCCGCCCCTCTCCAAGGACTTGGGGCGGCTCACGACAATAATAAAACACAATAAACAGTGGTAGAAATCTAATATTAATAAAAGCTAGAATTAAAACCCCTTAATATTAAAAAACAACCAATACTACGCAATAATACCATTCTCAAGTGCTATAGGCAGCAAAGTGGGGGGAATCAGTCCCCCTATGCCTGGTGACATTAATGCGTCTTCAAGATCTTGCGGAAGACGGGGAGGGTGGGGGCAATTTGAATCTCCAGGGGGACGTGATTCCAGAGGGCCGGGGCCACCAGAGAGAAGGCTCTTCCCCTAGGCCCCGCTAGTCGACATTGTTTGGTCGACGGGACCCTAAGGAGACCAACTCTGTGGGACCTCACCGGATGCTGGGATTCATGCGGCAGAAGGCGGTCTCAGAGATAGTCTGGTCCTATGCCATGTTGACACTGGGCAAGAAATGTCCCCAGGGTCAGCCGGACAAAACCCAGAGGTATCTTTCCTCCGCAGGAACGCCGTAAACGGCAGCAGTTGGAAATGCTGAAAAAGGAGAAAGAAACGGCAGAGAAGATTGCCGCTCGAGCCTTCGCCCAACGCTACCTCTCCGATCTCATCCCGTCCGTCTTCGGCAGCCTGCGGGACAGCGGATACTTCTACGATCCGGTGGAAAGAGGTGCTGGCAGGGTGGGGAACGGGTTTCTCTGCTCATTGCTGGGAATTGCCTGCTTAAGTCTTTCGTGCTTTCCGATTCGATCCTTAATGCTAGCACAGGCAGAGGGACCGGTCAGTTTCAAACTTTTCCCTTTGCAGAATTAAAAATTTCTCATCTGTCTACATCAGCGTTTCCCAACCGGTGTGCCGCGGCACAGTAGTGTGCCGCGAGACACGGTCAGGTGTGCCGCAGGAAGCTCCAGGTGGGCGGGGCACTGCCAGTGCCGGACCGCCAGTGCCTCCGACCTGGAGCTTCCACTCGCAGCCCGATGCAGCTGTTTCTGGCTGGGCCCCAAAGAAGGAAGGCGGGAAAAAGGAGGCAGGGGCGGGGAGGTCCGGCAGTAGGAGTAAAGGGAGCCGCGGCCGCCCCTGCCTCCCCACGGTGCCTCTGGCCAAACGCGCCCCTGGCTTCTCTGCCCTGCCCCATTGCCCGGCCGATCCGCCCACTCTCCTCCTCCTCCGCCTCCTGTCTTGGGGCGTGATCCGCCCCCTCTCCTTCGCTGCCGGAGAGAGAATGGAAGGCGCCGTTGTCTTCGCCTCCGCCCGCCGGCTCCCCTCGCCCTCCCAGACGTCCCCAGCGCCCGGCCATGCGCCGCCTCCTGTTAGCCCAGCCAACCTTTCCCTGCTGCCGTTTTCTCTTCATGGCGCAAAGCCACACAGTCCCGGACTCCCGGATCGCTCGCTTCTCCGGTCAGCAAAGCCATCTGCCCAGGAAAGCGCCGCGTCGCGCTTGCTGGCCGGAAAAGCGAGTGATCCGGGAGTCCAGGACTGTGTGGCTTTGCGCCATGAAGAGAAAACGGCAGCAGGGAAAGGTCAGCCGGGCTAACGGGAGGCAGCGCATGGCCGGGCGCTGGGAACGTCTGGGAGGGCGAGGAGGCTGATGGCTGCTGTTGCCTCTTAGCTGCAGAGCCGGCGGGCGGAGGCGAAGACAACGGCGCCCTCCATTCTCTCTCCAGCTCTCTCTCTCTCTTTCTTTTTCTCTCTGTTGCCGGCATGGTGAACGAGAGAGAAAGAGAGAGAGAGAAAAAGGAGGGGAGAGAGAATGAGAGAGAAAGAAAGCAAGAGAAAGAGAGGGAAAGAAAGCAAGAGAGAGAAAGAGAGGGGGGAAGGAGGGAGAGGGAAAGACATGGAGGGAGAGAAGGAGGGAGAGAGAAAGAGCAAAAAAGAGGAAGAAAGAAAGAGGGATGGAGAGAGAGAAAGAAGGGAAGGAAGAGAGAGAAAGAGGGAGGGAGAAATAGAGTGAAATGGAGGAAGAGATTTTTTTTTGTCCAAACTTTTCTTTAGCCCCGCCCCCTGCCCCCCCTTCAGTGTTCCCCAGAATTTTGAAAATATTAATAATGTGCCGCGGCTCAAAAAAGGTTGGGAAACACTGGTCTACATGTAAATTCGGTTCATCCCAATTCCTATAAATGGTTTTTTTTAAAAAAGCTTGCCCTACAGAGGGGGAGGAATTTTTTAAAAATGCCAAAGTTTTATTTTTTTTAATTTATTAAATTTAATTTTGCCTAGAGTTAAATTGAAACCCGGCGTAAGATCCTGCCACCAAGGGATTACATGGGCAACCCAGCACCCCCTTCCCCTTTAATGGGAGCGCTCCGACATTCTGGGTTGAAGCTGAAGTTTCTGGGTAGTGTTCAAGGGCAGCCCTATATAGAGCAGGTCGCAGCACTCCAGATGAGAGGCGACCAAGGCATGAGCGGGTGAGTAAGGAAAAGACCCAATTTGCACACTAGACAAGTCAGTGCATAGACCACTCCCCCCACAAACTGAGCTGCCTCCTGCCCCTCATTCAGGAGCTGCAAATCCAAGAAGTGACCCCCCCCCCAAAAAAAAATTGTTACCCCAACTGAGTCCTGTATAAAAATCCAGTTAGGATTCTTTTTATTTGAGCAATCAATGGAAATAGGCCACAGCCCAATATTGGTCCGCAGACTGGTAATTAGCAACCCTTGGATAAGAGGTCCTCCACGGTCCCTTCCAACTCTATGATTCTGTGAGTCGAGTCGAGTCAGTAATAGGCTCATCCGGGTACGATCAGGTACGCAGAACCGGTAGAAAAACTTTGATTTTTTTTTTCTTTTCCCCCCTTCTGGGCTCTGGGTATATTTTTCCTATCGCAGTAAATTAGGTTGAATGCACAGTATATTTATTTATTTTTATTTATTTATTTATTGTTAGAGTTGAAAGGGACCATGCAGGTCATCAAGTCCAACCCCCTGCCTGAGCAGGAATCTTATAGCACCCCAGCCAAGTGGCAGTCCAATCTCCTCTTGAAACTTATAGCACCCCAAAGTTGGGGAGTTCACAACCTCCGCAGGCAGGTTGTTCCAGTGGTTGATTGCTCTGACCGTCAGGAAGTTCTTCCTTACTTCTAGGTTGAATCTCTCCTTGGTCAGCTTCCAGCCGTTGTTCCTCGTCCGGCCCTCTGGTGCTCTGGAGAATAGAGTGAACCCCTCCTCTCTGTGGCAACCCCTCATATACCTGTATACAGCTATCATGTCCCCTCTGGCCCTCCTTTTCTCAAGGCTATCCATGCCCAGTTCCCTCAGTCTCTCTTCGTAAGTCTTGGTTTCTCGACCCCTGATCATTTTGGTTGCTCTTTTCTGCACCTTCTCCAGAGTTTCAATGTCTCTTTTGAAGTGTGGTGACCAGAACTGGATGCAATACTCCAGATGTGGTCTGACCAGGGCGTAGAAGAGTGGTATTAGTACGGTCAGGTACGCAGAACCGGTAGAAAAATTTTGATATTTTTTTTCTGTTTCCCCCTTCTGGGCTCATGGTATATTTTTCCTAATGCAGTAAATGAGGTTCAATGTACAGTATATAATTTTAGAAGAGCTGTGTGTATGTGTGTATGTACATACACATAGTTTATATAGTAGTTAATGTATATTTGTGTGTGCCTGTGTGTAATATGTATGTACACATATGGCATATGTACATAGAATTAAATAGTATATTTTGGATGTTCGGTAATAGTAAATAGAGGGGGAAATTTTATTTCCTTGAGGTGAGGAGAGGCCAGGCATCCTAACCCTTGATGTGAGTGATGTCAAGTTGGCCACCTTTAAGCCAGACACATGACCTTTAAGCCACACACACCAGTCACATGATTGTCAAGCCACTCCTACCTGGTCACATGGTCAGCAAGCCACACCCAGAAAATAAGCCCTTCACTGCGTAGGGTAGAATATAGAACAGAACAGAGTAGAGTAGAATAGAATAATTGTCACTGAATGTACACTAATTGGCATAAATTAAAATGAAATTTCATTGCATAGAGTTCTCATAGGGCCACCACCTCCAATGTACACTACAAAGACATAACAACATAAATAAATACAATATTATGCATATGCTCACATATATTATATGACACAGAGAAACAACACACTATAGTTCAGATGTATAGATGTACATGTTGAGAATCTTTCGAGTTTGCCAGATGGGCCTAGGGAACAAAGCTGTTGCAGAATTGGATAGTCCTGCTAGAAATACTTTAAAACCCCCTCCGAGAGGGGAGCAGCAGAAACAGACCCTGGAGTGGGTGGGTGGGGTCTCTAACAATGTTTGACCTCTAAGAATACAGTGCTTATAAGCAGCATCCTAAATAATGGGAAGTGAGTTTCCTATGTACTTTTCCATTGTCTTTACCACTCTCTGTAGGGGCTTTTTTTATTTTATTTTAATTTATTTATTTATTTATTGTTAGAGTTGGAAGGGACCATGCGGGTCATCAAGTCCAACCCGCTGCCTAAGCAGGAACCCTATAGCATCCCAGCCAAATGGCAGTCCAATTTCCTCTTTAAAATGTCCAGGGTATTGGAGTTCACAACGTCCGCTGGTAGGTTGTTCCACTGGTTGATCGTTCTGACCGTCAGGAAGTTCTTCCTTATTTCCAGGTTGAATCTCTCCTTGGTCAGCTTCCAGCCGTTGTTCCTCGTCCGGCCCTCCAGTGCCCTGGAGAATAAAGTGATCCCCTCCTCTCTGTGGCAACCCCTCGTATACCTGTAGACTGCTATCATGTCCACTCTGGCCCTCCTTTTCTCTAGGCTATCCATGCCCAGTTCCCGCAGTCTCTCTTCGTAAGTCTTGGTTTCTAGACCCCTGATCATTTTGGTTGCTCTTTTCTGCACCTTCTCCAGAGCTTCAATGTCTTTTTTGAAGTGTGGTGACCAGAATTGAACACAGTACTCCAGGTGTGGTCTGACCAGGGCATTGCTGCCACCAAACCAAACAGGGATGCAGTTTGTTGAAACGCTCTCAATCATGCCTCTGTAAAAAGTGGCCAGGACAGGAGGAGTTGTGCTCTCCTCATCAGATGCAGGGAATGCAGACGTTATTCTGTAGAAACTCTTTTGTCCGTATGTGACCATTGGTGAATGGGGGTGGGGTGGATGTCACATGATTCATCACTATAGAAATTGCATCACAACACATATGACATCATACTCAGCTACTCAGCTACAAGGGTTGAATGCCTTGATGGCCTGTAGGTCTGTAGGTCAATCGAGGGTACTGTGCAGCCTTAGGTCATAGCGTTGTGCTCTGTCCCTTGGCAAATGACTTTGCAATGGTGACGCCTTCTTTTTTATTCCCCAGACATCGAGACAGGCTTCGTCCCATGGATCATGGGTAAGATGGAGGACTTGCTGGACAGAAGGGCCCTTGGCCGAATCATTGCTGACAGTAAGTAAAGGTCCATTCCAGAACCGTTGGTCAGCTAAGGGGCCTGAAGGAAACAAGGGCCCTCTCCATTAACTGACCCATCTCTCCCTCTTAAACCGCCCGTGGGGGCAGCCCAGCACTGCTCAGCATCCCATTACAAAGTTTCAGATCCTCTTCCCGTTCTTCCTGCCCCCGTTGTCACTGGAAGAAGCGGCAGCAGTGGCATCATCTCCCTTGCCTGCCTTCCGTTGGATGTTCAACTGCACCGTCCACCCATGCCGCGCCTGCCTTCGATTGGTGTTGCCTCAGGAAAGGCAGCGGAGCAAAATTCCTTTGCGGTGCTTTTCCTGCGTGGAAATTACCCCAGCACGACCTTCACCTGCCGTTCGATTCCTGAGCAACTTTCCCAACTGAGCACCTGAGTCCTTCCAGCACCACCACCCCCGCCCTTTACCCTGCTGAGAGAGCACAGCTGTTTATTTATTTTATTTATTTATTCATTTGTCCAATACACAATACATATGGAAGAGAATAGACATGAAGTAATATACATAAAGATAATATGTAAAAATGGAGGAGAAGATATATGAAAGGAAGAAAATATATATGATATATGAGATAAAGGAAAGACAATTGGACAGGGGACGAAAGGCACACTAGTGCACTTATGTACGCCCCTTACTGGCCTCTTAGGAACCTGGAGAGGTCAATCGTGGAAAGTCTAAGGGAGAAATGTTGGGGGTTAGGGGTTAACACTATTGAGTCCGGTAATGAGTTCCATGCTTCGACAACTTGATTGTTAAAGTCATATTTTTTACAGTCAAGTTTGGAGCGGTTAATATTAAGTTTGAATCTGTTGCGTGCTCTTGTGTTGTTGCGGTTGAAGCTGAAGTAGTTGACCGGAAGGATGTTGCAGCATATGATTTTGTGAGCAATACTTAAATTGTGTTTTAGGCGCCGTAGTTCTAAGCTTTCAAGATCCAGGATAGTTAGTCTATTTTCGTAAGGTATTCTGTTTCGAGTGGAGGAGTGAAGGGCTCTTCTGGTGAAATATCTTTGGACATTTTCAAGGGTGTTGATGTCCAAGATGTGGTATGGATTCCAGACAGATGAGCTGTATTCAAGGATGGGTCTGGCAAAAGTTTTGTAGGCTCTTGTGAGTAGTGTGAGATTGCCGGAGCAGAAGCTACGTAGTTTGCTCGACTGTTCAATCGCTCAGCATTTCCTTGCTTCTACGCATGCACAGAAGCTAGGAAATACTGTGATTTCATAAAATGGTACACTCTGCATGTGCAGGAAACTGAAGGGCATGCACGCCTCCACCACCACCACCAGAGGGTTCCGTAGGGCTATGAATGGTTGGCCTTTGCTGGGTGTAAGAGCCTTGGTGGCGCAGTGGCCAGAGTGCAGTACTGCAGGCTATTTCTGTTGATCACCGACTGCCGGCAGTTTGGCAGATCAAATCTCAGTAAATCCAGGTTGACTCAGCCTTCCATCCTGCCAAGGTGGGTAAAATGAGGACCCAAATTGTTGGGGGAAGAGGCTGACTCTCTGTAAACCGCTGGAAAGCACTGTGAAGTGGAATACAGGTCTAAATGCTGTGCTAATGCTATTGCAATATAAGTCTAAGTGTTACTGCTATTCCTTCAAGGGCCAAAGCCAAGCTAAAATAGCCTTTGGAGGCCATGTAAGGACCTCAAAAAGGTTGACTCAGCCTTCCATCCTGCCAAGGTGGGTAAAATGAGGGCCCAGATTGTTGGAGGCTGTATGAAGTGTTATAGAAATCTAAGTGGGAAGGAAAGGTGGGAGGGAGGGGGAGGGAGGGAGGGAGGGAGGGAGGGAAGGAAGGAAGGAAGGAAGGAAGGAAGGAGGGAAGGAAGGAGGGAGGGAGGGAAGGGCTGCGGTGGCACAGTGGACAGAATGTAGTATTGCAGCTAACTCTGCCAACTCCCAGCAAGTTCAATCCTGACCAGCTCAAGATTGACTCAGCTTTCTATCCTTCCGAGGTGGGTCAAATGAGGGTCCACATTGTTGGGGGCAAGAGGCTGACTCTGTAAATTGCTTAGAGAAGGCTGTAAAACACTATAAAGTGGTATAGAAGTCTAAGTGGGAGGGAGGGAAGGAAGGAAGGAAGGAAGGAAGGAAAGAGGGAAGGAAGGAAGGAAAGAGGGAAGGAAGGAAGGAAAGAGGGAAGGAAGGAAGGAGGGAAGGAAGGAAGGGCCATGGTGGCGCAGTGGGCAGAATGCAGTATTACAGGCTAACTCAACTACCAGCTAGTTCGATCCTGACCAGCTCAACATTGACTCAGTTTTCTATTCTTCTGAGGTGGGTAAATGAGGACCCAGATTGTTGGGGGGCAACATGTTGGCTCTGTAAACTGCTTAGAGAGGTATTAAGCCCTGTGAAGTGGCCTAGAAGCGCTATATGGCTATGGCTACTGCTACCCTTTCTCATCCTCACCCCCCATCTAGGCTTAATACGCGACGTGATGGAAAGGAGGCTGAGGGCCTTCGAAGAGGGCGCTTGGCCTGAACCGTCCGAAGTTCTTCAGCTGAGCGACCTGGAAGAGGAAGAGCTAGTGGTCCCTGACTTCCTGCCGGCCCAGCCCTCAGGTCCACTGGGGGTCCCCGAGGTCCCTGACCAGACAGAAGAAGGCGGAGCCCCGCCAGAGGCTACGGTGAGCCAGGCAGATGTTCCCGCCGAAGCCGTAGAAGCCAAAACCTCAGAACAGTTACAAGTCCCGAGCCAACCTGAAGACGTTCAAGGCAAAGCCGACTCGCCGGAGAACGTCGAACCCGATCCCCAGTGAATCTGGTGAGTCTGTGAAATACAAATGGGATTGGTGGTGGAGAGGGGTCAGAAATAGCGATGGGCTCCTACAGGTACAACCAGGTAGGCAGAACCGGTAGAAAAAAAATGTGTTTTTTTTCTTTTTTCCCCTTCTGGATTCTGGGCAGCAATGGGCTGCAGACGTTTTTACTACCACAGTATGGGCGTGGCCTAGTTTGTGGGTGTGGCTCGATGGTCATGTGACTGGGTAGGAGTGGCCAGCCAACCATGTGACCCGGTGGGAGTGGCTTGACAATCATGTGACTGTGGGATGGCTTAAAGGTCCATGTGACTGGTTGGCAGTGGCTTACTGATCAAGATGGAGTCCGTTTGGAGTGAGCGGCATATAAATACAATAAATAAATAAATAAAGGTAAGTTTTCAAATAGGTGCTTGGACTCTTTTTCAGTTGATGAAGTCACATTATGTGAAAAGCCACAAAAAGGACAAATGATCAACAGCATTATTGATTGAGGAGCACAGGAACATTTTAAGGTTTTGTACTGAACCCACACGGTTCAGTATGATAACAGATTAGGCAAGTAGCTAAATGTTCTTTCCTTGCTATAAAAGTTCTGTTCTAGATAATTATTAAAACGATTAAAGTGTTTATGGGTAAAAATATACTATTTATTTCCTATTTTAAAAGTAATTAAGGATCATACTAGAGAAGGAAGGACAATTACTGGCTCTGGGGTATGTTTTTCCTATCATAGTAAATGAGGTTGAATGTGTATAATTTTAGAAGAGCTGTGTGTGTGTATATATATACATACATATATAGTTTCTCTAGTAGGTAATGTATATTTTTGGGTGCCTGTGTGTAATATGCATGTACACGAATGGCATATATAGGTGTTCTGCCGGGCTCTCTGGTAGGAGCCTCCCGAAAATTCAAGGGTACAAATTTCAGATACACACAAGTTTGAAAATTCAAAACAATGTTCTTTATCACAAAAGTCAAAATAAACTGAGCACTCTTTTTGTATTGCAAAGAACACTCTTCCCAAAATAACCAGGTAGTCTGTACAATTTCCCTTAAGCAGTCATCAAGTACTTAGCTAGCAGCTGTGAAGAAACTTCACACCCCTTCTTCCAACGAAGTGAGCCACACACACACACGTTGCTCTGCTTTGGTTTCCAAGGCATGAAAAAGCAACAAAGTCCAGACACCACAGGATTCCTGACGAACTTCGATCAGATATTCTTCCACAACGGCCAAACCCACAGGCTGCTATTTATAGCAGCAGCCCTAATTACTGGAGCCCCACCCAAACACAGGTGGCCTCCCTTATTTCCTGTAATATGTTCTTACTTGGTCTCTTCTACGCATAATTCTGCGCTTGCGTGGGTCCAAAACGTAATCATCAGAATCAAGGGAAGATAAGGAAGATTGACTGCCTTGGCTGTGTGCCAAACCCTCCTCTGTTGAGTCACTCCCACCGTCTTCTTCGTCCGAAGAAACTAAACTCTGAACTGATTCTGTCGGCAATAAAACAGGCCTGTGACATGTTGAATTTTCCCCTGCATCCATCTCCCCATTCCCTGGGGCAGGAGCTGGGCCAGAGCCAACCACAACACATACGTAGAATTAAATAGCATATTTTGGATGTTCAGTAAGAGTAGATAGAGAGGGAAATCGTATCGCTTTGAGGTGAGGAGAGGCGAGGCACCTTAACCCAAACCCTTGACCTGAGTGATGACAACTTGGCCACCTTTAAGCCAGTCACATGACTTTTAAACCACCCCCTGGTCACATGATCCTCAAGTCACTCCCACCTGGTCACATGGCCAGCAAGCCACACCCACAAAATAAGTCAAGCCCATAGTGTGATTGTAAAAGATTTTGCAGCCCTTCACTGGTCAGAAAAGCCAGCGAAGTGGCCTCCACGGCTCTGCAGTTGAAACTGGAATTAAGGAGAAACGTCCTAACAGGGAGGGACAATTAACCACTGGAACAGCTTGCCACCTGAAGTTGTACACCACCACTGGAGTTGTGCATCACCACTGGAGGTTTTCAAGAAGAGGCTGGGCAGTTCTGAAATGGTATATAGTCTGAAATGGTATATAGTCTCTGGTTTTTGTTGTGTTTGGGCCTGGGCCAGCCGTTGCTCCCACAGATGGGAGAGACGCGGCACAAAGTGAATGTGAAAGCCTGGTTGACAGCCATGAAGATGTGGCAGACAGCCAGGAGGATTCAGCAGACAGCCCAGGGGATTTGGCCTACAGTCCCTCAGACAGTCTTTCCTCACTCAGTTCGTCTGCAGATCAATACATTGATCTACGTAGCTGAAGAGCTATGCAAAGAAGGGATCGCTTTAAGGAGTATTACAAATCATTATAGAAGCACCTAGGTTGGGTGTGGTTCCCTTAATGAGGGCTAAAGGGATAAAAAGGGAACAAGGGCCAAGGCAAACTGTGGCTATTTATCTGTGTTGTTTTGTGGTTCCTGCTTCGAAGTTTCTGTGCCGTTGGAGTTTTCAACCCAGCTTTTTCGGACAAGTGGGAGGTGAAAACTCTGGGACTTGCTGTTTGCTTCAAAGATTCAAAAGGACTCCTGAAACGTCTTTGCTCATTCCAGGTTGTCTTTGTTTGTTTTTCCCTGTGTTTTTTGTATGCGGCTGAAGTAAGCCTTGCATTGTTTTCAGACATTAAGAACTGTTTTTTGAGTAAGCTATTTTTGTTTATCTAATACAAGTTTGCTGATTAGCAGAGCACGTGTGTGTTTGATTTCTTTTCACTGGACTATTACGCATTGCCGAGCGAGTCAGGCAGAACAGTTTTAAAGGTGGTGGACTAGATGACCTCCAAGGTCTCTTCCAGGCCAGCTCTATTCTACAGGGAACGTTCCAAAAGTAATTGAATTATTACTTTTTAAAGTAATTTAGTGAACAGATTTGCACAAACACTTAAAATTCTTCAAAGTACTGTCCTTGGGCCTCTACACATTTTTTCCAGTGACTCTGCCACGACCGGCACGCGCCCTGGAAGGCGTCTTCGGGGACCTCTCATAAGGTCTACATCACGGCTGATTGGATCTCTTCTATGGACAAAAAACAGGTTCCTTTCAGGGCTGCCTTAATCCGAGGGAACAAAAAGAAGTCTGCTGGGGCGACGTCAGGACTATAGTGGGAGTGGGGCAGCATTGGCACCTGGTGTTTGGCCAGGAACTCGCGGACTCGTAGCGCGTTGTAGCAAGGCGCGTTGTCGTGATGGAGTTGCCAGGGAGTGGAGATGTCTTTTCTCATTCTGATGACCCTTTTTGGAGCCATTCCAGCACATCCACATAGTAGGCAGCATTAACTGTCTGTCCTTGAGGAACAAACTCCTTATGGACCACTCCTTTACTGTCAGAAAAGACAATGAGCATTTTTTTCACTTTTGATTTGCTCATTCTTGCCTTTTTGGGCTTAGGGGACTGTTCGGTGTATCACTCAGAGCTTTGGCGTTTTGTTTCTGGCTCATATTCAAAAACCCAGGTTTTATCACCAGTGATGACGTTGTCCAAATAATGTTCAATTTCTATACATTGCAAAAGTTCACTTGAAATTTCTGATTCCATTTTTTTTGTGACATGGTCGCGCACAAAAGTTTACAATAACTGACGTCCTGCCGCTTCTACAGCTTGGAGAGCACTGAGACTGGTTTTGCGGCAAAGCTTAGCGTCCCCCCATCTACTCCAAGTGCTTCAGTCCCACTCCGACCAATAGGAGCGGCGTGGGAAATTCAATTGTATTACTTTTGGAATGCACCCTGTATTCTAAACAAAGAGGGGAATTATAATTATAAAAATAAGAAGAAATTTCCTGACACTGAGAAAAATTAAGCAGTGGAACAGCTTGCCGCCAGAAGTTGTGAATGTCCCAACACTGGAAATTTTTAAGAAATTGGATAACCATTTGTCTGAAGTGGTGTAGGGTTTCCTACCTAAGCAGGGGGTTGAACTAGAAGACCTCTAAGATCCCTTCCAACTCTTCTCTTCTCCTCTCCTCTCCTCTCCTGTTCTATTCTATTACATTCTTCATTGCAATATTTTCTTCTCTTCTCTGCTCTGCTCTTCTCTTCTCTTTTATTCTATTCTAATCAGAGAGAGGTTCAACCTGGAATTAAGGAGGAATTTACTGGCAGAACAATGAATCCGTGGAACAGCTTGCCTCTAGAAGTTGTGGATGCTCCAGGTTTTTAAAAAGAGATTGGACAATCACTTCTATTATAAGGTCTCCTGCTCGAGCAGGGGAAAGCTGGATTAGAAGATCCCAAAGATCCCTTCCAATTTTGTTATTCCGTTATCTGCTCACAGCTTTGGAAAAAAGGGAAGAGAATATCTGCCTCGGCCACTAGATGTCACTAGCAGCCCTGAGAAACCAAAATGAATCTTCCCTTGGTGGAAGACCTCCCTTTCTTTTTGCTACAGCTGCTGGCAGGTGCTGTGAACCAGAGTCATCTTTTGCTTGTCCAACCTGCGGCCCTCGGCAAGGTTTGATGGATGTGTCTGTTGTTAAGGAGTGTGCAGAGTTATCTATGTCTGGAACCCCCAACGCATTTGGGACATAAACACTCTAGGAAATGTCCAGAGATACTTTACCAGAAGAGCCCTCCACTCCTCCACTTGCAACAGTATACCGCACACAACTAGACTTAAAATCCTAGGTTTAGAAAGCTTGGAACTACGTCGCCTTAAACACGACCTAAGCATAGCCCAAAAAATCATCTGATACAACGTCCTTCCTGTCAACGACTACTTCAGCTTCAACCACAACCACACACGAGCACACAACAGATACAAACTCAAAGTAAGCCACTCTAAGCTTGACTGCAGGAAATACGACTTTAATAACCGAGTAGTTGATGCATGGAACTCACTACCAAACTCTGTAGTATCATCACCTAATCCCCAAAACTTTACCCTTAGACTCTCCACTGTTGACCTCTCCCGATTCCTAAGAGGTCAGTAAGGGGCGTGCATAAGTGCACCAGAGAGCCTTCTGTTCCCTGTCCCAATGTTTCTTTTTTTTTTACTAGTATCACAGATATAAATATTATTATATCTTTGTATATCACCAATACGTGCTTGACAAAACAAACAAAGGTTTGTTTTGTGGAGGTCTCTCACATATTCAGCTGATAGCCCCAAGATACAAGTAATAACTGCTTGCTGTACAAGCAAGACTTGTAGTATTGTTAATGCATTGAGAGATATTGACTGATTTTACTGTATATAACTGGACTGTTTAACTTGACAACAATATTGCTAAAGTAAATATTATTATATACACTTTAATATACAGTGGTACCTCGTGATACGAAACCCTTGCATACGAACAATCCGAGATACAATCCGGGGTTCGGAAATTTTTTGTCTCTTCTTCCGAACTTTTTCCGTCTTACGAACCCGCCGCCCGAACGCTGAACCCGGAAGTTCGGCAAAAGTTCGGGTTCGGGTGGCCGCCGAGAAGCCCCACCGCCCAGCTGTCGCTTTTTCAAACACCGGTGCGGCTTCTCGGTGTCCTCCCGAACCCGAACGCCAAACCTGAACTTTTGCCAAACTTCCGGGTTCGGCATTCGGGAGGCCGCTGAGAAGCCCCGCCGCCCGGCTGTCGCCTTTTGAAACAGCCGGGGAGCTTCTCTGCGTTCTCCCGAACGCCGTACCCAGAAGTTCAGCAAAAGTTCGGGGTCGGCGTTCAGGTTCAGAAGGATGCTGAGAAGCCCCGCCGCCCGGCTGTGAGCTTTTCAAAAGAGCCGCGGAGCTGTCGTACCTGTCGGGAGGCTGGAAAGGAGGTGGGGAATCCCAATAGGGAATTCCATGGGTGGAGCTTTGACGTCACAAAGACGTCCTTCCTGGCTGGCCCCTCGGCTGTTTGAAAAGGCAACAGCCGGGCGGTGGGCTTCTCAGCGGCCTCCTGAACGGCGAACCCCGAAGTTCGGCAAAAGTCCGGGTTTGACGTTCAGGTTCGGGAGGACGCCAAGAAGCCCCCCGGCTGTTTCAAAAGGTGACAGCTGAGCGGCGGGGCTTCTCAGCGGTCACCTGAACCCGAACTTTTGCCAAACCTCCGGGTTCGGCATTGGAAGTACACTGAGAAGCGCCCGGCTGTTTCAAAAGGTGACAGCCGGGCGGCGGCGGTTTTTTGCGCTTTTTTTTCTTGCACGCATTAATTCATTTTACATTGTTTCCTATGGGAAACAATGTTTTGTCTTATGAACTTTTTGCCTTACGAACCTCCTCCGGGAACCAATTAAGTTCGTAAGATGAGGTATTACTGTATCTGGTTTGTATGACTGAACTCTTACTCATATCTCCTGACTAACTGCTGGATATCTGCTCGAATCCTAAGTTGCGCGTGTGCCTATTTCATAACTCAGGGATCACTCTGCACACTCCTTAATGTTCCTTTGTGCCTCCCTGATCTTAAAACAAGGCATTCAATGTGCTGTTAATAATCCTTTATTTTTCCCTACATCTTTTTAGGAAACCGCTGCAGGAAGAAGAAGATGAGAGCCACTAAACAAACCTGTGAAATTTGGCAAATTATCAAATTTATTTTACTACGGTGGACAAAGCAATAAATGGAAAGCAATAGGGTATTTTTCCCCCTCCAAAAAAAAATATTCTATGTGCTTATTAGCCCTTTCTCTTAACAGTTCTCTTTTAACTCTATATTTGCCTTTATTGTATAACATGTTTAAATTACAACTTTACAACATTGTGATCCTGGATAAAACTTGATGGGCTTTAATTTTGTTATTTAAGTCAATTTGCTGGAAAATAGGAGTTCAGCTGAGCTTGAAACGGTTTGTCATTTTAACAGGATTTGGGTAAGGATAATATTCCACCAGATTCTGTTTGTGGTGGTGGTTGCTGTGGTTGTTGTCGCAAAGAGTTAACCATAGTTAAATAAATTTTTCTTGTTTTGTATGATCCTTGCAGGAGTTTGACCTGAGAGAGAGACGGAAAGAAAGAAAAGGGGAAAAAAACAAGTTATGAAAAATGTAGTTTCTAAATGTGGTTTTTCTGTTCTAAGAAGTCTGAATTGTTTTTCTTTTCATGACTTCAGCAAAAAGGAATCCTGCATTTTGAATTGTTCTTTTTCCTCTTGCAAAACTTTTAATGACGGAGGAGGGGGATGAACAATGTGAAACTTCATTTTAAACACTCCCTGTCTCTCTAAAACAAATGATTTCTTTACCGTTTGCCTGTCATTACTGGTTGTATTCTTAGATAGAGAGTTATGGTTCACCCCGTTCTGTTTCTGTTTATCTTCGAGAGGTGATGAAGGGGGAGTGTGTACACACGTGTCCACCTATAAATAATAGCCCTTGTACAAATGTTAGGTTAATACCGAATTTGCTGAGTTGCATTGTATTTTAACCCACACACACCCCCCGACTCTGACAAAAGATGTATTGTCTGTATTTTCTGTTTTCTTTTATATAAAAAATCACTGATTGATGATGGTGTTTGGATTCCTCCGTTGCCTTCAGTACTCTGCTTTTTGGTCTCATGCAGATTTAACAGAGTTGGAAGGGACCCTGTAGGTCATCTAGTCCAATTCTCCAGCCAAGCAGGAGACCCTACACTGTTTCTGACCAATGGCATTGCAGTCTCTTCTCAAAAGCCTCCAGTGATGAAGCTCCTACAACTTCTGAAGGCAACTTACGTTCCATCGGTTGATTGTTCTCACTGTCAGAAAGTTCCTCCTTTTTTTTCTAGGTTGAATCTCCCCTTGTTCAGTTTCCATCAATTGTTCCTTCTTTGGCCTTCAGGGGCTTTGGAGAATAGTTTGACCCCCTCCTCTCTGTGGCAGCCCCTCAAATATTTCACGATTGTTTGTTTGTTTATTTATTTATTTATTTATTTATTTATTCATTCATTCATTCATTCATTCATTCATTCATTCATTCATTCATTCATTGGATTTGTATGCCACCCCTCTCCGTGGACTCAGGGCGGCTAACAACAGTGATAAACCACCTTCTGCTGCACGAATCCCAGCGACCAGTTAGGTCCCACAGAGTGGGTCTTCTCCGGGTCCCGTCAACCAAACAATGTCGCTTGGCGGGACCCAGAGGAAGAGCCTTCTCTGTGGCGGCCCCGACCTTCTGGAACCAACTCCCCCCAGAGATTAGAATTACCCCCACCCTCCTTGCCTTTCGTAAACTGCTTAAAACCCACCTCTGCTGCCAGGCATAGGGGAACTGAGATACACTTTCCCACTAGGCCTTTACAATTTTATGCATGGTATGTTTGTATGTATGATTGGTTTTTATATAATGGGTTTTTAACTGTTTTTTTGTATTGGATTTTGTTATATACTGTTTTACTGCTGTTGTTAGCCGCCCCGATTCTGCGGAGAGGGGCAGAATACAAATGCAATAAATAAATAAATAAACAAATAAACAAATAAACAAACAAATAAATAAAATAAATAAATAAATAAACAAACAAACAAATAAATACAGCATGTAACAATCAAATACTAAAACAACTAAAAAACCCTTATTTATACAACCAAACATACATACATACAAACAAACATACCATGCATAAATTGTAAAGGCCTAGGGGGAAAGAATATCTCAATTCCCCCATGCCTGGTGGCAGAGGTGGGTTTTAAGTAGCTTACGAAAGGCGAGGAGGGTGGGGGCAATTCTAATCTCTGGGGGGAGTTGGTTCCAGAGGGCTGGGGCCACCACAGAGAAGGCTCTTCCCCTGGGTCCCGCCAAATGACATTGTTTAGTTGATGGGACCCGGAGAAGACCCACTCTGTGGGACCTAACTGGTCGCTGGGATTCGTGTGGCAGAAGGCAGTCCCGGAGATAATCTGTATCCCCTGATCCTTAACAGAATAATAGAGCTGGAAACCACCTACAAAAGATATTGACAAAATGGAACAGGTCCAAAGACGGGCTACAAGAATGGTGGAAGGTCTTAAGTATAAAACGTATCAGGAAAGACTTCATGAACTCAATCTGTCTAGTCTAGAGGACAGAAGGAAAAGGGGGGACATGATCGAAACATTTAAATATGTTAAAGGGTTAAATAAGGTTCAGGAGGGAAGTGTTTTCAATAGGAAAGTGAACACAAGAACAAGGGGACACAATCTGAAGTTAGTTGGGGGAAAGATCAAAAGCAACATGAGAAAATATTATTTTACTGAAAGAGTAGTAGATCCTTGGAACAAACTTCCAGCAGACGAGGTTGGTAAATCCACAGTAACTGAATGTAAACATGCCTGGGATAAATATATATCCATTGTAAGATAAAATACAGGAATTAGTATAAGGGCAGACTAGATGGACCATGAGGTCTTTTTCTGCCGTCAGTCTTCTATGTTTCTATGTTTCTAAACCTACTAGACCCAGCAGATGCTGGGAACAGGCCTTTTCCTCTCTCCAGAAGGCCTCCGGGGGGGGGGGCAAAGCTGTTTTCAGCCTCCCCAGGCATTGAATTATGGGTGTAGGCAATAACGCATGTGCGATAACGTGCACACAAGCTCTTTCGGCACCCAAGGAAAGAAAGGTTCACCATCACCAATCTAGTCCAACCCTCCAGCCAAGCAGGAGACCTACACCAGTGATGGCGAAACTTTTTTTGCTCGGATGCCAAAAGGGTGCATGCATGAGAGATAGTGAGTGTGCATGTGTCCACACCCATAATCAATGCCCTCCCCCCTGTGCATGTACAGTTCTGGTCACCGCACCTCAAGAAGGATAGAATGGAACTGGAAAAGGTGCAAAAAAGGGCAACAAGAATGATCAAGGAAATGGAGCCCCTCCCTTAGGAAACCATGTTGCAACGCCTTGATCTCTTCAGACGGCATTGAAGGGGTGACTTGATCGAAGGGTATAAAATCATGCACGGGATAGAAAAAGTGGATAGGGAAAAATTATTTTCTCTATCACACAACACTAGGACGAGGAGGCCTTCCCTAAAGCTCACAGGTAAGAAAGTGAGGACAAATCAAGGGCAATATTTCTTCACCCAGAGGGTCGTTGGTTGATGGAATTCACTTCCAGAAGAGGTCGTGACAGCTGTCAGCCTGGAGAGCTTCAAGGCAGGATTAGACAGATTCGTGGATGCCAAGTAGTATCGGTGGTTATTGAAATGGATGTCCAAGTGCCGCCTCTATGTTGGTTGAGGCAGGCAGGGTTCCTTGAGTACCACTTGTTGGGGGTCAAGGGAAAGGGAGGGTCTTGCCTTCTCTTTCTGCTCAAGATCCCCATGGGCTGTTTTTCATTCTCCCCAGAATTCTGGAAAGCCTCCTGAGAACTTGGGGGAGTGAAAAATGACCAACTGGGCCAACCAGAAGTTTGGAAACGAACTTCCGGTTGGGCCATTGGGCCGTTTTTCACCATCCCTAGAGGCTTCAGGAGGCTTTCCTGCATTCTGGGGGTGGTGAAAAATGGCCGAAAAGGCAGATAATCAGCTGGCCAGCACACATATGTGCGCTGGTGCTGACATAGAAACATAGAAGATTGACGGTAGAAAAAGACTTCCTGCCATTCAGTCTAAGGTGACTAGATGTCCCGCCTTCAGCGGGACAGTCCCGCTTTTGAATGGTTCTTCCCACATCCTGCAGCGGTTCAAAAATGTCCCAATTTTGGAGCTGGTTTCCGCCCCACCCCACCCCCGTCCCAAAGCCTGTCAAAGTTTGCAAAATGTTTGCAGCAAACGCGCCCAAGGCAGCCTCTCCCTGCCCGGCTGGAGCTTCCCTGGCGGTGGCAGATGAACTTTGGAGACAGCCAACTCTGTGGGACCTCACCGGATTATTATTATTATTATTTATTAGATTTGTATGCCGCCCCTCTCATAGCATAGGATGTTGGATAGGATAGGATCTGGAGTGTGGAAAGGGCTTGAACACCCATAAAAATGGATGCTGGGATTCATGCGGCAGGAGGCGGTCCCACAAGAATTCTGGTCCAATGCCATGTAAGGCTTACAGGTCATCACCGACACTTTGAATCGCATCCAGAAACCAATCGACAGCCAATGCAATCCGCGGAGGGCTGGGGAAACATGGGCATGCCTAGGAAGGCCCATGAATGCTCACGCGACCGCCTTCTGCACGATTTGTAGTTTCCAAACACTCTTCAAAGGTAGCCCCATATAGATTTTGATTTTTGATTTTCTGATTTTAATTGGATTTGTATGCCACCCCTCTCCGAGGACTCGGGGCGTCTCACAGCATGTACAGAAAAAAACCCAGGAAACAATAATAACAATCCAATTATACCTTAAAAAACAATCTTAAAATTCTAATTAAAATTCTAATCAAAAACTATCAATATCATTCATTCAGCAGTCAAACTAAGCATTCATCGGTCAGGGGGGAAGGTCTAAGGAACCCCAGGCCTGGCGGCAAAGGTGAGTTTTTAAACTTTTTTGGAAGGCAAGGAGGGTGGGGGCAATATGAATCTCTGGGGGGAGGTGATTCCAGAGGGCCGGCCCCCCCACAGACAAGGCTCTTCCCCTAGGTCCCGCCAGCCGACATTGTTTGGTCGATGGTATCCTAAGGAGACCAACTCTGTGGGACCTCACCGGTCGCTGGGATTCGTGCGGCAGAAGGCGGTCTCGGAGATAGTCTGGTCCTATAGAGAGCATTGCAGTAGTCAAACCTCGAGGTGATAAGGGCATGAGTGACTGTGAGTAGAGACTCCCTGTCCAAATAGGGCCGCAACTGGCACACTAGGCGAGCCTGGGCCAACACCCCCCTCGCTACAGCCAAAAGACGATGGTTCAATGTCGAGGAGGATGCCAAAGTTGGTCACCCGCAGGTCGCTGCTCCTAGCAGTTCGCCTGAACCGGTCCAAACTGGCTGATTACTTTGTATTTATTTATTCTGTCCTGTTTATGTAGTGTATATTGGAGAGCTGAATGCAATGAAATTTCATTTTATCGCATGCCAATGATAACCCACGTTCAAAGTGACAATGAAGTTATTCTAAGTCTAAGTCTAGACCCAATAAATAAACTTGGCCACAGACGGGAGCTAACCCATCTTTCTGACTTCGCTCTACCGCAGACAATTCCCAATTCTTGGCTCCTTCTTTGCTTGGGCGGAGAATCCGAACCCGTTTCTCTGTCCTGGAAGATTCCAGCGGCCAGTTCCAAGAACTAGGAAACGCCACACACTTTCTTCGGGCCTCGGTTTGCAAAGCGGCCAGCCCAATTTGCGAGAGATTTAAGACAAACACACACAGACTCATCCCATCGCATCTTTTCCAAGTTCGGGGTCTGCACACTGCACTTCGCATTGTAAATTTTTCCATGCCCGGCTGCCAATCAAAATGACTTTTTCCAAACTGCGCTGGCCTCCTTGTCGTTGATGGTTCATCCCAGCAGAAGCAGCCAAAGGCCAGGGGAAGGGAGGGGGGAGGGAAATGCCGTGGGTCTCCCCTTCCCCCACATATTTGAGTTTACGGATGGTGTAGCTCTTAATGGGTGGCCGTTGCATCCCGCAGCTGCCACTCAAGGGAAGGGCCAGAGGGAGGGATGGGGGAGAAAGACTTCCTAGTGCTTTAAGCTGGCATTAAATCTCCTTGACAAGATTATTAATAGCAATTCTGGGCTTCTGCTAGTGGGGTGGGGGTTGGCGCAATGGCCCTGCCGAAAAGCTGGTGAGGAAAAAGGCAGGCAGAAGATGGACCAGCCAACAAAAGATGGATCGGACGTCTTACTTTACACCCGTCTCTCGGTCTGTCATCACTTCCACCGGATGGCAGGAATGCAGATAAAGAATAACAGAGTTTGAAGGGACCTTGGTGGTCTTCTACTCCAACCCCCAGTTCAAACAGGAGACCTTAAATCATTTCAGTGACTTATATAGAGCACTGGTAAGACCCCATTTGGAGTACTGTGTTCAGTTCTGGAGACCACACCTACAAAAAGATATTGACAAAATTGAATGGGTCCAAAGACGGGCTACAAGAATTGTGGAAGGTCTTAAGCATAAAACATATCAGGAAAGACTTCATGAACTCAATCTGTATAGTCTGGAGGACAGAAGGAAAAGGGGGGACATGATTGAAACATTTAAATATGTCAAAGGGTTAAATAAGGTCCAGGAGGGAAGTGTTTTTAATAGGAAAGTGAACACAAGAACAAGGGGACACAATCTGAAGTTAGTTGGGGGAAAGATCAAAAGCAACATGAGAAAATATTATTTTACTGAAAGAGTAGTAGATCCTTGGAACAAACTTCCAGCAGACGTGGTTGGTAAATCCACAGTAAATGAATTTAAACATGCCTGGGATAAACATAGATCCATCCTAAGATAAAATACAGGAAATAGTATAAGGGCAGACTAGATGGACCATGAGGTCTTTTTCTGCCGTCAGTCTTCTATGTTTCTGGTGGCAAGCAGTTCCCCCGGTTAATTGTTGTCACTGTTAGGAAATTTCTCCTTAATTCCTGTTTGCTTCTCTCCTTGATAAGTTTCCATCCATCACTACTACTGCTACTACCACTACTACTACCACTACTATTACTACTACTTTCTTCTTTCTTTCTTTCTTTCTTTCTTTCTTTCTTCCTTCCTCTTCCTCCTCCTACTTGTTTTAACAATTAGAATAACGGAGTTGGAAGGGACTTTGTATATCATGTAGCAGGAGACTAGTGATGGCGAACACCCCTCCCCTCACGCATGGGCACAGCCACCCACACAGCCCCCACACATGTGCACAATCTCCTCCATCCTTACACATGTACACAAGCCTCACTGTAGGCTGGGATGTGAAAAAACGGCCAATGGGCACACCGGAAGTTTGAAAAAATGGACTTCCGGTTTGCTTTTTGTGCTGTTTTTTGCATTCTGGGGCTCTCAGGAAGCCTCTGGATTGCAAAACACAGCACAACGGGCAAACAGGAAGTGCATTTTTCTGGACTTCCGGTGTGCCCATTGGGTGATATTTTTGCACTCCGGAGCTTCAGGGAAACTTCCCTGAAGCATCTGGAGGATGAGACAGCCTTCCCAAGGCTGAAAATGGAGCTGACATAGGGCAATGTTTTGTTTTGTTTTATTTATTTATTTTATTGTTAGAGTTGAAAGGGACCATGCAGGTCATCAAGTCCAACCCCCTGCCTGAGCAGCACCCCAGCCAAATGGCAGTCCAATCTCCTCTTGAAAATGTCCAGAGTTGGGGAGTTCACAACCTCCGCAGGCAGGTTGTTCCACTGGCTGATCACTCTGACCATCAGGAAGTTCTTCCTTACTTCTAGGTTGAATTTCTCCTTGGTCAGCTTCCAGCCATTGTTCCTCGTCCGGCCCTCTGGTGCTCTGGACAATAGAGTGACCCCCCTCCTCTCTGTGGCAACCTCTCGTATACCTGTATACAGCTATCATGTCCCCTCTGGCCCTCCTTTTCTCAAGGCTATCCATGCCCAGTTCCCGCAGTCTCTCTTCGTAAGTCTTGGTTTCAAGTCCCCTAATCATTTTGGTTGCTCTTTTCTGCACCTTCTCCAGAGTTTCAATGTCTCTTTTGAAGTGTGGTGGCCAGAACTGGATACAGTACTCCAGATGTGGTCTGACCAGGGCGTAGTAGAGTGGTATTAAGACTTCCCTGGTCTTGGAGTGTATCCCCCTGTTGATGCAGCTTAGGATTGTGTTGGCTTTTTTAGCTGCTGCTGCACATGTTTAGTTGATTATCCACCAAGACTCCAAGATCTCTTTCGCAGTCACTACGGCTAAGTGGGGTTTGTCGAGTGCCTTCCAATATGGCTCCATGTGCCACCCATTAGAAAGATGTAACTGGCTTCCCCTATTTATGACACCATGACGGTCATAAATACGAGACCCCATTTGGAATATTGTGTCCAGTTCTGGAAACCTCACCTACAAAAAGATATGGATAAAATTGAACGGGTCCAAAGACAGGCTACAAGAATGGTGGAAGGTCTTAAGCATAAAACTTATCAGGAAAGACTTAATGAACTCAATCTGTATAGTCTGGAGGACAGAAGGAAAAGTGGGGACAGGATCGAAACATTTCAATATGTGAAAGGGTTAAATAAGGTTCAGGAGGGAAGAGTTTTTAATGGGAAAGTGAACACAAGAACAAGGGGCCACAATCTGAAGTTAGTTGGGGGAAAGATCAAAAGCATCCTAAGATAAAATACAAGAAATAGTATAAGGGCAGACTAGATGGACCACGAGGTCTTTTTCTGCCATCAATCTTCTATGTTTCTAAGCAACATGAGAAAACATTATTTGACTGAAAGAGTAGTAGATACTTGGAACAAACTTCCAGCAGACGTGGTTGGTCAATCCACAGTCACTGAATTTAAACATGCCTGGGATAAACATAGATCCATCCTCAGATAAAATACAGGAAATAGTAGAAGGGCAGACTAGATGGACCAGGAGGTCTTTTTTCTGCCGTCAATCTTTTATGTTTCTATATTTATTAATTTGGAGCATTGTGGCACCTGCAGTGGTTGTGAGTGTGAGAAACAGTCTTTTTTTTTCAGTGTCATCATAACTTTGAACAGCCACTAAACAAATCAGGGGCAACCGGTATTCTGAACGTCAACAAACTTTTGTCCGGGAAAAAAAAAACTTTTTAAAAACTCGAATTGAATCAGCCATCTGATCTCTTCAACTTAGAAATTAAGTAAATTGCGGTTGAGTGTGTGTGGGGAAATATCTATAAGCTCTCGGGCCTTATAAGGGAAAAATATCTTTTCCGAGTTCCCTTTTTGTGCCGGAGATGCACAAAATATATTCTCGTCTCTTCTGGAGCTCCCTGCCGTCTGGAGCCATCGCATAAACTCAAAAGATCCTTCACGGTTAGGAAATTAATATTATCCCAAAGAAGGAATTGGACCTGCCGTATTTTTTGGAGTATAAGACACACCTTAGTTTTGGGGGAGGAAAATAGGGAAAAGAATCTGCTTACCAGGTATTCATCTGGCTAGTGTCCTTAGCCAGCACCTTATTTTATCCCCTGGTTAGGGCTTGAAAAAACTTTATTTGGAGAGAGTAACAATGAAAGGGCTTGCAAGCCAGTAAAGAGCTGGGAACATCATTAGAACCTGGAAAGAAACATTCGGAGCAAGTAGAGCAATGGAAAAAAACTCTGCAAAGACTTAGGGCTTGGAAAAGATTCTTTTCAGAGAGTAACAATGAAAGAGCTTGCAAGCCAGTAAAGAGCTGGGAACATCATTAGCACCTGGAAAGAAACATTCGGAGCAAGTAGAGCAATGGAAAAAAACTCTGCAAAGACTTAGGGCTTGGAAAAGATTCTTTGCAGAGAGTAACAATGAAAGGGCTTGCAAGCCAGTAAAGAGCTGGGAACATCATTAGCACCTGGAAAGAAACATTCGAAGCAAGTAGAGCAATGGAAAAAAACTCTGCAAAGACTTAGGGCTTGGAAAAGATTCTTTGCAGAGAGTAACAATGAAAGAGCTTGCAAGCAGGTAAGAGCTGGGAACATCATTAGCACCTGGTTAGGGCTGGAAAGAAAAATTTGGAGCAAGTCACATCAATGGGGGAAAAACCCTGCAAAGACTTAGGGCTTGGAAAACATTATTTGCAGAGAGAAACAATGAAAGAGCCTGCAAGGTAAGAGCTGGTAGTTAGCAGCTAGTTAGGGCTGGGGGGGGGAGCTGCATTCAGAGGATAAGACAATTATCAGCCTCTTTTATGGAGGAAAAAGGTGCGTTTTATACTCCTAAAAATATGGTAACTTAAACTTCTGGGACGCTGGCACGTATTTTATTGTAGCGCGCACTGGATTCCAGCCTTGTGCAATTTGTCACAGCAACTGCACTCACACAGGCCTCTGCAACCCATCCTCCCTCTTCATTTCTCTATATTCTCCCTATTATTTCTAATATTTCACACAGGATTATCATTCTCTATGCCTGGCTCAAAGTTTTGCTGTGGGTTTTGGGAGGGGTATTTTTTTGTGAAGGGTGTATGCTCTCTTATTTTCCCAAAAAAAACCCAACCCCACCACACAAGAAAATTTGCCAAAAAAACAAATACCTCCCCCCCCCCAACAATCCCTCTGGGTGTTTGACGAATGGGATGTGTGCTGGGATTGGAAAGAGCAATGGTCTGATTGTTGAGGGGCGGGAAAGGAAGATTTCTTTAAAATGGAGGCAGCTACCACCGTGCAACCTACATGTAAAAAGAGCTGGGGGTTTTATACCTTGGCTGGCAGCCACCATCTTGACTTTTCTGACCTCCCTGCTTGGTTCTACTGGGTGTGGCATGGTACTCTTCCCCCTCTCATTTCTCTCTCTTCCCTCTGTCTCCTTCTCTCTCCTTTTCTCTCCCCCTCTCTTTCTCATTCTCCCTCTCTCTTTTTCTTTCTCTTCCCCCGTCTTTGTCTCTTTTTCTGTCCTTCTCTCTCTCTTTCCCCCTCTCATGTTCTCTACCCCCTCTCTCCTTCTCTCTCTCTCCCTCTCTCTCTCTTTCCCCCTGTCTCCCCTTCTCTTTCTCTTTCTTTTTCTTTCTCTTGTTCTCTCTCTTCCCCTCTCCTTTTTTCTCCTCCTCTCTCTTTCTCATTCTCTCTCCCCCCTTTCTCCTCTCTCTCTCTTCCTCTCTCTCTTTCCCCTATCTTCTTCTCTCTTTTTTCTTTCTCTCTCTCTCTCTCTTTCCCTCCTCTCCTTTTCTATCCTCCTCTCTTTCTCATTCTTTCTTTTTTCCCTCTCTCCCTCTCTCCTCTCTCTCTCTCTCCCTCTTCCCCCTATCTTCTTATCTCTCACTTACTTTTTCTTTCTTTCTCTTTCCCCCTCTCCTTTTCTTTCATCCTCTCTCTCATTCTCTCTCCCTCCCTCTCTCTCTCTTACTCTCTCTCTCTTATCTTTCTATCAGTGGTACCTATTTATCTACTCACCTTGTATACAGGGATGGGTTCTTATCAGTCTAGTCCAGTGCGCAGCTCCGGTACTGGTCCACCAATTGTGCAATTTAGTTATGACGGCTCCAGTGTTGTCTTTGCCAGTCTGTACGCACCGCCATCTTTCCCCCCCTGTTTTTCAGCGACCTATTTTTCAGCTCACTGAGCATGCGCAGAAGCAAAATCACCCCTCTGCGCATGCACAGAATCAAAATCACACTGGGGGGTAACGCGCATGCATAGTGAGAAAACATACACAAAATGTCGCAATGCGCATGCAACACACCAGTAGGAAGGTAAGAGGAACCTGCCCCTGGTTTGCATGCTTTCGAACTGCTGGGTCTTGAACCTGGGTTGTTGGCTTTCCAGCTGACCAGCCGGGCATCTTAACCACAGAGCCACCAAGCCTCAAAAAGTTTTTTTTAAAAAAAAGCAGTGACTTCAAAAAGTGCTGTAAGATGCATCGTAAAATTATATTATCAACTTTTTCGCTGTACCAAATATTAAACCTTAGTCATTTCTGTACCCATAAACCCATTTAATTTCCAAACCCCAAAGTTAAAATTTTATTCTTTTCAAACTTTAACACAAAAATCTGGCATCGGACCAGATTACTTGCGGGACCGCCTTCTGCTGCAGTGTCCGATCAGGTCTCACAGAGTCGGCCTTCTCCAGGTCCCGTCAACTAGACAATGTCGCTTGGCGGGGTCTAGGAGAAGAGCCTTCTCTGTGGGGGGCCCGGCCCTCTGGAATCAGCTCCTCCTGGAGATTCGTACCACACCCACCCTCCTTGCCTTCCATAAGAGTCTTGAGACACATCTATGTCGCCAGGCTTGGGGCTATCAGACTAGCCCCCAGACCGATGAATGCTATGTATGTTTATGGTCTGAATGCCTGACTTTTAATAATTGGGGATTTTAGATTAATTGGATTTAGGACATTGTATTATATTGTTTTCTTTGATATGTTGTAAGCAGCCCCGAGTCCTTGGAGAGGGATGACATATAAATCAATTAAACAAAAAACAAACAGAAGAAGTTTTAAATATAAACAAGTATTCAATTTACAAGAAGAGATTTTGGGGAGGTTTTATTTTATTTATTTATTTGTTTGTTTGTTTGTTTGTTTGTTTGTTTTGTCAAGGAATTATAGGGTGGTAATTTGTACAAATAAAACATTAGATAAGTAATGATAAAAAATAACAGAAGAAGACAATAGGACAGGGACGGTAGGCACAGTGGTGCGCTTATGCACGCATGTTTTAATAATAATAATAATTTATTAGATTTGTATGCCACCCCTCTCCGAGGACTTTTGGTTCCCCGTTACAATAACGATCAACATAGAAACATAGAAGACTGACAGCAGAAAAAGACCTCATGATCCATCTAGTCTGCCCTTATATTATTTCCAGTATTTTATCTTAGGATTTATTTTATTTATTTATTTTTATTTTATTAGATTTGTATGCCGCCCCTCTCCGAAGACTCGGGGCGGCTCACAACAACGATAAAAAACAATATTATAATGGCACAAATCTAATATTAAAAAAAACTAAAAACCCTATCATAATTAAAAACCAAACAGCACATACATACCAAACATAAATTATAATAAGCCTGGGGGAAAGATGTCTCAAATCCCCCATGCCTGGCGGTATAGGTCTACGGAAAGGGGCGGCATACAAATCTAATAGATAGATAGATAGATAGATAGATAGATAGATAGATAGATAGATAGATAGATAGATAGATAGATAAATAGATAAATAGATAAATAGATAAATAGATAAATAAATAAATAAATAAATAAATAAATAAATAAATAAATAAATAAATAAATAGGTGGGTCTTAAGTAGTTTACGGAAGACAAGGAGAGTGGGAGCAGTTCTAATCTCCGGGGGGGAATTGATTCCAGAGGGCCGGGGCCACCACAGAGAAGGCTCTTCCCCTGGGGCCCGCCAGACGACATTGTTTAGTCGACGGGATCCGGAGAAGACCAACTCTGTGGGACATTATCGGCCGCTGGGATTCGTGCGGTAGAAGGAAGGATCTGTGTTTATCCCAGGCATGTTTAAATTCAGCTACTGTGGATTTATCTACCACGTCTGCTGGAAGTTTGTTCCAAGGATCTACTACTCTGCGGAGAGGGGCGGCATACAAATCTAATAAATAAATAAATATAAATAAATAAATAAAATAATATTTTCTCATGTTGCTTTTGATCTTTCCCCCAACTAACTTCAGATTGTGAATCTGAATATTTATTAACCTATTAAGTATTATTATCTGTCTCATAAACTGCATATTGCTTATTGTTATGGCCTTTGGTAAAGAGATAAGAGGAAAATCCACCCACTATTTTAAAGAAATACACTGTTTTCCCCCCCTTGGCATCTCCGAAATCAACAAAGCATGGAAGCTGAGTGCTCAGAGGGATTCACAAGTCTCTTCCTTTATTTAGATGTGCATCAGATGTTGCCACAGTGATACATTTGTCATTTCCAGCAAAGATTGGAAGGACTCTACAAGAAATTGTTTCTTTAAAAAAACCCTACGATGCAGTGGAAAAACTACATCTGTCTTTAAATATTCTAATTTATGGTGTCTTTGCTGGCTTGCTGCAAAACGTCTTCGGGCCAGATGTCTTAATTCCCCACAGCCCTCTCTTGCAAAGTCACAAATTGCAGATGACGGGAAGATTAACACATCAAAAGGAGGTTTACGTGCAGTGTCCGTGCGTCTCCTCACACTCCTCATGGGTGTGCCACACGGGTGCAAGGGCAGTTCCAAAAATCTTTCTTCTGCATGTGCGCAAAAGTGAAAAACAAGATGGCGGCGCCTACAGTACCGCGAACAAAGTTGGTTTGGGGGCGTGGCCAGCCGGCCATCACTGACGGGGGGAAATTCCTGCTACCAGTTAGTTATCTATCTATCTATCTATCTATCTATCTATCTATCTATCTATCTATCTATCTATCTTTTATTTATTTATCTATCTATCTATCATCTATCTATCTATCTATCTATCTATCTTTTATTTATCTATCTATCTATCATCTATCTATCTATCTTTTATTTATTTATTTATTTATTTATCTATCTATCTATCTTTTATCTATCTATCTATCTATCTATTATTTATCTATCTATCTATCTATCTATCTTTTATTTATTTATCTATCTATCTATCATCTATCATCTATCTATCTATCTTTTATTTATTTATCTATCTATCTATCTATCTATCTTTTATCTTTCTATCTATCTATCTATCTATTATTTATTTATTTATCTATCTATCTATCTTTATTTATTTATTTATTTATCTATCTATCTATCTATCTATCTATCTTTTATTTATCTATCTATCTATCTATCTTTCATTTATTTATTTATTTATTTATTTATTTTTATTAGAGTTGAAAGGGATCTTGCAGGCCATCAAGTCCAACCCCCTGCTCAAGCGGGAAAGCCAACACCACCCCAACCAAATGGCAGTCCCGTTTTCTTTTGAATGTGTGAAGTGACGGGGCATTCACAACCTCCGCTGGCAGGCGGTTCCATTGGTTGATCGCTCTGACCATCAGGAAGTTCTTCCTTATTTCTAGGTTGAATCTCTCCCTGGTCAGTTTCCATCCATTGCTCCTGGTCTCTCTGTGGAAACCCCTCAAATGTCTGTATATTGATATCATGTCCTCTCTGGCCCTCCTTTTTGCTGAACTATCCATGCTCAGTTCCAGCAACCTCTCTTCGTATGTCTTGGTTTCCAGTCCCTTTATCATTTTAGTTGCTCTTTTCTGAACTTTCTCTAGAGTTTCAATGTCCTTTTTGTAGCGGGGTGACCAAAATTGAATGCAGTACTCTAGGTGTGGTCTGACTAGGGCAGGGGTCAGGAACCTTTTTGGCTAAGAGAGCCGTAAACGCCACATATTTTGAAATATAATTCCGCGAGAGCCGTACGTATCTCCCTTTCTCTCTTTCTTTCTCTCTCTCTTTCTCTCCCCCTCTCTTTGTCTCTTTCTATCTCTTTCTCTCCCTCCCTCTATCTTTCTCTTTTTATCTCTCTCTTTCTCTTTCTCTTTCTCTCTCTCTCTTTCTCCCCCTTCTCTCTGAAGTGGGGAGGGCCGGGTTGGCACCAAGGGAGCTCGAGACGGGGTGCAAAAGCAAACTACTCTGCTGGCCCAGGCCCACATCGGAAGGAAGGAAGGAAGGAATGGTAAAAGGGGCGATCAAGAGAGGAATGGGTGAATGAATGGACGGAGGGTGGGAAGGAAGGAAGGAAAGAGGGAAGGGACAGAAACAGAGGAAGGGTGCAAAGAAAGCAAGGAAAGGTGTGAAAGGGGAGAGTAAGAGAAGAAGGAGTGAAAGAAGGGAATGAGGGAGGAAACAAGGGAGGAAGGAGAAGGAAAGCAAGAAATGGAGGGAGGGAGGGAAGGAAGGAAAGAAAGAAAGAAAGAAAGAAAGAAAGGGGGAAGGGACAGGAACAGAGGAAGGAAGCAAGGAAACTTATGAAAGGGGAGAGTAAGAGAGGAAGGACTGAAGGAAGGGAGGGAGGGAAGAAGGTAGGAAGGAGAAAGAAAAGAAGAAATAGAGGAAGGGAAGGTAAAAGAGAGAAAGAAAAAGAGCAAGAAAGAAAGCAAGAAAGAGAGAAAGAAAGAATGAAAGAGAAATAAAAATATAGAGGGGGAATGAAAGAAATGGAAGGAGGGAAGGAAGGAGAGAAAGAAAGAGAAAGAAAGAAAGCAAGAGAAAGAAAAAAGAATGAAAGAGCAAGAGAGCAAGAGAGAAAGAGAAAGAGAGAAAGAAAGAAAGAAAGAAAGAAAGAAAGAAAGAAAGAAAGAAAGAAAGAAAGAAAGGCAACTTCAAAGAAAGGCTCACTGAGCATCTCTCACTCTCTCTCTCTTTCTATCCCTCTTTCTTTCTCTCTCTTCCTTTCTATCTCTCCTCTTCCTTTCTCTCTCCTCTCTCTCCCCCTCTCTTTCTACCCTCCTTTCTCTTCCTTCCTTCTCTCCCTCCCTCCCCTCCCTCCCTCCTTCCTTCCTCTCCATTTCTCTTTCCCTCCCTCTCTTTCCCTTTTCTTTCTTTTGGTCCACTTCTCTCTCTCTCCGCTTCTCCACTTGCCTCCCCCTCGCGCCTCGCCCTTCCCACCCGGCCACCCGCGCGCGCTTACCAGCAGCAGGAATTCAAGTAAGCCCAAAAGAAGCCATTGGCTCCGGGCGGCGTTCATGGCCCCCCCGAACCCCCAGCCCAGCTGGAGCTCCCTCTCACCGCCGCCATCTCCCTGCGACTGCCTGCGGCCGCTGCAGCCCCCCCCTCCCACCGGGCCACAAAGGACATTTGCCGCCGACGCCAGTGAAGCTTCAGCTGGGCGGGGCGCTGCTGGTACTTCCCTCCTGGGGCTCCCGCTCGCAGCTGTCCCCCGGCTTCTGCTCGATGCCGCGGTTTTCGGCGCTGTCCTGCTGTGCCCCAAAGACGGAAGGCGGGAAAAAGGCGAGAAGAATGGAGCTCTCCTTCTTCCTGCCTTCCGTCTTTGGGGCCCAGCAGGACAGCGCCGAAAACCGTGGCATCGAGCAGGAGCCAGGGGACAGCTGCGAGCGGGAGCTCAGTGCTAGGAGCCCTGTCTGCGAGCCAGATACGGCCATCAAAAGAGCCATATCTGGCTCGCGAGCCATAGGTTCCCGACCCCTGGACTAGGGCATAGAATTGGTCCAAGGCGTCAGGAACCCACTTCTCTTCTCCTGTATGTCAAAGTGTTGGCCAATCCCCCTGTCTGTCCATCACTCCAGAAATTTTGACCCTTTCAGAGAGGGTCCACAACTTGGGTGTCCTCCTAAATCCACAGCTGAGGTTAGAGCAACATCTCTCAGCTGTGGCTAGGGGGACTTTTGCACAGGTTCGCCTGGTGCACCAGTTGCAGCCCTACCTGAATCAGGAGTCTCTCCTCACAGTCATTCATGCCCTCATCACCTCTCGCCTCGACTACTGCAATGCGCTCTACATGGGGCTACCCTTGAAAAGCGTTCGGAGAGTACAACTGGTCCAGGACACAGCCCTGCGAGCTGTTGTGGGTGTGACTAGATACACTCACATCACACCAACACTACCCAAGCTGCACCTAGCTCCCGATTGGTCTCCAGACGCAATTCAAGGTGTTGCTTATCATTTATAAAACCCTACATGGCATGGGACCAGATTATTTATGGGACCATCTTCTGCCTCACATATCCCAGCGACCGGTTAGGTCACACAAAGTCAGCCAAACAATGCCGGCTGGCGGATTCGTGGGGGAGAGCCTTTTCTGTTGCATCCCCAGCCCTCTGGAACCAATTCCCCCCGGAGAGCCACCCTAGCCCCACTTGCCTCGCCTCTTGAAAGGCATTAAAAACACGTCTATGTTGGCAGGCCTGGGGAACATGAGCTTCGCTCCAGCCATTTGTATGAAAGAGGTATGATGGATCATTTAATAGTGGATTTAATAGTGGATTTTCTAATGTTTTAATTGTATTAAAACATTATCAGAACTGCAGAAAAAACAATTGCTGCCAACCTGCCTTCCATTGAGGACCTGTATACTGCACTAGTCAAAAAGAGGGTGGGGAAAATATTTACTGACCCCTCGCATCCTGGACACAAACTGTTTCAACTCCCACCCTCAAAACGTCGCTACAGAGCACTGCACACCAAGACAACTAGACACAAGAACAGTTTTTTTCCGAACGCCATAACTCTGCTAAACAAATAATTCCCTCAACACTGTCAGACTTTCTACTAAATCTGCACTTCTATTCTACTAGTTTTTGTTGTATCCTGAAATGGCTACCTTGTAATTCCTGTAAATAGTTTGTTCCTCTTTCCAGCGCTGTCTGAGCCGAAGCAGGAAGTCGCTCCTGATTGGCTCAGACGCGGCCAGCTCTAGCTTTGGCGGGAACCGCAAATGTATAAAAGGAGCGGTTTCTCCAAGCAGAGTCAGTCGGTACTCGCTGAATTGTCACTTTGCCTTGCTGAGCTGTCACTTGTTCTCTGAGCTGAATAAAAGTACCGATTGCTTGAACCCTGCCTCTGGGTCTACTTCACTGGCGACGAACGGACGGAAGAAACATCGCGTGCAACATGAACAAAGTCCAGATCGGCCAGGCTCCGGAACTCTTCGATCCCGAGAAAACAACCTGGGACGAATACATGGCCACCTTCGAGATCTTCCTCGAGGCGGCGGGAATACAGGACGCCGAAGCCGATCGCAGACGGGCTATTTTCCTTAATTACTGCGGCCCAGAAATCCGTGGACTTGCCCAGACTCTCACCGAACCGCAGCAAGCAAGAACCGTAGCGTGGGACGTCCTACAGGAAAAGCTAGCGGGCCATTTCAAACCGACCAAACCAGCCATGGTTTTTCGGCATCAATTTTCCATGATGGCTCAGAAGGAAACCGAGTCAATCAACCAGTTTACAACGCGGCTTCGAACGGTACTTGCTCAATGCAAGTTTAAAGACCCGGAAGCTCGCCTCACCGACGCCCTGGTTTTCGGCATGAAAAGCGCCACAGTGAGAAATAAACTCCTCACCGAAGAAGAGCCGACTCTACAGACCGTGATTAAACTAGCGCAAACCGCAGAAGCAGCCGACGCAGCAGCTAGAGAATTGAAAGAGCACGGAAGGCGAGAACTCATTGCCAAGATTGACTCCGCGTCTCCCCGCGCCGTGGAAACAGACGACCTCAGCCAACCAGCTCACAGCGGGGACAACTGCCTCCTGGTACAAGACCAGCCGAGACACCATAGAGCTACTCACCCAGCCCCCTGCGCGGGCTGCCGGGGAAATCACCAGCACCATCGATGCCCTTTCCGAGACGCTACATGCCACCGCTGCAACCGTAGAGGCCACATCGCCATCGTATGCAGAGCAACAGCACCAGAAGAAACATTCGCCACACCGCAATACCAGCGACCACAAAACCAGACCCCCCAATCGCGAGAAAGGAGACCGTTCCGCAACTCGGGTCAAAGGAACTACTCAACCGCTAACCGCGACTACTATAGAGGTAACTCTCAATTTTCCGTGAATAACACGGCAACCAAAAAGGGGGCTAAAATTGTTATCTCACTGTTACTAAATAACCAGCCTTGCTCAATGGAGCTGGATATGGGCTCTAGATATACCATCATGCCTTGGGAGAAGTTTAAACTGTATATGCCTAATGTGTCTAAGGCTGATCTAAATCAAACCTCTTTGGTGATCAGAGACTTTCAAGGGGGGGTAATCTCGGTCCTGGGAACAGCAAATGTACCTATTGCATTCAAAAATGTTAAATGTACCCTTCCCATGCTTATTGTAACGGGGGCCAAGCACTCTCTTCTGGGTTTAGCGTGGATGGAACCGTTGGGGATCGAAATTTCGGGTGTGTGTAATGTAAACTGTGATAATATGCCTAACTTTGTGAAAGAGTTCCCTGAAGTGTTCAGCCCCACCTTGGGATTGTATAAGGGGCCCCCTATATCATTCTCTATTGACCCCAAGGTCCCACCGATCAGACTAAAACCTCGCAGGGTCCCCCTTCCGCTTCTCCCCAAACTAGACATACAGCTGGATAAACTCATTAGCCAAGGTATTTTGGTCCCTGTGGAACAGGGGCCATGGGAAACTCCCATAGTTACACCTCTGAAGCCAGATGGGTCCTTAAGAGTTTGCGCTGATTACAAATCGACCCTGAATAAGGCACTCCAACACCACCCCTACCCCATTCCGGTTGTGCAACAACTTCTACACTCCCTGGGGGAGGGGAAAAGGTTCGCAAAGATCGACCTGGCGCAAGCTTACCAGCAACTTCCGGTCAATGAACAAACAGCAAACGCACAAACAATTGTAACGCACAGGGGGGCTTTCAAATGCACGAGGTTACAGTTTGGGGTAAGCATAGCCCCAGGAATATTCCAGAGCATTATGGAACGCCTATTGTCAGGGGTAAATGGGGCCATTCCATACTTTGATGACATCTTAATTGCAGGGGAAAACCAGGAACAAGTAAACAAAAGAATAAGGGAAGTACTTAAGAGGTTACAGGACAAAGGATTAAGAATCAAGCCTGATAAATGTGTCTGGGGAACCAACAGTATAGAATTCCTAGGATATAAAATAGATAAAGAAGGTATCCACCCCACAACAGAAAAGCTGAGAGCAATTAGAGAAGCCCCAGAACCACGAGATAAGAATGAGCTGCAGGCATTTTTAGGCCTCCTTAATTTTTATTCCGTTTTTTTAAAGCAGAAGGCAACAGTAGCAGAGCCTCTCCATCGTTTACTCCAGAAGGAAGCCCGCTGGACATGGGGGAAAACTGAACGTGAAGCTTTTTCTCAAATAAAGAATTTATTAACTTCTAAAAGTGTAGTAGTCCAATATAGTGCTTCACTACCCATTAGGCTCACGTGCGACGCTTCGCCGTACGGCATAGGAGGAGTCCTAGCTCACGTTCTACCCAATAAGACAGAGGCCCCAATAGCATTTTTCTCAAGAACCATGACCAGCACAGAGAGGAATTATAGCCAGTTAGACAAGGAGGCTCTAGCTTTAGTGGCAGGGGTAAAGAAATTTCACAATTATATTTTTGGAAGAAGTTTTGAACTAGTCACTGACCACAAGCCCCTACTAGGTCTGCTAGCCCCCAACAAGCCCACTCCACCTTTTATGTCTCCAAGACTAATCAGATGGGCTCTTTTCCTCTCAGGGTACCAGTATGAGCTCACCCACAAGGGAGGGAAGGAAATCAATCACGCAGACGGCCTCAGCAGGTGCCCCATAACAGACTTAGTGGAAGACCCTGTTCCTTCCACAGATGTGTTAATGATAGAACTCGAGGATAACCCACTAACCACGGCCAAAGAGGTAGCTGCACACACGCAGCAAGATCAAATTCTTAAACAAGTGGTGAACTGTGTTCTAAAGGGATGGCAAAATGATGTTGTGAAACCTGAATTGTGTGATTTTAAAAACAAAAGACTTGAGTTATCTTATGTAAAGGGTTGTCTGCTGTGGGGAGATAGAGTGATCATCCCCAGAAGCCTAAGGGAAAAGGTACTCAAAATGTTACATGTGGGTCATCCTGGGATTGTCAGGATGAAGAGCCTGGCAAGGGGGCATCTATGGTGGCCAGGGCTGGATGCTGATATTGAAAGTTGGGTCTCAAAGTGTGAACCGTGCCAAGAGTCACGGCCTAGTCCCCCCAAAACAACTCCGGCTGAGTGGGAACAGCCTGCTGGTCCTTGGTCTAGAATCCACATCGATTTTGCTGGCCCAGTGGGGTCCCAGTATTTTTTAATAGTGGTTGATGCCTTCTCCAAATGGGTGGAAATAATAGCAATGAACAACATAACCACAAGTGCCACCATCAAGGTATTGAGTAGACTGTTTGCATCCCATGGTTGCCCAGATATCTTAGTGTCTGACAATGGGCCACAGCTAACAGCCAGGCAATTCGAATTGTTCCTAGATGGCCTAGGGGTCAGGCATGCCCTCATCTCGCCTTATTCGCCCTGGGCTAATGGATTGGCAGAACGTTACGTGCGGGTGGCAAAGGAGGCATTGCGCAGATCAGGCCCTGGGGATGTGCAACAAAACTTGGACCAATTCTTACTCACCCAACACATTACCCCTAACTCGCACACACATGTAAGCCCTGCAGAGTTATTGATGGGAAGGAAATTGAGGTCACCACTAGACAGGTTAAACCCAAGGTTCTGTGTTAATAATAACCAAATGTGTGTAAAACCTGAAAGAGAAATGTATTTGGGACAAAATGTATATGTAAAAAGTTTTGATGGAAATGTAAACTGGATGAAAGGAATTGTTGTTAAGCAAAATGCACCAAAGACTTATATTGTAAAACTAGAGGATGGTCGTTTGTGGAAACGACACATAGACCACATTCGGAAGCGAACAGAAAATCAATTGACACAAACCGCTGACATGGAATCTCCCCCTTCAACAGACTTTAGCACATTGCCCGAGTTAACAAACATGCAAAGAGACTTATCGGGCCAGGGGGGACCATCCAGCGACGCCGAGCCATCCTCGTCCTCCGAAGCCTTCGTTGGGCCCGCCAGACCAAGTCCACCGCGCTGGGAGAACAGCGGCGAGCCATCCTCCACAGTCGGTGGCGAAGAAGAAATTGAACTGCGCAGGTCAGCGCGAGCTCCTCGGAGGCCCCACCGATTGGACGACTTTGTCACATGGCTTTCGTGATGGATGTGTCCAACTATGAGGGGAGGGGTGTTGTATCCTGAAATGGCTACCTTGTAATTCCTGTAAATAGTTTGTTCCTCTTTCCAGCGCTGTCTGAGCCGAAGCAGGAAGTCGCTCCTGATTGGCTCAGACGCGGCCGGCTCTAGCTTTGGCGGGAACTGCAAATGTATAAAAGGAGCGGTTTCTCCAAGCAGAGTCAGTCGGTACTCGCTGAATTGTCACTTTGCCTTGCTGAGCTGTCACTTGTTCTCTGAGCTGAATAAAAGTACCGATTGCTTGAACCCTGCCTCTGGGTCTACTTCAGTTTTACTCATCATTCCTATCACCCATTTCCTCCCATGTTGACTGTATGACTGTAACTTGTTGCTTATATCCTAAGATTTTTATTAATATTGCTTTTTCATTGCTTATTTGACCCCTATGAAAATCATTAAGTGTTGTACCACATGATTCTTGACAAATGTATATTTTATTTTATGTACGCTGAGAGCATATGCACCAGGACAAATTCCTTGTGTGTCCAATCACACATGGCCAATAAAAATTCTATTCTATTTATTATCTACTATATTTATTTTTACTCATTGCCCTGAGTCCGCGAGGAGAAGGGCTGGCTATAAATCTAAATGAATGAAAGAATGGATAGATGGATGGACGAACGAACAAACGGATGAACGAAGGAAGCAACCAACCAACCAACAAACCAACCAACCAACCAAAAAAAACCAAACAAATCTGTCTTGGCCAGGACTTGATAGAAGGAAAGTTTGGCCCTACCAAAGAACTGAAAGTCAACAAAGAGCCCTTACTGACATTTTAAGCAGGTTCAAAGGAAAATCCGAGTGTTTCAGGGGTTAGGTCATCTAGACCCACACCCTGCTGAAAAATGAAGTCAGCTGGGTGACTTTGGGACAATCACGAGCAGATGGTAGAGTTGATTGCTTATTTGACCCCTGTGACAATCATTAAACAATGTCGTCTGGCGGGACCCAGGGGAAGAGCCTTCTCTGTGGTGGCTCCGACCCTCTGGAACCAGCTCCCCCCTGAGATTAGGATTGCCCCCACCCTCCCTGCCTTTCGTAAACTCCTTAAAACCCACCTCTGCCGTCAGGCATGGGGGAACTAAAACATCTCCCCCTTGCCCATGTTGTTTTGCTGTTTGATTGATTGTTGCTTGTTTTTTATATATATTGGGATTGTTTTATGAATTTCTTAACTTAAAATTATAATTGGATTGGTGGGCATTGGATTTGCCACTATGTACTGTTTTTTGCTATTGTTGTGAGCCGCCCCGAGTCTGCAGAGAGGGGCGGCATATCAATCCAATAAATCTAAATCTAAATCTAAATCTAAATCATTAAGTGATGAACCTCATGATTCTTGACAAATATTTATTTTATTTTATTTTATTTTTTTATTTTTTTATTTTTTTATTTTTTTATTTTTTTATTTTTTTATTTTTTTATTTTTTTATTTTTTTATTTTTTTATTTTTTTATTTTTTTATTTTTTTATTTTTTTATTTTTTTATTTATTAGATTTGTATGCACCCCCTCTCCGAAGACGCGGAGCGGCTCACAACAGGAATACAAAATTCAAATGCAATGATTAAAAAATCAAAACCTTTAAAAACCCTTGATTAAAAACACTCAAACAACCCAAACAAATCATACATAAAATGGAGCGGCCGAGGGGAATCAATTTCCCCATGCCTGGTGACAAAGGTTGGTTTTTAGGAGTTTGTGAGTCCTAATCTCTGGGAGGAGTTGATTCCAGAGGGTCGGGGCTGCCACATAGAAGGCTCTTCCCCAGGATCCCATAAGACTGTATTGTTTTGTCAACGGGACCCAGAGAAGGCCAACTCTGTGGGACCTAATCGGTCGCTGGGATCTCTTTTTCTTTTATGTCCACTGAGAGCATCTGCACCAAAGACAAATTCCTTGTGTGTCCAATCACACTTGGCCAATAAAGAATTCTATTCTATTCTATTCCCTATTCTATTCCCTATTCTATTCCCTATTCTATTCCCTATTCTATTCCCTATTCTGTTCTATTCTATTCTATTCTAATCCTGCACTAAGCATGAAAGCAGACTAGGTGTCTTTGAACCAAAGCAGACTGGGTGATTCTCAGCCCAACCGAACCTCACAGGATTGTTGTTGGGGCAAAATAAGGGGAGGAAGGATTGTCCCAAAGTCGCCCAGCTGACTTCATTTTTCAGCAGGGTGTCCTTGCCATCTTGAGTTGCTTAGAGAGTAATAAAGGCAGGATCCAAGGTCTAATAAACAAATAATTGCAAGTAGCCAGCATTGCTAATGAAACTTCAAGCACCTAAGGGGACTCCTATAAGGGAATGGCAGAAGACTCGAGGCTTGCAAGCATGACTGAAGGTGAAGTCTTCTACCATTCCCTTATAGGAGTCCCCGGGGTCAGATTGGATGACCTTTGGGCTCTGTTTTCCAACAGGGAACCAGGCCCACTGACAACTGAGTCCTACTGAGAAGAAGCAGAGCTGCACTCAGGGCTACAGTCTTCAACCTTTTGCAAGAAAAAACCCAAACCAAAAGAAAACTCGCTAACCAGCATCTTTAAAGTGATGAAAGGTCCTGCCAAGAGGATTCCCAAAATTCTGTAGAAAAAAAGGAAACAGCTGGTACAAAAACATCTGGTGATCTATCTCCTTCCTCCAAACAGCTATATATAAAACGTACATGTGCATTTATTTATTACCTATATTTGTATGGGTATTTTATCTTCTCATGCAACACCAGGCAGCTCGCCGTAAAATCCACAAGCAGCCGTCTAAAGTCATTTTAATAAAGATTTTTAAAAGTATAAATATTGCCATTTTGCAGCTGGGCCAATTTCTTTATTTCTTTATTTATCACATTTATAAGCCGGCCAACTGCTTCCGAACTCTTTCAGCTTAGCTGCTTTTCAGCGAGAAAATAACAGAATAACCAAGTTGAAGGGGTCTCAGAGGTCATGTAGTTCAACCCCCCTACTCAAGCAGGAGATCTTGTACCATTTCAGACAAATTGCAGTCAAGTTTCCTCTTAAACATGAGAAGATATTATTTTACTGAAAGAGTAGTAGATGCTTGGGACCAACTTTCAGCAGATGTGGTTGGCAAATCCACAGTAACTGAATTTAAATATGTCTGGGAGGTTGTGAACTCCCCAACTCTGGACACTTTCAAGAGAAAATTGGACTGCCATTTGGCTGGGGTGCTATAGGATTTCCTGCTCAGGCAGGGGGTTGGACTTGATGACCTGCATGGTCCCCTTCAACTATAACAATAAATAAACAATAGATAGATAGATAGATAGATAGATAGATAGATAGATAGATAGATAGATAGATAGATAGATGTAGGTAGGTAGGTAGGTAGGTAGACAGACAGACAGACAGGTAGGTAGGTAGGTAGGTAGAGAGACAGATAGACACATAGACAGGTAGGTAGGTAGACAGATAAGGTAGGTAGATAGGTAGGTAGGTAGGTAGGTAGGTAGGTAGGTAGGTAGGTAGGTAGGTAGGTAGATAGATAGATAGATAGATAGATAGATAGATAGATAGATAGATAGATATAGATTGTTAGATAGATGTAGGTAGGTAGGTAGGTAGGTAGACAGGTAGGTAGGTAGACAGATAGACAGGTAGGTAGACAGACAGACAGACAGGTAGGTAGGTAGACAGATAAGGTAGGTAGACAGATAAGGAAGGTAGGTAGGTAGGTAGGTAGGTAGGTAGGTAGATAGATAGATAGATAGATAGATAGATAGATGTAGGTAGGTAGGTAGGTAGGTAGGTAGACAGATAGACAGGTAGGTAGGTAGACAGACAGACAGACAGGTAGGTAGGTAGACAAACAGACAGATAGACACATAGACAGGTAGGTTCCGTGTTTCCCCGAAAGTAAGACAGTGTCTTACTTTCTTTTTATCCCCAAAATCCCCACTATGTCTTACTTTCGGGGGTATGTCTTATATTGGAAAAAAATTGAAAGGGTTGCGTTCCCGAAGGCGGCATCTCCCCAGAGTCCAGAAGGGCAGCCGCGGGACAGGAGTCTCGTGAGCCCTTTTCCAAGTTCAACCTCAGGGCTCCAGGGCAGCCTCCTCAAGGGCGACAGCCGCCCTCGTTCTCCTCCTCTTCCTCCTCCTCCATCACCGCCGTCACGCCGCGCTGCTCACCCAGAGCGAGGGGAGGAGGATCTGAAGAGAGCGCCAATAGGAAGGAAGCACCCTGACCTCGTCTCGGGCGACAAGGGGTGGAAAGGGGGGGGTCCTTTCAAGGGCTCCGAGAGCCTGTCCCCTGATTCTCCCCCAGGAGGGACTGTTATTTCCCTCAAAAGCCCCGTGGAAGCGAAAGCGACAAGCGGTTTCGAGGCTCCCTCACTTATCTCGCATCCCCCCCCAACACCATCACCACAGTCCCTTCTCTTCCCCTCTTCGAGACGCGGGAAAAGGATGGGTGGGGGACTTTCCTACCTCTGGCCGGGCGGCTTCCCTTGCAGGGCCGTTTCTGAGGAGCCTGCCGGGTTCATAACGGTGGCAACCCGCGGCCGCCAAGGCAGGGCCCTCGCACACCTCGACTGCCGCGGAGGGGCTGCGCCGTGACCCCTCGACGCCGCCTCTTTCCTCCCTGCGGCTAACTCGGCTCCGCCGGCAAGTTTCACTGGCTCTCGAGGAGGCGAAAGCGAAGGCAGGAGCAGGTCGCTCGCTGCAGCAAGCCCTGCCGTCTCCGACCGACAGCTCCCTCTAACGAGCCGAAGCTTAGCAGTCTGGCTTCATCCCTCCGTCAGCCAAACTCCCCGGTGGGCTGGGCCTCAGCAGGCCGCCTCCCTCACAGCTCCCCTCCCCGGTCCCGGAAGAAGGCAGCAAAAGCGCGCCCTTCTTCCCGCTTAAAAAAGGAAGGCAGCTAGATGAGAGGGAGGCGGCAATATCCCCGTGTTTCCCCGAAAGTAAGACATATGTCTTACTTTCGGGGTACGGCTTATATTAGCCGACCCCCCTGAAACCCCCGATACGTCTTACAATCGGGGGTGTCTTACTATCGGGGAAACACGGTAGGTAGACAGATAAGGTAGGTAGGTAGGTAGGTAGGTAGGTAGGTAGATAGATAGATAGATAGATAGATAGATAGATAGATAGATAGATAGATAGATAGATAGATAGATAGAACACTCTTCATCCCACATTTTGACCTCAACAGCCAATAAACACCCAGCCCATTTTTTAAAAAAAAAAAAACCCCACCCTAACTAACTATAAAAAACATCTTTTTTGGAGCGGAACATTTCTAACCGGAATTTTACACGTTTTATGAGGTTTTACACTGCTTTAATTTCACAAGCCACTTCGAACTTTGCATCCAGACATGTGCAAATGATTGTAGTCGGTCACTAACTTGTATGTATGTATGTGTGTGAGAGAGAGAGAGTGTGTGTTTGTGTGTGTGCAGAAAGCAATGGCCAAGGAATTTATCCGGAGGAGGAAAATCCTTATATTTCTCCATTTTTAAAGGGGTTTGCCTCTTCTTCCATCCATCTCTCTTTCTTTCTCTCTCCCTCCCTCTCTCTCTCACTCACTCTGTGTGTGTGTGTTTGTTTCTTTGTGTGTATGGGTGTGTGTGTGTGTGTGTCTGTGTTTACCCAGTTGATTCAAGCTGGCAGCCACAAAGGTGCTACATGTCAGTCCATCAGAATAGAGCTGGGACCCTGAAGGTCATCTAATGCACTGTTTTTCAACCAGTGTGTCACGGCACACTAGTGTGCCGCAGAACATGGTCAGATGTGCCACGAGAGGGGAGAGAGAAAGAGAAAGAAAGCAAGAGAGAGAGAGAGAAAAAAAAAAGCAAGAGAGAGAGAGAAAGCAAGAGAGAGAAAAAGAAAGCAAGAGAGAGAGAGAAAGCAAGAGAGAGAAAAAGAAAGCAAGAGAGAGAGAGAAAGAGAGAGAGAGAGACTGAGGGAGAGAGAGCAAGAGAGAGAGAAAGAGAGGGGGAGAGAAAGATAGAGAAAGAAAGCAAGAGAGAAAGAGAGAAAGAAAGCAAGAGAGAGAGAAAGAGAGAGAAAGAAAGAAAGAAAGAGAGAGGGAGTGTGTGAGAGAGAAAAAGAGAGAGAAAGCAAGAGAGAGAAAGTGAGTGAGTGAGAGAGAGAGAGAGAGAAAGCAAGAAAGAGAGAGAGGAGAGAAAGGGAGAGAGAGAGAGAAATGAAAGAAAACAAATAAATGAGAAAATGACTGAGGCGGAGAATGAAAGGAAAGAGAGAGAAACAAAAGAGAGAGAGAAGTGACTCTTGATTTAAAGCATATGATAAAAAGCACCCAAAGAATAAGAGAGGAAAACTCCCAGCCCTCACCTGTTTTTGGAAAGAATAAGAGTGGAAAAAACACAGCCGTCACCTGTTTTTGGAAATGGTTCAAGAGTGTGTATACACACACACACACACACACACGGGGGATATAGTATGTATAATATGTATTGTCTTAGAGTGTCGTTTTGGTTGGTGGTATGCCCCAAGATTTTGTAAATATAAAAAATGTGCCACGTCTCAAAAAAGGTTGAAAATCACTGATCTAATGGAACCCACTACTCAAGCAGGAGACTATACCCGTGATAGAGTGGTGAAATCTTTTTTTAAAAACTAGACTAGACTAGAATTCTTTATTGGCCAAGTATGATTGGACACCCAAGGAATTTGTCTTTGGTGCAGATGCTCTCAGTGGACATAAAAGAAAAAGATACATTTGTCAAGAATCATGAGGGATGACACTTAATGATTGTCATAGCGTACAAATAAGCAACCAGGAAACAATATTAATATACTGTATTTTTCGAAGTATAAGACGCACCTTTTTCCTCCTAAAAGAGGCTGATAATTTGGGTGCGTCTTATACTCTGAATGTAGCTTTTTTTTCATCCCTAACTAGCTGCTAACGATCTTCCCAGCTCTGACCTTGCAGGCTCTTTCATGGTTTCTCTCTGCGAAGAATGTTTTCTAAGTCTTTGCCGGGTTTTTTTTCCCCATTAATCTAACTTGCTCCAAATGTTTCTTTCCAGCCCTAACCAGGTGCTAACAATGTTTCCAGCTCTTACCAGCTTGCAAGCTCTCTCATTGCTACTCTTTGTGAAGAATGTTTTCCAAGCCCTAAGTCTTTGCAGGGTTTTTTCCATTGCTCTACTTGCTCCGAATGTTTCTTTCCAGGTGCTAACGATATTCCCAGCTCTTACTGGCTTGCAAGCTCTTTCATTGTTACTCTCTCTGAATAAAGTTTTTTTAAAGCCTTAACCAGGGGCTTAAAAAATGTGCTGGCTAAGGACAACGGCCAGATGAATCCCTGGTAAACAGATTCTTTTCCCTATTTTCCTCCCCCCAAACTAAGGTGTGTCTTATACTCCGAAAAATATGGTAAATTGTAAGGATACAATCAAGAAGTTACAAGTTACTACTGGTTCTGTGGCCGCAGCATGTTGGGCATGGTGTGGCTTGGTGGGTGTGGTCTCAGATTCATTCATTCCCACCCCCACCCCACTCCAATGGCAAAACCTCCCACTCAGCAACAGAAGGAACATCTCAGCATTCCCCCCACCCCAATATGCTCTTTGCAGCTGTCAGCCAGGAATGTGGAGTTTTACGCCTTGGGGGGCCACGGCTGTTGTCTGGGTCATTCGGCCACCAGAACAGCCAGGCAGGACTTAGACGTCTTAGAATAACTTTATTGTTACTTTTAATGTCGACTAATCGGCATATATTAAATTGAAATTTATTTGTTTGTCTGTCTGTTTGTTTGTTTGTTTGTTTGTTTGTTTGTTTGTTTCTTTACTTACCTACTTACTTACTTACTTACTTATTTAATTGGATTTATATGCCACCCCTCTGCAAGGACTCTGGGTAGCTTACAACACATAAAAAAGAAGAAGAATACAATATCATCGTATAAATCCAATTAATTTAAAAAGCCCTACATGGCAGTGGACCAGAATACCTCTGGAACCGCCTTCTACTGCACGAATCCCAGCGGCCAATAAGGTCCCACAGAGTTGGCCTTCTCCAGGTCCCGTCGACTAAACAATGTCATTTGGCGGGCGCCAGGGGAAGAGCCTTCTCTGTGGCGACCCCGGCCCTGTGGAATCAACTCCCCCCGGAGATCAGAATGGCCCCCACCCTCCTTGTCTTTCGTAAATTACTCAAGACCCACCTATATCGCCAGGCATGGGGGAACTGAGACACCTCCCTTAGGCTTTTATATTTTATGTTTTTGGTATGTATGTGTTGCATGGTTTTTAATAGCTGGGGCTTTATATATTGTTCTCTTTTAATATTAGATTTGTTGCAATGTTATATTGTCTTGATTATTGTTGTGAGCCGCCCCAAGTCTTCAGAGAGGGGCGGCATACAAATCTAATAAATAATTAATAATAATAATAATAATTATTATTATTATTATTATTATTATTATTATTATTAATATTAATTTAAAAAACTAAATGTACTAGTCTATAAAATCCAGTATTATTTTAAAAACCCAATCAAAGCCGCTCAAATAACAACCATACGTGATATTCATCAGCCAGGGGGCTAGAGTATAATCGCCCCCAGCCTGGTGGCATAGATGACTCTTAAGACTCTTGCGGAAGGCAAGGAGGGTGGGGGCACTACAAATCTCCAGGAGGAGCTGATTTCAGATGGCCGGGGCCCCCACAGAGAAGGCTCTTCCCCTAGGCCCTGCCAAGCAACATTGTCTAGTTGACAGGACTTGGAGAAGGCCGACTCTGTGCGACCTAACCGGTCACTGGAACCATGCGGCAGAAGGCAGACCCACAAGTAATCTGGCCCAATGCCATGTAGGGCTTTAGAGGTCATCACCAACACTTTTGTGAGCCGCCCCGAGTTTGCGGAGAGGGGCGGCATATAAATCCAATAAATCTAATCTAATCTAATCTTTGAATTGCATCCGGAAATTAATTGGCAACCAATGCAGTCCAGATTGTTGGAGAAACATGGATAAGAAAATGAGGACAAATCAAGGGAAATATTTCTTCACCCAGAGGGTCATTGGTTTATGGAATTCACTTCCAGAAGAGGTCGTGACAGCTGTCAGCCTTGATAGCTTCAAGGCAGGATTAGACAGATTCATGGATGCCAAGTGTATCGGTGTATCAGTGGTTATTGAAATGGATGTCCATGCACTGCCTTTGTGTTGGTTGAGGCAGGCAGGATTCACTTGAGTACCATTTGTTGGGGGTCAAGGGACAGGGAGGGTTTTGCCTTCTCTTTCTACTTAAGATCCCTATGGACAATTGGTGGGCCACTGTGTGACACAGAATGCTGGACTCGATGGGCTTTGTCCTGATTCAGCATGGCTGTTCTTAGGTTCTTATGTTCTTACATGTACATGGAAAGGAAAACGAATATTGCAACTTTGCTAGACGGATGGCCTAGGGCACAAAGCTGTTGCAGAATTGGATAGTCCTACTAGAAATACTTTGAAACCCAGAGGGGATCAACAATAACAGACCTTGAAGTGGGTCCTTGGAGCTCTAAGTACACAGCACTTATAGACAGCATTCTGAATAATGGGAGGTCAACTTCCCTATAATCCTCTCTACTGTCCTCACCACTCTCTGTAGGGACTTTCTATGTGAGGTGCTGCGGCCACAGAACCAAACAGGGATTGTTTGTTTGTTTGTTAAAACGCTCTCCATCGTCCCTCTGTATAAAGTGGCTGGGACAGAAGGAGATCAATGTGCTCTTCTCATCCAACACAGGAAATTCAGACGCTGGTTTGAACGCTTCACTAAGGATGATGTGCGGAGAGACCACATCGGATTGTTAGCTGGAATTTGGGGAAATCACCATCACAGCAAAAGGAAAGGGCTGTGTGACACCCCGGAGAACAGCTGTTGCTTAGCATGGAGCTTACAGCACTTGGCTGTCCAAAAGGATTCTCCCCTGGCAGGGGGATGGACTATATTATCTCCGCCTCTCCTTCCAAGATTCCAAGTTTCTAGAATTTGATGACCAGTGGAAGCCATAAAAGTTTTGTTCCTGTTGTGGTTTGCTCTGGTCCAGCTCCTGCCCTAAGGACTGTGGATGTGGGGGAGACATCCACATGCTGCAGGCCTGTTTTGCCCCCGGTGGAATCCGATGATGAAGGCTCCTCTGACCAAGAAGACATGAGTGACAGGGAGGAGGAGAGTGTGGCAGACAGCTCAGAAGGAGATCAATTATCTAGCTCCTCTTTGGATTCAGAACAAGAGTTAATGATACAGCCACGCATGCGGAGAGCGATGCATAGGCAACAACAACTGAGAGATTATTATCAAAGAAAATGAGGCCACCTGTGGTTGGGTGGGGCTGTGGTCATTAGTGAGGCTGCTATAAATAGCAGCCTGTGGGTTTGGCCATTGTGGAGGATTATCTGATCGTTGTGTTTCGTGACTGCTTTACTGACTTGGACCTTTTGTGTGCTGATTTTTCCCCGCTCTGAAACTAAACCAGAGCAAAGTGTGTTTCACTTTGTGAAAGAAGAAGGACTGTGAATTGCCTCACAGCTGCAAGATAAGTATCACAGAACTGATAAGGGACTTGTACCAATTACCAGTTTGTTTGGAGACAGTGCTCTTTGCTATACCAAAACAGGGCTTGGTTTAAGTGAATTTTCATGATAAAGAACATTGTTTTGAATTTTCAAACGTGTGTGTGTCTGAAATCTGTACCTGTGAATTTTTGGGAGGAGTCTACCAGAGAGCTTCCTCCTGCCCCACATGTGGGTGAATGACATTCTGGCATGCCATGAGGCCTAGAAACTTGCTCATAAAATCTCATCAAGAAGAACCAAAGGAGGATTTTTCAGGAGGCTAGCTTCACCTCTCAGGGCCAGGACACTCCCCGCTCTGGAAAGCAGTCCAGATGTTGCCCATCCGTCAGGCCAACGTCCATAATCCTGACCTGGCTTGCCCTCCTTCCTGGGAACTCTGCCATGCTGCTGCATGTTTCTGGCTCCAAAACTTTGCTCTGGCACGTCTTAAACATGGTGCAATCCTGGAGGGCTGCCAAAAACGCAAACTAAAACTGTCAGCAATCCAGGAGGGGGGGAAAAGGATGCTGTATTCCCCTACTTGAGCTTTGGAGGTTACAGAATAAAAGAGTTGGAAGGGGTCTTCAAGGTCTTCTAGTCCAACCCCCATTGCTTAGGCAGGAGATCCTATCCCATTTCAGACAAAGAAAGGAGAGGAGAGGAAGGGGAAAGGAAAGGAAAGGAAAGAAAGGAGGAAAGAAAAGGAGAGGAGAGGAAAGAAAAGGAGAGGAGAGGGGAGGGGAGGAGAGGAAAGGAAAGGAAAGAAAGGAGGAAAGAAAAGGAGAGGAAAGAAAAGAAAAGAAAGGAGGAAAGAAAAGGAGAGGAGAGGAGAGGAAAGACTATATTACTAGTATTCTTCTCATCCTTCCTATTACTTATCTCCTTTTCTGCTTATGACTATCACTTTGTGACCTGTATCTTTATTTATTTATTTATTTATTTATTATTTGGATTTGTATGCCGCCACTCTCCGAAGACTCGGGGCGGCTCACAACAAGTGAAAACAAATCATAAATAATCCAATTAATTAAAATATTTAAAGATTTTTTAAAAACCCCATATACTAACAGACACACACACAAGCATACCATGTATAAATTAAACGTGCCCAGGGGGAGATTTTTATTTTTTTATTTTTTTATTTATTTATTTGTCCAATATACAATACATATGGAAGAGAATAGACATTAAGTAATATATATGACGATAGAAAGTAAAAAGAAGAGAAGTAGATGGGAGGGAGAGAGTATATGTGATATAAGAGATAAGGAGAGAATATATATAGGTATAGATATATAGATATAGATAAGGAGAGAATATATATGACATATGAGATAAGGAAAGACAATTGGACAGGGGACGATAGGCACATCAGTGCACTTATATACGCCCCTTACTGGCCTCTTAGGAATCTGGAGAGGTCAATCGTGGAGAGTCTAAGGGAGAAGTGTTGGGGGTTGGGAGTTGACACTATCGAGTCTGGTAATGAGTTCCACACTTCGACAACTCGATTGTTAAAGTCATATTTTTTACAGTCAAGTTTGGAGTGGTTAATATTAAGTTTGAATCTGTTGTGTGCTCTTGTGTTGTTGCGGTTGAAGCTGAAGTAGTCGTTGACCAGAAGGACGTTGCAGCATATGATCTTGTGGGCAATACTTAAATCGTGTTTTAGGCGCCGCAGTTCTAAGCTTTCAAGACCCAGGATAGTTAGTCTATTTTTGTAGGGTATTCTGTTTCGAGTGGAGGAGTGAAGGGCTCTTCTGGTGAAATATCTTTGGACGTTTTTGAGAGTGTTGATGTCTGAGATGTGGTATGGGTTCCAGACAGATGAGCTGTATTCGAGAATGGGTCTGGCATAGGTTTTGTAGGCTCTAGTCAGTAGTGTGAGATTGCCAGAGCAGAAGCTACGTAGGATCAGATTAACAACTCTAGAAGCCTTTTTGGCGATATTGTTGCAGTGGGCTTTAGCACTTAGGTCGTTTGATATTAGTATTCCAAGGTCTTTTACTGAGTGTGGGTTGGCAGCGAGAATTTGTTTATTCAGTTCATATGCGAAGTTTGGATTCTTTTTGCCGATGTGGAGGGTAGAGCATTTGTTGGTTGATATTGGAAGTTGCCAGGTGTTAGACCAATCTGAAACAAAGTCAAGGTCTTTTTGGAGAGTGAGTGTGTTGTCAGTGGTGTTGAATAGTTTCACATCGTCGGCAAAAAGCACACAGTTGCTTGCGATATTATCACAGAGGTCATTGATGTATAGGATGAAAAGAGTAGGACCTAGTACACTGCCTTGGGGAACGCCGCTTTTGACAGGGACGGGGGTGGAAATGGCGCTTCCGATTTTGACAACTTGTTGCCTGTTTGACAGGAATGCAGTAATCCAGTTGTGGAGGAGTCCTGAGATGCCATAGGATTTGAGTTTTAGGAGAAGTTTGTCGTGAACCACTGAGTCAAAGGCTTTGCAGAAGTCGATATAAATTGCATCAATGGATTTTCCTTGATCAAGATGGGTAGTCCAGATGTTTTTGCAGTGAAGTAGTTGTAGGTTGCAGGATAGTTTCTTTCTGAATCCAAATTGTTTTTTTGATAGTAGGTTATTAGATTCTAAGTAAAGGGTGATTGATCGATTTATAATTGATTCCATGATTTTACAAGGGACGCAGCATAGTGATATTGGTCTGTAGTTGTCAACTAGTGATGGGTCTCCTTTTTTGAAAATGGGGATGACTACTGCTTTTGACCACAGCTTGGGGAGAGTGCTGGTCCTGAAGGATTTTTGGAAGATAATGCTTAGGGGTTCAGCTATGGCAGAAGAAAGTTTTTTTAAGAAGTATGCACAAAGACCATCTGGTCCGACAGATAGGGAAGGTTTGAGGTCATGGATTGCTTTTTCAACGTAGTCTATAGTGAAGATGGTTTGGGTTAGGTTTTTTAATGAGTTTGGAATGCAATTTGCGAAGAGGGGGGATGAGCCATTACTGTTAACAAAAGCGGAGCCAAAAAAGGAGCCATGCCTGACGGCAAAGGTGGGTTTTGAGGAGTTTACGGAAGGCAGGAAGAGTAGGGGCAGTTCTGATCTCCGGCGGGAGTTGGTTCCAGAGAGCCGGTGCCGCCACAGAGAAGGCTCTTCCCTCTTTAAAATTTATATTGCATTATTTAGCTTATGATTTATGTAGATTGCTTTAGTATCCTGTGACTATCACTAAGTGTTGTATGTTATGATTCATGATGAATGTATTTATGATGACTATGGTCATGATTCATCACATGTCTTTTATGTACACCGAGAACTTATGCACTGAAGACAAATTCCTTGTGTTTCCAATTACACTTGGCCAATAAAGAAATTCCATTCCATTCTATTCTATTCCATTCCATTCTATTCTACTCTTCATTCCATTTTCTATCCTATCCTACCCTACCCTAACCTACTATACTATTCATTCTATTCTATTTCTCTCTTCTCTTCTCTTCTCATCTCTTCTCTTCCCTTCCCTTCTATTCATTCTATTCTTATTCTCTATTCTATTCATTCTATTCTATTCTATTTCTCTCTTCTCTTCCTTTCCCTTCCCTTCCTTTCTATTCATTCCATTCTTATTCTCTATTCTACTCTATTCATTCTATTCTTATTCTCTCTTCTCTTCATTCTCTTCATTCTATTTCTCTCTTCCCTTCCCTTCTCATTCTCTCTTCTCTTCCCTTTCCTTCCTTTCTCATTCTCTCTTCTCTTCTCTTCCTTTTCCTTCTCTTCCCTTCTATTCATTTTATTCTTATTCTCTCTTCTCTTCATTCTCTTCATTCTATTTCTCTCTTCCCTTCCCTTCTCATTCTCTCTTCTCTTCCCTTTCCTTCCTTTCTCATTCTCTCTTCTCTTCTCTTCCTTTTCCTTCTCTTCCCTTCTATTCATTCTATTCTTATTCTCTCTTCTCTTGTCTTCATTCTGTTCTATTTCTCTCTTCCCTTCTCATTCTCTCTTCTCTTCCCTTTCCTTCCTTTCTCATTCTCTCTTCTCTTCCCTTCCCTTCTCATTCTCTCTTCTCTTCCCTTTCCTTCCTTTCTCATTCTCTCTTCTCTTCTCTTCCTTTTCCTTCTCTTCCCTTCTATTCATTCTATTCTTATTCTCTCTTCTCTTCATTCTCTTCATTCTATTTCTCTCTTCCCTTCCCTTCTCATTCTCTCTTCTCTTCCCTTTCCTTCCTTTCTCATTCTCTCTTCTCTTCTCTTCCTTTTCCTTCTCTTCCCTTCTATTCATTCTATTCTTATTCTCTCTTCTCTTCATTCTCTTCATTCTATTTCTCTCTTCCCTTCCCTTCTCATTCTCTCTTCTCTTCCCTTTCCTTCCTTTCTCATTCTCTCTTCTCTTCTCTTCCTTTTCCTTCTCTTCCCTTCTATTCATTCTATTCTTATTCTCTCTTCTCTTGTCTTCATTCTGTTCTATTTCTCTCTTCCCTTCTCATTCTCTCTTCTCTTCCCTTTCCTTCCTTTCTCATTCTCTCTTCTCTTCCCTTCCCTTCTCATTCTCTCTTCTCTTCCCTTTCCTTCCTTTCTCATTCTCTCTTCTCTTCTCTTCCTTTTCCTTCTCTTCCCTTCTATTCATTCTATTCTTATTCTCTCTTCTCTTCATTCTCTTCATTCTATTTCTCTCTTCCCTTCCCTTCTCATTCTCTCTTCTCTTCCCTTTCCTTCCTTTCTCATTCTCTCTTCTCTTCTCTTCCTTTTCCTTCTCTTCCCTTCTATTCATTCTATTCTTATTCTCTCTTCTCTTGTCTTCATTCTGTTCTATTTCTCTCTTCCCTTCTCATTCTCTCTTCTCTTCCCTTTCCTTCCTTTCTCATTCTCTCTTCTCTTCTCTTCCCTTCTCATTCTCTCTTCTCTTCCCTTTCCTTCCTTTCTCATTCTCTCTTCTCTTCTCTTCCTTTTCCTTCTCTTCCCTTCTATTCATTCTATTCTTATTCTCTCTGCTCTTCTCTGCTCTTCTCTTCATTCTGTTCTATTTCTCTCTTCCCTTCCCTTCTCATTTTCTCTTCTCTTCCTTTTTCTTCTCTTCCCTTCCCTTCTCTTCATTCTATTCTTTTTCTCTCTTCTCTTGTCTTGGTCATGATCACCTTATTTTGTGTCTACCTCAGATACTCTGCAGGAGACACAAAGAGGTGCATTCCTGTTGTTTAGGAGCCGAAAGCAAAAGAGAGTCTGTTTGCCTGTTTGCCGAGAATGGAGAACATCTGGAGAGAGACTCAGAAGCCGTTAAACACGTGGGACTCCCTCTCATCAACAGGTGGAGAGATTGTGTTGAAAAAGGGAAACCCCTCACCCCCCAAATCGATGGAGGTCCCCCTTGAAGAATCCTGGTGAGGCCCAGAGGATGGAACGGTCCATGAATGCCATTCCTTTCCTTCTGGAAACATCTGGCCCCAATGAGCTCCAGATGCCTGCAGTGATTCGGAACAGAGGCTGCAAAAGCTGCTGGAGGAGGAACTGTGTAGAGAGCAGGCAGGGGGAGCAAGTGGGAGGGGGCTTTCCAGCCAAGCCGGTCCATCTGAAGGCTCAGGATGGTTCCAGGCCGAAGGATTTTCCCACAATGCATTGCAGGATGCCCTTAAAGGATGCTCTGGGCTACACTGGGGACCTTCGGGAAGGAATTTTCAGATCTTCAGGCCTTGAAGGATGAGCCATGATTGTATCAAGCCGGTGCAGAAGTTGATGAGAAATTAACGGCTTGCCACACTATCTGTAGAAAGCCTGATGTTGATGGGAAGTTGGGAGAGGTCAACAGACTCAAACTCAACCCGGATAAGATGGAGTGGCTGTGGGTTCTGCCTCCCAAGGACAACTCCATCTGTCCGTCCATAACCCTGGGGGGGGATTATTGACCCCCCTCAGAGAGGGTCCACAACTTGGGCGTCCTCCTCGATCCACAGCTCACATTAGAGAACCATCTTTCAGCTGTGGCGAGGGGGGCGTTTGCCCAGGTTCGCCTGGAGCACCAGTTGCTCACAGTCACTCATGCCCTCATCACCTCGAGGCTTGACTACTGTAATGCTCTCTACATGCGGCTACCTTTGAAGAGTGTTCGGAAGGTTCAGATCATGCAGAATGCAGCTGCAAGAGCAATCATGGGCTTCCCCAGGTATGCCCATGTTACACCAACACTCCGCAATCTGCATTGGTTGCCGATCAGTTTCCGCTCACAATTCAAAGTGTTGGTTATGACCTATAAAGCCCTTCATGGCACCGGACCAGAATATCTCCAGGACCGCCTTCTGCCGCACAAATCCCAGCGACCGGTTAGGTCCCACAGAGTTGGCCTTCTCCGGGTCCCATCGACTAAGCAATGTCGTTTGGTGGGACACAGGAGAAGAGCCTTCTCTGTGGCAGCCCCGACCCTCTGGAACCATCTCCCCCCAGATATCAGAGTTGCCCCCACCCTCCTTGCCTTTCGCAAACTCCTTAAAACCCACCTCTATCGTCAGGCACGGGGGAATTGACATTTCACTAGGCTTATAGAATTTATACATTGTATGCTTGTATGTATGAGTGGTTCTTTAAATTGGGGTTTTTTAGATTATTTTTAATATTAGATTTGTTTACATTGTCTTTTCATTGTTGTTAGCTGCCCCGAGTCTTCGGAGCGGGGCGGCATACATTAAATGAATGAATGAATGAATGAACAAACAAACAAACAAACAAACAAATAAATGGTGATTTTCATGAGGGAACAGGTGCAGCCACAAAGCTTTCTTTCGGGGGGTTCAAGGCCATCCTATGCCCAACCACCTGGGCGGAAGCGGAAGGAGGACCAGCCACATGGCACAATCTGAGTGGGTAACATGATAAGGTTGTGGGTAGGATACAAGGGATGTGAACTGGTTGGGAAATTCAGATTCAGGCTTCCCAGTGTAGGTGCCAGGATGGCTCGGGCAATAAATTTAAACTTTGAGGAGGACTTTGACTGGGACTCTGGTTTAGTTTGGATGCTACCTGGAACCTTGACACTGTGTTGTTTCTCTGTGTCATATAATATATGTGGGTATATGCATAATTTTGTATTTATTGATTTATTCTGTCATGTTTATGTCATGTATAGTGATGGACGAACCGAACCCGCACAATTCGGGTCTGTACTGAATTTTGCGGTGTTCGGTATGCCGAACCCGAACCCAAAATTTTTTGAAACTTCGGGCAAAGTTCGGGGTCGTGTTCGGCATTCGGAGCTTTGATGTCACCGGCAGGTTGCTAAGGACACCAAGGTGATCACTTCCTGGATGCCATGGAATCTAGGAAGAGATCACCTTGGCGTCCTTAGCAAACTGCCGGTGATGTCAAGGCTCCGCCCCCGGAATCTCTTTGTGGGAGGGATTCTCCAGCTCCTTCAAAGGGAGGTCTTCACGTAAAAATAAACATTTATTTTTACGTGAAAGGACCGCCCTTTGCTTGCAGCGCCACTGCCGCATCCTTTTTCATAAAAATAACAATGTTTATTTTTATGTGAAGATCTCCCTTTGAAGGAGCTGGGGAATTCCTCCCACGAAGATATTCCGGGGCCGGAATCTCTTTGTGGGACGTCACGTATACCGGCAGGTTGATGTCATGTATACCGGCAGGTTGCTAAGGACGCCAAGGTGATCACTTCCTGGATTCCATGGAATCCAGGAAGTGATCACCTTGGCATCCTTAGCAACCTGCCGGTATATGTGACGTCAAAGCTCCGCCCCTGGAATCTCTTGGTGGGATTCCCTGTTTGGGTTCAGGTTCGGGTTCGCAATGCTCTCTACATGGGGCTACCTTTGAAAAGTGTTCAAAAACTTCAGATCGTGCAGAATGCGGCCGCGAGAGCCATTGTGGGGCTTCCTAGATTCACCCACGTTTCTACAACACTCCGTGGCCTGCACTGGCTGCCGATCAGTTTCTGGTCACAATTCAAAGTGTTGGTTATGACTTTTAAAGCCCTACATGGCACTGGAGCAGAGTAACTCTGGAACCGCCTGCTACCACAAGAAACCCAGCGACCGATAAGGTCTCACAGAGTTGGCCTTCTCCAGGTCCCGTCGACCAAACAATATCATTTGGCGGGCCCCAGGGGAAGAGCCTTCTCTGTGGCAGCCCCGGCCCTCTGGAATCAACTCCCCCCGGAGATCAGAACTGCTCTCACCCTCCTTGTCTT